>NC_064926.1:419664768-419988518 GCF_023897955.1 Schistocerca gregaria | reverse complement strand
TGGGTCAAATGGTTCTAAGCACTATGGTACTTAACATCTGAGGTCATCAGTCCCCTAGAACTTAGAACTACTTAAACCTTACTGACCAAAGGACATCACACACACCCATGCCCGAGGCAGGATTCGAACCTGCGACCGTAGCAGCAGCGCGGCTCCGGACTGGAGCGCCTAGAACCGCACGGCCACCGCGGCCGGCTAAGAGGGATGTAGCTGGAGTTGGAATTACTCCTTAGATAGTCTCCAATAGAAGAGAGTTCAGAAGCAGAGTTAACAATATAAAATCATTTCAAGAGAAACCACCAACAGGTGGTTAGTGTTTAACGTCACGTCGACAACGAGGTCATTAGAGACGGAGCGCAAGCTCGGGTTAGGGATGGATTGGGAAGGAAATCGTCGGTGCCCTTTCAAAGTAACCATCCCGGCATTTGCCTGAAACGATTTAGGGAAATCACGGAAAACCTAAATCAGGATGGCCGGAGACGGGATTGAACCGTCGTCCTCCCGAATGCGAGTCCAGTGTGCTAACCACTGCGCCACCTCGCTCGGTAAAAATCAACAACAGGAGGCCCAAACGATTTCCGAGGAAGAAAGAAAGAAATGATTTGAAAGAATGAAGAGGGTCTGGGAGGGGAAGAGAAGAAAAGCCAAGAAGTCTTAAGTTCTATTCGGCCCATAGTGGCTAAATTCTGCAATAAAAAATAAAAAAGATAAGAAAATTACCTAATAAAAACATGATACAAAAAGAAAAACGGAAACTTCAGTTTGAAGTAAAAATTCCGTGCGAATTTTAGCTATCTGTTCTTCCGTCGCACAGCTGAGGTCTAGGAGAAACGAAAGAAGATACGAAGAAAAGACACGCGAGAGCTGTGGAGGGCGAGAGGCGCCAGAGATGGCTGACTTGGTTTGCACAAGGCGAGCGCGTCTATTCTTAGCACGGGCGGCCGGCCGCCTTGGCTGCGCTCCAGCTGTTTTCATTGCCGGTGCAGCCTACGGGACCTGGCGGACGCTATCTCCCGTCTCCCGCACACAAGGCGCGTGCAGCCCTTCCCGAGCACAGATAACGTATCGACTTTCTCCCGCCATATCTAGGCCACAGGGCGAGGGGAAAGCAAATGGGTGTCTTAAGCCTGTTTTACAGAAGCGACTTTCTCGTCTAAATCGGCTAGTCGTGTTGGGTGCGTGTCACATGCCAGTACATACGCTGCTACTCATTAACACTGCAACGCCAGGAAGGGTAGTTACTTATTGTACATATACAGTGATCATCCAGAATTTTGCGACACCTATCTACACTCTACTGGCCATTAAAATTGCTACACCAAGAAGAAATGCAGGGTATTCATTTGACAAATATATTATACAAGAACTGACATGTGATTACATTTTCACACAATTTGGGTGCATAGATCCTGAGAAATCAGTACCCAGAACAACCACCACTGGCCGTAATAACGGCCTTGATACGCCTGGGCATTGAGTCAAACAGAGCTAGGATGGCGTGTACAGGTACAGCTGCCCGTGCAGCTTCAACACGATACCGCAGTTCATCAAGAGTAGTAACTGGCGTATTGTGACGAGCCAGTTGCTCGGCTGCCATTGACCAGAAGTTTTCAATTGATCAGAGATCTGAAGAATGTGCTGGCCAGGGCAGCAGTCGAACATTTTCTGTATCCAGAAAGGCCCGTACAGGTCCTGCAACAGCGGTCGTCCATTAGCCTACTGAAATGTAGGGTTTCGCAGGGATCGAATGAAGGATAGAGCCACGGGTCGTAACACATCTGAAATGTAACGTCCACGGTTCAAAGTGCCGTCAATGCGAACAAGAGGTGACCGAGACGAGTAACCAATGCCACCCCGTACCATCACGCCAGGTGATACGCAGTAGGGCGATGACGAATACACGCTTTCAATGTGCGTTCACCGCGATGTCGCCAAACACGGATGCGGCCATCATGATACTGTAAACAGAACCTGGATTAATCCGAAAAAATGACGTTTTGCCATTTGTGCACCCAGGTTCGTCGTTGAGTACACCATCGCAGGCGCTCCTACCTGTGATTCAGCGTCAAGGGTAGCCGCAGCCACGGTTTCCGAGCTAATAGTCTATACTGCTGCAAACGTCATCGGACTGTTTGTGCAGATACTTGTTGTCGTGCAAAAGCCTCCATCTGTTGACTCAGGGATCGAAACGTGGCTCCACGATCCGTTACAGCCATGCGGATAAGATGCTTGTCAGCTCCGCTGCTAGTGATACGAGGCCGTTGGGATCCAGCACAGCGTTCCGTATTACCCTCCTGAAGCCACCGATTCCATATTCTGCTAACAGTCATTGGATCTCGACCAACGAGAGCAGCAATGTCACGATACGATAAACCGCAATCGCGACAGGCTACAATCCGACCTTTATCAAAGTCGGAAATGTGATGGTACGCATCTCTCCTCCTTACACGAGGCATCACAACAACATTTCACCAGGCAACGCCGGTCAACTGCTGATTGTGAATGAGAAATCGGTTGGAAAGTTTCCTCATGTCAGCACGTTGTAGGTGTCCCCACCTTGTGTGAATGCTTTGAAAACCTAATCATTTGTATATCACAGCATCGTCTTCCTGTCAGTTAAATTTCGCGTCTGTAGCACGTCATCTTCGTGGTTCAAATGGCTCGGAGCACTATGGGACTCAACTGCTGTGGTCATCAGTCCCCTAGAACTTAGAACTACTTAAACCTAACTAACCTAAGGACATCACACACATCCATGCCCGAGTCAGGATTCGAACCTGCGACCGTAGCAGTCGCACGGTTCCGGACTGCGCGCCTAGAACCGCGAGACCAGCGCGGCCGGCCATCTTCGTGGTGCAGCCATTTTAATGGCCAGTAGTGTAATCGCCGGTATATCCACTTTGGCACGGTTAACAGCGCCGAGGTGTCGTGGCATGGAAGCAGTGAGGCCTTGGCACGTCGCAGGAGGCAGCTCGCGCCACATCTGCACGTACAGGTCACTCAATTCCCGCCAATTTCGGGGAGGGGGGTGATGAGATCTGATGCCACTTTCAGTCATATCCCAGACGTATTCGATCGTGTTCAGAGATGGCGAGTTGGGGAGACAGAATATCAATTGAAACTCGCCACTGTGTACCTCGAACCACTCCATCACATTCCTGGCATCATGCCATGGCGCATTACATTGTTGAAAAAGCCTCTGCCATCCGGTATCTTGATTGTCATGAAGGGTGTACGTGTTTTGCAGCTAATGTACGCTACTTCTTGACCTTCATGGTGCCTTGCACTTACTCCACTTTATTCATGGACGGTCACGTGTACGTTTCCCCAGAGCATAAGAGAGCCGCCGCCAGCTTGTCTCCGTCCCGCAGTCAAGGAACTGTTGCCTAGAAGGCTACGGAGGCGCGCCCTCCCATCGACATGATAAAGAAGATATCGGGATTTATCTGACCATGCAACGCTCTGCCACTGCGCCAACGTGCAGTGCCGGTGGTCACGTGTCCATTTCAGTCGTAGTTGCCGATGTCGTGCTGTTAACATTGACACTGCCATAGTCAGCTGCGGAGTCCAATCGTTATGAGTGTTCGGCGCGCTGTGTGTCCGTGCACACGTATACACAGCCCAGCATTAAAGTCTGATATTAGTTCCACCACAGCTCGCCGCGTGTTCTGTTCTACCGGTCTTGCCCAGCCTACGACGTCCAGCATGTCTAATTAGGGATGGCCGCCCAAACCTTGGTTCGCCACCTGTTGAAGACAGTCGCCACAGCATCCATCGACAACCGACAAGTCGTGCAGTTTCCGAAATGCTCGTGCCGAGCCTCCAGGCCTTCATAATCTTGCCCCCGTCAAACTCAGATAGATCGAGCACCTTCCCCATTCTACTCACGGACAGTGCACTCATTGATACTACATGCACCGTATGTGTCTGACTAACAGCCATTCCTCGCCAAGTGACGCTGCTGTCACCTGAACGGGATTATATCGATAGTGGGTCGGTGGTCATATTGTTCTGTCTGATCTGTGTACAGTACAGTAGGAAGAAAACATGATTAAATTTGAAGGTGATTTGAATGTACACAGGGTGCCACCTCTATCTGCAACTCGACTGCGCATTGCGTTGAACTGGGGTTGTATGGACGACCCTCCATGCTGTTCCACCACTATGGCAGAGTTCGTCACTCGACATGGTTGGCAAGTGCTAGCACGAAGTCCTCTGCCGGCCGCTGTGAGCGTGCTTCGCCGAGTGCTGTCCATCCGTTGATCTCCGTGTGCATTCATATTCCTTGTGATCTTCCAAAATGGTTCAAATGGCTCTGAGCACTATGGGACTTAACATCGATGGTCATCAGTCCCCTAGAACTTAGAACTACTTAAACCTAACTAACCTAAGGACATCACACAACACCCAGCCATCACGAGGCAGAGAAAATCCCTGACCCCGCCTGGAATCGAACCCGGGAACCCGGGCGTGGGAAGCGAGAACGTTACCGCACGACCACGAATGCGGGCCCTTGTGATCTGATAGCTCTTTCTAGTCTTGCTGCTGCTAATTGTAATTTCGGTTGTTTAACGGAAATTGCGTGGCTGTGCTAACCATGGCTACAAACCTCAGGAAGAATACTCTGGTATTTGCTTTTGATAAGGAATCCCGTCCTGTTCAGCCGACGTCCCTGGAAGTAGATAACTGGATTACACAGGTAATCGGTCTCCATTCTGAAACCGTCCATACCTGGCAACTGGATCAGGGAAGATACTGTGTTTTTGTCAAGTTAATCAGTGCTGCGACTGTTGATAAAGTGTTACGAAAGTGGGGCTATGAAGTAGATTTTGTGCATAGAAATTGTTATAAAAGTAGGTTTCCATCTAAAGAGCGGACATGCATTACAAAACCGTTCGTGTCTTGAATCTTCCCATTGAAATTGAAAATGATAAGATTAAAGAAGCTCTTTCAAACTACGGGGACGTTAAATCAATCGCAAATGAAAGGTGGTAGCCTCGCTTTAAATTATAGTGTTTCAACTGGGTCTGCTGTGTAGAGATGGACGTTAAAACGAATATACCGCCTCACATAACTGTTTGTGGGTATAAGGCATAAATTATTTATACAGGTCAGGAAGCTACATGCGTATATGTAACGAAACTGGCCACTTCAGGCAGGATGTCCGCGGTGAACTGTTCTTAAAAGTAATCTGATACAGCGCCAGAAGCTTACCTTCAGTGATCTGTTACCAAAGAATAGCATGGATCAACGGGTTGAGGATGTTAACGCAGCGGGCTAACCTGATGTCTTCCGTCGCGATAACAGTCAATTTTCCCCGTTAACAGCATAGGGAAAACCTGTTACCACTACTCGTGAAACTGAAATCCAACCGAATAACGACCTATGGAGGCAAGTGATATTTGTTCAGAGAATGAGCTGTCCTGTGCAACTCCCTCACTTCGCAAGCAAAAAGAGCGCGATGAGGATGCAGAGCAACCGCAAGGAAAAATGCGAATGGAAACTGATGAACAGAAAGATAATACATATACGGTAGCAGAAAATTAAGGGGATGTAATCAGTATTAATTTGCAAGAAACAACCGGTGCAGTAGCCGAGTGCAAAGATCAGCAGCTATCTGTTAATAAACAAATTCAGGGAGAGGTTGCAAAACTGCAGTCTCCATTTGTTTCCCTGGATCAGGAAGTAAGTGGTTTAAAAAAGAACGAGGAAGTGGTGGCCAACTGAAATCACGGTCAACACCTCAGGGCAAGCGCTGGCAATAGAATTTGCGAAAGCGTCTGCTGCTGCTCCAGATAAGCCACAAAGTAAAATACCGACGCAACCAAATGAGAATGAATCTCGTAACCAAGGTAAGGGAAAATCCCGTAAGGGCGACCCAAGCCCAAAGAATGTTCGGTCCGAAACGGTCCTACACGAACACTGGAGGAAAAATCAGAAAGTTTACCAGGAAATCAACCTGCTTACGATACAAGAGAACACATCAGAAGTAAATAAAAAACGGGACAGTAACTAATAAATTGATTGTGGTGTTATTCCATGTTCAGCCTTCCGAGAAAACTGTTATACACTCCTGGAAATTGAAATAAGAACACCGTCAATTCATTGTCCCAGGAACGGGAAACTTTATTCACACATTCCTGGGGTCAGATACATCACAAGTTCACACTGACAGAACCACAGGCACATAGACACAGGCAACAGAGCATGCACAATGTCGGCACTAGTACAGTGTATATCCACCTTTCGCAGCTGTGCACTATTGAGTGTCCCCTCGACGATCACCAGAGGTGTACGGCCAGTGTAGGAGATCGCTCCCCACACCATGATGCCGGGTGTTTGCCCTGTGTGCCTCGGTCGTATGCAGTCCTGATAGTGGCGCTTACCTGCACGGCGCCAAACACGCATACGACCATTATTGGCACCAAGGCAGAAGCGACTCTCATCGCTGAAGACGACACGTCTCCATTCGTCCCTCCATTCACGCCTGTCGCGACACCACTGGAGGCGGGCTGCACGATGTTGGGGCGTGAGCGGAAGACGGCCTAACGGTGTGCGGGACCGTAGCCCAGCTTCATGGAGACGGTTGCGAATGGTCCTCGCCGACACCCCAGGAGCAACAGTGTCACTACTTTGCTGGGAAGTGGCGGTGCGGTCCCCTACGGCACTGCGTAGGATCCTACGGTCTTGGCGTGCATCCGTGCGTCGCTGCGGTCCGGTCCCAGGTCGACGGGCACGTGCACCCTCCGCCAACCACTGGCGACAACATCGATGTACTGTGGAGACCTCACGCCCCACGTTCTTGAGCAATTCGGTGGTACGTCCACCCGGCCTCCCGCATGCCCACTATACACCCTCGCTCAAAGTCCGTCAACTGCACATACGGTTCACGTCCACGCTGTCGCGGCATGCTACCAGTGTTAAAGACTGCGATGGAGCTCCGTATGCCACGGCAAACTTGCTGACACTGACGGCGGCGGTGCACAAATGCTGCGCAGCTAGCGCCATTCGACGGCCAACACCGTGGTTCCTGGTGTGTCCGCTGTGCCGTGCGTGTGATCATTGCTTGTACAGCCCTCTCGCAGTCTCCGGAGCAAGTATGGTGGGTCTGACACACCGGTGTCAATGTGTTCATTTTTCCATTTCCATGAGTGTAGTTTAACTGAGCCTTGAACCACAGGAAATTAAATTAGTTCATCAAATCAACTACATAGTAACAGCTCAGTGACGCGATCTTATTCTGTCACCACTATAAACATAAATAAAATTACGTCCGGTTTAAAACTATCGGCCCTTAAGAAAGTTTTGTACGAATCCGCTATTGATATTGCCCTGTTACAAGAGATTCTAATTTCGGATTTAGTAATTCCCGGTTTTGTCAGTTACATAAATGTGTCTCCCGAAACAAGTGTTGGAACAGCGGTCTTGGTGAGGGAAGAGATTACAGTAAGTGAGGTGAAATGACTGGAATCCTGAAGGGGAATAGGACTAAATATCTATGATGTGACTATCATCAACTTTTATACCCCTTCAGGAAGTTCTCACCGAACTGACAGGGGACGTTTCTTCAAAGATGACCTGATGTACTTGTTAAGAAAAACTCCAAGACTGTTACTACTTGGAGGTGATTTTAATTGTGTTTTAAATTGAAAAGATCAGTTACCTAATTTTAATTTCTCAAGTGAACTAAAACACCTAGTTACTGGTTTAGAATTAAAGGATACATGGGGAATCAAATATCCCTCCATTGTTGAGGTCACTTATGTCACGGCAACATCACGTAGCAGGATTTATAGATTATATATCTCTAAAAATCTTGAAACTGCCGTAACAAAAGTAGAAACCATTCCTACGTACTTTTCAGACAATTCAAGTGTCTTAGCTTGCATAAATCTAACAAGACAGCCAGTTCACCGATTCAAGAATCAGTGGAATTTGAACACTTCCTTGTTAGTAAATCACGATTTAGAAGACCTGACTAAAGAAACATCGGCAATATGCCTTCGTGCTCGTAGTAGATATGCCGCTGCTATCGTATGGTGGGTTAATATGGCAAAGCCAGAGTTGAGGAAGGTTCTTATTCAATACAGTGGCCAGAGCGCAAGAGAAATGAAATGCACTATAGAATATTACTATTCCGTTTTGATAGATCTGTATGATCAAGTCTCAGCAGGTTCCTCACTTCGGATAGCAGACATCAAAAAAGTCAAAGCCAAGTTACTTAATATCAAGAGAAGTCAAATGAAAGGGTTGAAAATAAAATCGAAGGCAATTTCGGTGCAGAAGATGAAACTCCTACCCTGTACCATTTACTGAAGCATACGAAAAACGGGAGAAGGACTTATATTGATGAAATTCGAATAAAACACGGTACGATTCTCAGAAGCCAGCAGGGTATTATGGAAGAGCTTTATCGCTATTATTGCGAGCTACATTCTGAACAAAGTAGTGGTGCTTCCTTGGTAGAATTCCTTGACACCCTAGCCCCACAGCTGACAGAAGATGGCAACGAAAATTTTCTCGAAGTTGTCAGTGAAGAGGAATCCTGCCTTGATCATGGATGTGTGTGATGTCCTTAGGTTAGTTAGGTTTAAGCAGTTCTACGTCTAGGGGACTGATGACCTCAGATGTTAAGTTCCATAGTTATTAGAGCCATTTGAACCATTTATGAACGACGTGCTGTCGGCGACCCACGATCAGATCTTTTCACTGGGTGAGAGAGCTGGAGAACGCGCTGGCCAGAACAACAGTCGAATACCATCTGTATCGTGATAGGTCAGGATATCACCGGCAACAATCGGTCTTGCGTTATCGTGTTGGAAGATAACATCACGGAGATTTCGGCGACAGGGCACTGCCACTTGCGGTCGCACGCCAGAAATGTAATACCCCCCATCCAAAACGTGAACCAGAGGTCATCGTTTTGTGTAGCCAATGGCATCTTGTACCACCACGCCAGGTGCTGGGCCCCTGTAATAACAAATGCAATCTGGATACGTTCGTTCGCCTCCCAGCCTGCATAGAAAGAAACGTCCCTGGCCTACGTCTGCGTCTGCATCTAGATAACTACTCTACTTTTATACTTAAGCGCCTGGCATAAGGTTCTTCAAACCACAGTCAGGCTATTTCTCTACTGTACACTCTCTAAGAGTGCGTGGGAAAAATGAGTAGTTAAATCTTTCTAACTTTTTAAAACATTGTTGGAAATTAACAGCTATCTGATAGATAATTAACATACTAATCCGTCTTGATCGAAGTGATTTATTAAAAACTAAAATTCACACATCAGATGGTAAGCGGTTTCGAATTTATAAAAAATCATCTTTAAACCATGTCTCTCAAACGTCAAGCGTTAATATTCTTTAGAGGGAAACAGGCGTACCTGCTAAATAGCGTAAAAAAGCTTCGCTTTATAAAGAGGAAGCTGTGCCCTTCGCCTGCCGCGTGATATCATTTGAGTCAATACGCTACGCCAATCGTGTGATCTTTGAAGCCAATAAGATAATTACGACATTATGTCCTGTGTAATGACTATTGCAATCATTACAAAAAATCCTGTAATGATTGCAATTGTCATTTCTTGGGACAAACATGTCGTAAATTTCTTATTCGCTACAAAGAGCAGACAACTGGCGTAGCCTGTACTAAATCAGTGTTCGTTCAGCATCTCATACATAACAAACGTTCAGGAGGGCTTACCCAAGATAACCTAAAAATCTTACACAATGCCCTCAGAGGGCTGTTATTAAATGCCTTGGAAGAGATCGAAATCTATACTCATTATAAAAAGCAGCCATCTGCCCTACTGATTGAGCAATTGGATTTTGGGGAGAAAATTTTCTTTGAACTTTTTGACGATCTGCTGTAATGCTTTAATGTAATTACTTATCTGTAATTTCTATTCTCCCCTCTTTTTACAAAATATATTTTTATTTTATTTTTGTTTATATTTTTCATTTGACTGATTGTAATCCATAAAAGCGATAATTATGATATCATTTCTGTCGTGAAATTAAGTCATAAGCCTGTCACTATTTATATGCTGTTTTTCGACTATTGTGAGTGCATTTTCTGTTTTCGTTTTAAGTTTAACAATTCTGAGATGTGTTCAGACATTATTTCGCAACACATATTGTTTTACTACCGAGTTATAGATTGTATACCTCTTGAAATTCATTTCCGATCTTCATTCATCGATCCTTGTCTCTATGGTGACGACGGCGTCGTTCTGCCGTTATATCTCTGGCGCTCCATATTCCTCGCTCCATATTCCTCGCTCCACTGAGCATCGAAAGGATGCAAGCTACTGTCTCCTTGGCAACAACTGGCCTCTCCACGCTTATCTTTGCTTTATTATTTGAGTTTGAACTTCCATGCAAAACCTGTAGATGGCGGTTTGGCGTTCTTATTTCTATTTCTGTTCATTTTTTGCGTATGTACTTAATTCTTTTTGCCAAAGTAAAATAATTGCTACCACATCCTACTTACTTTATATAATTCTTAATATTTTATTTTATCTACATCTAGGTCGATGTTTTATGTTCTACATATGTTACCATCGTATATTAAGCCATATTGGCTCTCAATGACGTCAAGCAAAAGGCGAGGATCGGAGGTTACTTTTTATACCGCGTAACTTTTTGAGGCTATTTAGCATTTAACAAAACTCCTCCCTCCTCTCTACGCATCATCCGATATCGTGAAAACTTTTCGTTTTATTTAGTGTCTGTCCATATTTATTACGTATATGAAGTGTCTAATTTTGACACCTTCCCCCCCTCTCCCTAAAGAATATTACTGTTTAATGTTTCAGAGACACGGTCTGAAGATGATTTTTCTTAAAATCAAAACTGGTTACCATTCGACTGGTGATATTTAGTTTTTAATAATTCCTTGCTACTGAAACTGATTAGTATTTTAATTGAATCTTTCTGTACGACCTCTGATTTCTCTTATTTTACTGTGATCACCATTTCTCCCTATGTAGGTTGGCGACAACGAAATATGTTCTTTTTCAGAGGAGAAAATTAGTGACTGAAATTTCGTGAAAAGACCTCGCCGCAACGCAAAATGCCTTTGTTTTAACGAATGTCACCCCAACTTGCTTATCATATCCTTGACATTTTCTCCCCTATTTCGCGATAATCCAAAACGAGCTGCCATTCATTGAACTCGTTTGCAGTCTTCCGTCAGTCCAAACTGGTAAGGATTCCACACTGCACAATAGTACTTTAGCAGATGACGGACAAGCGTAGCGTAGGCACTCTTTGATAGATCTGTTGCAGCTTCTAAGGGTTATTGCCAATAAAATTCCGCCTATGGTTTGACTTCGCCACAATATTATGTATTTGATCGTTCAACTCAAGCAGTTCGTAATTATTTTTCCTAGGCATTTAGTTGAACTGACAGCCTTTAAATTTGTCAGATTTATCATGTAAGCGAAATTATGAATTCGCTTTCATACTCATGTGGATGACCTCACACATTTCATTATTTAGAGAATTTCATGTTTTTACATCGTACAGATATCTTGTCTAAATCATTTTGCAATTGATTTTGATCTGCTAATGGCTAATGGCTTTACTATATAAGACGATGGCATTTTTACCCCTTTCATGATGAGTTAACATAATTAATTTGGTTGATTAGATTAATATATTTATATCGTTTGGGGTCAAATCCTAGGTGGGGTTACAGTTTATTAATTGTACTTGTTGACACTGGACGGCTTCACACTAACGACTGCAGTACTGCATGCTTCGCAAAAGTAATTTTTGCGCTGGCTAGGATAGCTAGAGAGGCGGAGAAGAGACGGACTTCAGACATGTTGGGAGCGAGCTGGGCGTTTTTTGCTCATTGCCCAAAGGGCAGAATTTTTACAGTCCACCGCAAAGCCATCCTGTGGAATGGCCCAGCGAGCGCCACCTCTTGTTGTCAGGAACACGGGCAAAACTTGAAAGGAAGCAGTAAAGAGCCATCTACCAAGAAACGCCTGCAATTTTATGCGCCCCATCAGAATGCATCGCTCGTGGTCGCGCGGTAGCGTTCTCGCTTCTCGCGCCTGGGATCCCAGGTTCGATTCCCGGCGGGGTCAGGGATTTTCTCTGCCTCGTGATGACTGGGTGTTGTGTGCTGTCCTTAGGTTAGTTAGGTTTAAGTAGTTCTAAGTTCTAGGGGACTGATGACCATAGACGTTAAGTCCCATAGTCCTCAGAGCCATCTGAACCATTTTTTTCAGAATGCATCTCCTGTCACCATACAGATGCCCGAAAGTCAACAGTTAAGAATTCTTTCCACACAGGGCGCGTAGCGATTTCCCATCGCTGTTTCCAGGAGGGCCAATTGGCCGAGTCCTTCGGTTAGCCGTTGCTTTAAAATGGTAGAGAAGCGTCTAGAACATTTTTGTATGAAATTCTCAGGGCTGCCAAGCGGATTCATGTCTAGAAAGAATGGGAGGGAAACGAGTTGTAATGAAGGCCATCATTGGCTGAGTCCAGTGTTCACGTTAGTGAACTGAGGTTTGCTAATATCGAGGCAGAAGATGTCGTGGACCCTCTGGTGGGTGTCCAGCTGACACTTATCGTCGGAGAGTGTATTATTTGTTTGAGACAAGGCGTCCATTGATCACTCTAAAACTTTGAGAAAGTGCAGATTATGTCCCTTGAAGCAGAACCATTTTGTTTCTCTCCGAGCATGGGCACAAACCTGTGCTTCGCTGTGGAACGTTCGCCATTCCTAAGTGTATTTTTTAGAAATTTGTGGTAAGTTCCTATGGAACCAAACTGCTGAGGTCATCGGTCCCTAGGCTTACACACTACTTAATCCAACTTAAACTAACTTACGCAAAGGACAACACACACACACCCATGCCCGAGGGAGGACTCGAACCTCCGGCAGGTGTAGCCGCGCGAACATTGGCAAGCCGCCATAGACCACGCGGCTGAGTCAACTGTCTGCTCTTGGTAATTGGAAGCAGATTGTCTTGATTTGTGAACGGACTCTGTGTTTGAGTAACTTCAAAAGCATTAGTTTGCTGACACAACCACATGTCCTCTTTGTAGTTAAAACCACATTTTCACATCATATTTCAACTCCACGCCAGCCACAGCCTTCTTCAGATCGATGCGGCAGACTCGACTAGTTATGGTGATATAATGCCACGGACTGAAAATAGGGAACTGTAACTGTTGCCAACTGAGGGTGTCCAGTCTCATGAAAATCTCGCTGCCTCTGAAAAAGACTAAAGGTGTCCTGGTAGGACAGATGCATGGGTTCTAGGGCAGCACACACACAATGAAAGTAATGCAGAACGGTGAATAATAAAATACGTTATTCAATTTTGGTAACGCAACAGTAGAATGCGGGTTTAGCCTATATGTCCTGCGCTGACTACAGTTCCATGAACACAAACTAAATAATGTCCCTGAACTAAAACTGGAAGAAAACTAATCTTCTGTCTTGATGTGCTATTCACAGTTAAATCTCTAAGTAGGCATTCTCTATCAATACACGACAATTCTATTCACTGTTCTGTTTATACTGAAGACTAACCATTATCACTCTACAGCCACTATTTCTACCTCACTCGATGACTTGGAGGTTTGAAGACATGACGAACGTTCTGCCAGAACTCCCTAGCAAGAATCGGACTGACTTACAACCTGGAGCTGACAACTTCTGTTCGTACACGGTTACTTCAGCACCCGTCTTCCCACTGCTGCTGCGGCTACAGCGGCCCCCGGCCAAACTACCCGCCGCAGAGATTTCCTCGCTGCTCCACATCAACCGACTAACTGCCCAGGCCCAGAAACGGTGAAAGGACGAAATATACTTCGGGCAATTAGACGACCAACTGAACGACCAACCAACATTCTTCCCACTCCTATGTCCCTCTGTTGGACAGTTCACGTGTGCCGCCAGCGGTCGGCGAGCACAAGCTGTCGGCGCCTCACCGGCGCTCCGTCCCCGACTTCTGTTCTGCTGCGTCCCGACTACACTTAAGGTCCTTCCCGAACTGACTGCCAGACACATGACGACCCAGAAATACTATCGACCGCTCCAGAGATGGCACGACAGTGCACTTATCGATAAGCGCTGCTGCTGCCGCTCATGGGCAAGTAAGGCAGGAAGTTAATGACGCCAGTAAATGGAATAATAAAACGAGGCGGCAGTACCGTACGAGAAGACGGCAAACAATAAATGGGATAAACGCAGCAGTGCATGGCTCAGAAGTCACATATGCAGAAATGGTTAACAATGACGTCGTCTGCTAACATCGAAAGTTGGCCATATCTCATTTCACTGTCCGTGCTCTACTAATGGATTCTGTGGTTTCATGTTTACTTAATCTTTACTGTTTGCTTTTTTGTAAAATATTAGGACTTCATATTTTTCCTATTAGTATTCTCCCAAAAACCTGTTCAGATACGTGAGGATGTTAAACCGCTGCTTCGGGGATGTGGGGAGATGAGCCAAGCCTGTGGATTAACGAGGTGAGCTCGTGAAATAGACTGCCTGAATGAAAGTTTCCTACATCCAGGTAGGTCGATATCGCACTTGTTTCCACAACTCGTCTCGGATATACACTATGCAAACATTTAGAAAACGTTCTCACACTTGAATATACACTTACGCGAGATGCAGTCAGATGAGGTACGCAAATTCTGTCCCAGGGGAAGTGGTGATGTCAGGTAGGGCAATCCAACCACCAACTGCCACTAACGCTGCCTCAACTCATACAACATTGCCGACTCCATAGAAAAGGGAACAGGCAGAGAAGAAAGAGAAGGTCTCCCACAAGAGACTAAATATTTGAAAGAAATCATAGTTAGGTTTTACGATACAGTAACAAAGAAAAACCTACACTGTATATAAATAAGAAGATAAATAGATAAAAAATACTTTTTGTATTAAAGAACTGTGGCAACAGTGAAAATTCAGCTTTGTCGAATGAGGGAAAATTTTCTGGGTGTTATTTGGCACTCAGGAATAAACCATGACACACAGGAAAAGCTCAAAAAGGCACTGAGGACGCCTTTTAAATATTATTCGATGTTAATGAAATCTTCTCAGGCCTCCAGTCGAGTCAGGTGGCTAAAATTCCATGAGCTTCCGACGGAACTCTCCTCGGATATTGTCAAGTGGAAAATAACTGCCGTATCGGCGTGGCTTCGGTGTTACGTAGCTGCGCTGCTGGCTCTGACGTCAGTGGCAGTCGATTCCTCGCCAAATACGGCAATCTTTTCATCCCGCGTCAGTTGCGCTCCTTCAGTCTCACGATAGCAAGGTTCCAGACTCCACTGAGATGCGAACCGCCGTCCTCATTGATGGTGTTTTCAGATTTTTTTGTCTTCGAGTTCTTTTATAACGCTCTCCCAAAATACGTTCGTCCTCTTGATGTTTCGGCGAACTTAATCCGGTGTTGATTTTATAAACTGTGTTTTGCCATGGCTGCTTTTTCTGGTTAGTGTCGTAGCAGACCCACTGGCATGGCGTGTTGTATCCTCCAGGCATTCTGAGCCCTAGATCGTCTTCACAAGCCTCAACAGCTTTCGTACTTTTACTAGAAGCCAGAACACTGATGAAATTGTTTGTGTCTCTTCAGGAGTTGGCTAGTTTTTCTCGATACTGTGCCACAAAAACATAAAAAATCAAGCTTCTTGCTCTCTCTGAGGCGTAGCGTCCTGCACTGCGCCCATAGAAGTCAAATGAGAGCAGATAGCTTCATACCGACTGTGAGTCACAGCTTTTGTAACAACTGTGCGCTTACGATGGTATTGGTACTAGAAGTTATGACTGTGGTCGAATGGTGTCAACATCCTACACACATTGAAATCCTAAGTATTCGAAGCCTTGTATATTGGAAACGAAACTTTAACTTCCGTGAATATTATGTTTTTTTTTAATTATTGCTGATTTAATATATTTAGTTATCAGTGTGAATGAAGGTGTGAATGCAAAGTAATGTAATTAATAAATATTGTAATGTCTGTTAACTGAGTAAATAGTAACGTGGAAATTGTGTCTGTACAGAGTGGCTTATACGATCAAGGGAAATTTGTAAAGTGTAATTTGCCAGCTTATGATACTGGGGAAACAAGAGATATACACATGTTATATCATCTTTTTACTTATTATAGTCAGCATTTTCCATACATTCCTTTCCTGACCGATACTACCTCCTTATGTTATAAGTCCACTTAATTTACAGCATCCTACTGTAACACCACATCTCAAGTGCTTCGGTTTTTTCTTTTCCAGTGGCTCCACAGTCAATAGCCCAGATCCATACACAGCTACTATCCAGATGTACATTCTTACAATTTTCTTCCTCATCTTACGGTCTATGTTTGATAATAGCAGGCTTCTTTGGCAATGACCATCGTCCTCTGCCTGTGCTTGTCTGATTCAAGTACCTTGCTACCTTTGTGTGCTATTCGTTATTTTCTTTCCATGGGAAGCAAAATTCCTGTATTATGTAGCCCTCAATCTTGATATTACGTTTATTGGTCCCTCCGTTCTGCTACTCCTCATTACTTTCTCCTTCTTCGGTTTACTCTCAATCGCCAAACGGTTGGCAATATAGCGGCAGGTGAATGTACAGTAAGAGGGCCAAGGAAATTCTTTGCTGGTTTCCTAGAAATAAGAAAAAGGTAGAGACGATGACCTAACGATAGGTGAGTGGACATAGATCGCTAAAGTCTCTAAGGTAAAGGAGGTTTTTACCCAGCAATGAATGTCGAATTACTGATGATTATGAGGAGGAGGAAGATGATGGCGGGGATGGATCTTCTGTATTGCTTTTCTTCTAAGTAGGCATTTTTGCTGTTTCGCCAATACGGGGCAATGCCTGGCACTGCGTTATGTCATAGTTAACGACCATGTTTCCTTAGCTGCGTGGAACAGGCCACGCATCTGTTGCGTTGCAATTGAAACGTCCCCTTAGAATGCGCAACGCAATCTGACTTCCAAAAATCCCTACGAAAGAATGGCCCTGACTAACAATAACCTATACGTTTCACAAATCAATTACCTCACAAAAATCTTGGTTACTCAAGCTACTGCAATACAGCGAGCGCCACTACTGCCAGCTAAATAAAAGATTCAAACTACTGAAGGCACTAACTACTGATAAGCAGAGTCAGCAAATGAAAGAGTTTAATAGAGAACAAACAATGTATTTACCTTAATAGTCATAATATATATATATCAGTTCATGACATCAATTCTTACAAATTTCAAAACTCCGCCATCTCTCTCCCCACGTCCACCACTGCTAGCGGCTCACTTCCAACTGCGCAACGCTACGCGCCGCTAACAGCCAGCTGCCGCTGCCCAACACTACAATGGCAGACAACAATGCAAACCAGCCACAGACTGCACACAGCACAGCCAGCGATTTTCATACAGAGCGCTACGTGGCGTTACCAATAACAAAACCTAAACAGCCTACTTACACAATTAGTGAAGGACTGACATGTGAAAGAGAGTCAGATCGAATCGCATGGGTAGCCAGCGAAGGAGACCGAGCGGTGCTCACTCTGCTTCACCACATAGATACAGTGGTATGTGCGAACTGCAATACCTCAATGCAGAAGTGCCTCATCTCGTTGAAAGATGTGCTGCATAAGTCGATTTCCATGGACTGTGTTCAAACGAAAAACGAATTCTTCCCACGTTTTGAACTTCAACATGTGACTGGCAGATGCCATCTGCGTATGCTGTATATATATATAATACAACATTGGATGTTGGTAGGTAGTTTGTTGAATTGTGAACGGACTGTACGTATTTCTTCTATAGTTTCATTGATCAGAACAGGACTGTTGTTATATAGCACACTCGCAGCTTAGCGCCCGCTCTGTAGACTGTTCGGTCTGCACAGACTATTTGTTTTTCTTTAATCTAATTCTTAAACCCATTGCTGATGTACAAATCAACAAACTAGAAACAGTAGACCTGGTCGTCTCAAACTGATATTCTTGTACATGGAACCGCATTTAAACATACCAATACTGGTGTCCAAAATTAAACCAACATACTGCTGTTTCCCCGTCCAGTGTCTAATTCACGACATAATCATACAAACTGTCAACAAGACGTCCGTACGTGTTCTACACGGAAGATGGCATTCTGGTCAACGAACAACCATGCCAACGATGAAGCCAGGGAACCTATGGAACGAGGTAGTGTCTGCTGGGCAGCCCCACATCCACAGTCGCTGTGTACACAGTTACAGGCGGAGCAGTATGGTACGGAGAAGATGCCTACTAGACTCTCTGTGGTGGAGGGCCATAGAAAGAAAGGAAATAGACAGTCGCTAACTGATTTGGCCCGATGCCTTAACGTGAATTATTCTGTTGTTTCGTGAATGTGGCGACGGTTTATAGTGACCGAAACTGTATCCCGAAGACCAGGGCAGAGCCGACCACGTGTGGCTTCAGAAGAGAGGACCCTTATTTGCCTGTAAGGCACGACATTACCACCTTAGTATTGCGCGATAACTCGTATGTGATCTCGCAGCATCCACTGGACGTGTTGTACCGAGGCAAACGGTGTGAGAAGGCTTCGGTAGAATAGCCTTTATTGTCGGAGATATGCTGTATGTCTACTTCTGGCGCGTCTTCACAGAACGGAACTTCTGCAGTGGAGTCATCAACACGCTACCTGGACAGTCGAACAGTGGCAAATGATGTTTTCACAGATGAGTCTCGATTTAGTTTGCAGAGAGATTCTCGATGGATTCGCTTCTGGAGGGAACGTGGAATACGATTTCGGGACCCAAACATTGCGGAAAGAGGCCGAGATCGAAGAGGATCCCTAATGGTGTGGGCAGGGATTAAGTTTACCACCCGAACCCCTCTTCATGAAATTTTACGGGTGCATCGGCAAGGTTTAACTGCTGTCAGGTATCGTCAAGAGATCTTGGGACCTCATTTGCCGTTGTTGCGAGGTGCTGAGGGGCAGACGTCATACTGATGGACGATAATGCTCGACCTCATAGAGCACGGGTGGTTGATGTTTTCTTGGAAACGAAAGATATTGCACCCATGGCGTGGCCTGCTCTCTCTCCCGATTACAATCTTATAGAGCAAATCTGGGATGCTCTAGGGAGACAGCTTTCATCAAATCAGCATCAACCAACCACTCTCGAAGAATGCGACTACTGTCTCAACATGATACTGACGACATTATTCACAGCATGCCCCGTCGTTGTCAAGCCTGTACTGCTGCCAGAGGTGATCACACCCGGAATGTGTGTGCAAATCTGTTAAGTTGGAAAAAACTAAGAACATTTTTGTCTACCGTTATGCATGTTGCAGTTGTTTGCGTTCTTTATTCTTTACAGTTTTCCTATTTTATTATCACCTGTTTATACTGTTTTGTGGCAAAGTAAACGCAGTCTTGCAAAATTTCCTTTTGTTGCTTTAATTTTGGACACCAGTGTATTTTGTCAGCAGTGAAGATTTGTTTACGTAGCAATTAGAACAAAAATAATTTTATAAACATATATGTATTATAGCTGCTGAACAATTAATAAAGATCCTTTTCTTTTTCTATGCAATTCTGACAAAGCTGATTTGTCGTGGTTACTGTAAAAAAGCTTTACTTTGATTTAGTTCACAAATTGTACTTCTTTCCAGAAAGCTATTCTGGTCGCTGGAGTCGGAGGTTTTTCTTAATCCCGTCTTTTGAATTCTTGTGTTGACATTTCCATAGAAACTTTCAGCCCCTAACATATATTTCTTAATTTCTAACCGAGAGGTCAAACAACAATTTTTATAAATTTAGTTTTAAAAACGTTTTAATGTAAAGAGATATTTTCATAAAAATTTTCTTGTTCTACTTCATTCCCTTTGGGGTTGACTTTCCAAAAACACTGAAACACGTATTTTTTATTTCTAACAAATATAAATTTTCATTTTGATCAGTTTAGCTTCAATAATAGAATATTTTCATAAAACTTTTTGTTCTCTATTTCAGTCCCTTAGGGGTTGAATATCGAAAAACAATGATATATATATATATATATATATATATATATATATATATATATATATATATATATATATATTGCTATTTCCAACCTAGAAGTCAAATATCAGTTTTTACAGACGTAGCTCTTTAAAAAATTCACCTACTACTTCACCGCCTTAGAGATTGAATTTCCAAAAGTGCTGAAACACGTATGTTTTTATTTATTTATGACCGTGAGCCTCAGAATTGCCTCAGTAGCAATATATTTTCAAAAAGTTCTTTCATCCCCTACTTCATCCCCTTAAGTGTGGAATTTCGCAAAATCTCTTCTTAGAAGGTGCCTACAGCGTAAGATCAATACCCTCCCCAAATTTCAAGTTTCTGTCCTTAGCGGTTTGGGCTGAGCGACGCTGAGTCACTCAGTCATGACACTTCCTTTTATATAGGGCGTTCGTAAATTCTCGTTACAAACTTTTAGGACTTGTAGAGAGGAGCATGGTAGCCCATGTTCGGAAAAGTACCGTTTCCGCGGTACAGCCGCCTTTTGAAAACATGTATGCTAGGCAGGTCTGCTACAGGGTAGCCATGGTGGGAATTGTTGACGTCCATCTTACCTCTCTGACTTGATTTGAGCCCCATTCACTTGTCTGTGAGTGCTAGACCAACATGGTTGAGTACACATCTTCCGAATACACAAACATGACCCTTCTGAATGGTGAAGCTAACGGTAATGAAAGAGCTGACAGTTGCCTTTATCAAGGGCGTTCTCCACAGCGTCCGACTCCATCGCATATCCTTTTCGCCACAATTACGCAACTGCTTCGAGAAAGGGTACCTTCACCGTCAGCAAGAGTAAATGTGTTGCTCCAAGTAGACCACAGCACATTAGAAATGGAAAAGGCCATACTGCGTTATGTTGAAAAGAACCTGTCAAAGAGTACACGAGTAATTTCTTTGGCTACTCATGAGTGGAAATGTAAAATAAGTGTTGCACTGGGTCATACCTAATCAGTTACTTGTAGAAGTGGCCGCATTACCAATATGTTTCCAAATAATTGTAGTACGCAAACTATATACACTCTTGGAAATTGAAATAAGAACACCGTGAATTCATTGTCCCAGGAAGGGGAAACTTTATTGACACATTCCTGGGGTCAGATACATCACATGATAACACTGACAGAACCACAGGCACATAGACACAGGCAACAGAGCATGCACAATGTCGGCACTAGTACAGTGTATATCCACCTTTCGCAGCAATGCAGGCTACTATTCTCCCATGGAGACGATCGTAAAGATGCTGGATGTAGTCCTGTGGAACGGCTTGCCATGCCATTTCCACCTGGCACCTCAGTTGGACCAGCGTTCGTGCTGGACGTGCAGACTGCGTGAGACGACGCTTCATCCAGTCCCAAATATGCTCAATGGGGGACAGACCCGGAGATCTTGCTGGCCAGGGTAGTTGACTGACACCTTCTAGAGCACGTTGGGTGGCACGGGATACATGCGGACGTGCATTGTCCTGTTGGAACAGCAAGTTCCCTTGCCGGTCTAGGAATGGTAGAACGATGGGTTCGATGACGGTTTGGATGTACCGTGCACTATTCAGTGTCCCCTCGACGATCACCAGAGGTGTACGGCCAGTGTAGGAGATCGCTCCCCACACCATGATGCCGGGTGTTGGCCCTGTGTGCCTCGGTCGTATGCAGTCCTGATTGTGGCGCTCACCTGCACGGCGCCAAACACGCATACGACCATCATTGGCACCAAGGCAGAAGCGACTCTCATCGCTGAAGACGACACGTCTCCATTCGTCCCTCTATTCACGCCTGTCGAGACACCACTGGAGGCGGGCTGCACGATGTTGGGGCGTGAGCGGAAGACGGCCTAACGGTGTGCGGGACCGTAGCCCAGCTTCATGGAGACGGTTGCGAATGGTCCTCGCCGATACCCCAGGAGCAACAGTGTCCCTAATTTGCTGGGAAGTGGCGGTGCGGTCCCCTACGGCACTGCGTAGGATCCTACGGTCTTGGCGTGCATCCGTGCGTCGCTGCGGTCCGGTCCCAGGTCGACGGGCACGTGCACCTTCCGCCGACCACTAGCGACAACATCGATGTACTGTGGAGACCTAACGCCCCACGTGTTGAGCAATTCGGCGGTACGTCCACCCGGCCTCCCGCATGCCCACTATACGCCCTCGCTCAAAGTCCGTCAACTGCACATACGGTTCACGTCCACGCTGTCGCGGCATGCTACCAGTGTTAAAGACTGCGATGGAGCTCCGTATGCCACGGCAAACTGGCTGACACTGACGGCGGCGTTGCACAAGTGCTGCGCAGCTAGCGCCATTCGACGGCCAACACCGCGGTTCCTGGTGTGTCCGCTGTGCCGAGCGTGTGATCATTGCTTGTACAGCCCTCTCGCAGTGTCCGGAGCAAGTATGGTGGGTCTGACACACCGGTGTCAAAGTGTTCTTTTTTCCATTTCCAGGAGTGTATTTCCGGACATGAGTTCCAATTCAAAATATTACCTATTTACTTCCCTCTACAAGTTCTAGAAGTTTGTAACGGAAATTTCCGTACACCCTGTACAGCATACGTCTTGGGGTCTTTCTGTCTGCGTCTTCCCCTGTTTCCCTGCAACGATTTCTCTTCTAATTTAAGTGGAGCTGTGCCCGCGAGGGGTGAACGGCGGTCAAAGCAGTAACAATTCTTGCTACCTACTCGAGGAAAACATCTACTTGCTTTGACTGATCTGACGCTTCCCACACCAGTGGTGCGTACATAAAGCTTCCCACGATGTGCCCGTTAGTACTCTGAGTAAAGAGTTTCTTGAGCTAACAACGCAACCAGGACTTCGAGTGCTTTTTGTGAACGAAGCCACACAGGAAGCGGAACGGAGAAGCGTGATGCGATCTCTCTTACTCACCTTGTACAATAAATGAACGACCTGCACGGCAATGTGAGAAGGACGCTGAGATTATATTCTAACAACATGGTCATACACAAGGACGTTTCAACCGTAAGTTCACTGTAGGTAAGTTCACACGACTCAGATTGAATATCACTTTTGTATAATGAGTAGTCGTTTGGGTCAGTTGAAATACCAGATAACGTGGCTGATCTTAAATACAACAGATTTTGATCACAGCACGCTGGAGTCACTGTCGCATGAGTTACACGTTTCTGTCTGACGTTACAAAGCAATATTAAGAGGGACGAATACATGGGATCAGTCCGGTGAGGGAGGGAGTGGCGAGTGCAGCAAAGGATGATTTCTTTGATTTATCGCGAGAATTGTGGGGACGTGCTATGTAGCTGGGCTGGAAAACGCTTAAAACCACCTTCTGCGACTCGGTTCCTTTACTGGTGAGCTTATAGGAAAAGGTAGCAAAAATTCAGAGAAGCGCTGAGTTGTTAGTAAGGGGCTGGATTACACCATTCAGAAGTGATGTGGAAATGCTCAGTGACGTTACGTGAGGCTCTTTCGAAAATGGATGGGCAGAAACGATTCTGAGCAACTTTAGATAAAGATTATCCTAGGCAGACTGCAGAATGCTTTTAAAGTTCCCACTGAATATTTTCTGTAAAGGTCATAAAGACAAAATAAGGCAAGTTAGAGCAGCTACAAAGCCATACATACAGACATTTTGCCCGCATCTCGTGGTCGTGCGGTAGCGTTCTCGCTTCCCACGCCCGGGTTCCCGGGTTCGATTCCCGGCGGGGTCAGAGATTTTCTCTGCCTCGTGATGGCTGGGTGTTGCGTGATGTCCTTAGGTTAGTTTGGTTTAAGTAGCTCTAAGTTCTAGGGGACTGATGACCATACATGTTAAGTCCCATAGTGCTCAGAGCCACATTAATACAGACATTTTCGATGCGCTGGACATAAGGTGCGTCAGAAAACGAGACAGATGGGAAAAAAGTATGTTAACTGTTTATTATTTCGGCGGTTGACTACGGAGCCATTACTTCACCCAGGCGTGCACCTTTTTAACGGCCACGAGTTCCTTTCTTCAGGGCCCCAGAAATCTGGAAATCACATGTAGAGAGATCGGGACTGTGGAGGATGTATAAGCACTTCTCACTGAAACTTCTGCAGCATAGTCGAAACAATCATGGTAACAAGTGGGACCATCCATGTCTCCATAGCAACCGCAAGCATTTTTTCCATTAAAGCACCAGCCATCTTGTCTCACAGTGGGATAAATGTATTAATAATAATGACGATCATTTTCGAAATAATCATCAGTTTAATTACTTTTTATGCCTGCCTCGTTTTCAGTAGACTGTCCGTTATATAAATCATATTCAAAATATACTACACACTAATAATACTAAACTTATACAAAAAATTAAGAATGTTACAAATTATTTGTGATAAATTATTCTAGTATTTAAGAAACAAAATGTTCCAAAAACATTAGGAAAAAGTAACAAATAATGTGCCTTCACAGAAACCAATAAGACAAATTCTGAATTCACATTGTAAACGCACAATTTTTAGATAAGTATGATGAAATGACAATAAAATTTATTTTTCGATGCCCAGAGACGATGAATATGAAACTAGATGGTATATTATACACTTAAATAGTAAATGTTTGGTATCTTCCGTCTTCCGCTCGCAGCAGCCACATGTCAATTCCACTTTAGTTCAAGGGATAGAGATCTTGGCGAAAACGGTAAAGTTTCAGCGTCACATAGGTAATAGATGTGAGGAATCATCTACTTGTGTTGAACTATAACGTCGCGGCAGTCTATCAATGTCGAGTTGAACTGAGGCGTTAGAAATGGCATTCTCTTTCTTTGATGTTTCCTAATTACCTTCCCGGTTCTTTCTAATATTGTTTCTTCCACGCTGGAACAGATCTTCAAACACGAATTTAATGTTAAAATGCTTAAGCAAATATAAATATCATTCATCAACTTACCCATTTTTTCAAAGCGGTACATTCGTGCAAGCACCTTGAATGAGACGCAATAGATGTATTTACTTCTTTGAAGAGTTGTGAATACCGAAACATATCAGTCAAGTACTTAATTTACGCTTTCTTCAATTACGATGTTCGACCGACTGGAGTACAAATATTTGACAGTATTTCTTGATGCTATGAAATTAGATGGCATATCCCACTGTTTCCCACAACAGGTCAAATAACATTTATTTCTATTTCATGGTAAAAAAATTAATATTAAAACATCAGAAATAAAGAAAAATAAGATAAAACTGTTGTTCAGATGGTTCAAATGGCTCCAAGAACAATGGGACTTAACATCTGAGGTCATGAGTCCCCTATACTTAGAACTACTTAATCCTAACTAACCTAAGGACATCACACACATCCATGCCCGAGACAGGATTCGAACCTGCGACCGTAGCAGCATCGCGGTTCTGGACTGAAGCAAACTATTGTGAAGTATTAGTTCTTCACCAGTTCTCAAATTAATTCTAAACTTATCGACTGGTCTCTGGTTCAGTGCTGGCCAAAGTAACTCACATCACAACACATCGTTTGGGTTTCAAAAAATGGTTCAAATGGCTCTGAGCACTATGGGACTTAACATCTGTGGTCATCAGTCCCCTAGAACTTAGAACTACTTAAACCTAACTAACCTAAGGACATCACACACATCCATGCCCGAGGCAGGATTCGAACCTGCGACCGTAGCAGTCATGCGGTTCCCGACTGAAGCGCCTAGAACCGCAAGGCCACACCGGCCGGCGTTTGGGTTTCACTTGCCGCTTCTTTTTGGAATATTTGGTTTTCTGAAGGAAGCCCAATGGTTTTATGGGACTCTGTAGCACTTGACCCAATATGTTGCACCAGTATTGTCACTTAATCGGTTTTGTGATTCAAGTATGAATGAACAACGTGTAACTGTCTACAAAAACTGGAAATGAGGCATAAATGAACACTGTAAACTACAAATTCTTGGAACAGTTTATATTTACAAGAAATAAATGAAATTGTCATCAATACGCGGTCCAATCACATTAATGTGACCTGTCAAAAACATGAATAGCTACGGTAGTTGCGACGTGAGCATGAAGAGAATCATTGGTATCTTGAAGGTACCAACACGTATGTGGAACCTTGCGACCCTAGTGCCATGGCCGAATGCGCTGGATTCTCGGTTGAGGATCCGTGGTGCGTATAGCTCAATCGATATAATACCACAGATTCTCGAGTGCGTTTAAATCTGGGAGTTTGGTGGCCAGAGGAGTACGGTAATCTCATCCTGATGCACTTCGAATCCTGCACGCACACTACGAATTATGTGATAGATTGCACTGTCCTGCCAGTAGATGCCATCGTAGCGAGGAAGAACAAACTGCGTGTCGGCGTGGACATGGTCCTCAGGGATAGATGTATACTTGTATTGATCGACTGTTCGTTCCAAAATCATGAGATCACTCAGGGAAGGCCACAAAAGCATTCCTCAGGCCGAACGCTCCCTCCACCAGCCTGGACCCTTTCGACGATTGTTGCAGGGCTATACACAACAGCGGCCATCTGTTAGATAGAGCATCGAATATGATTTACCTGATAAGGCCAGCAGTCGCCACTCTGTGGACGTCAAGTTGCGGTATTGTCATGCAAATTCCAGCCCTCATCGCCGATGAACAGCAATCATTATGGGTGCTTGAATCAGGCGCCTGCTGCCAAGGCCCATAAGCAACAGCGTTTACTGAGTGGCTCTTCAGGAGACGCATACGGCTGGCCCTTGGTTTATCTGGGCAGTCAGTTGCTCAGCAGTTGCATGTCTATTCGTGTATACAAGTTCGTAGCTGTTGTTCACCTCTATCTTCCATGGGCCCCTGTGAGCTGCACTTGTCTAAGCATCGGTTTTGGATAGCGCTTTTTGAGCCGTGCTGCAGCTCGCGTTGGAGCTGTTTGTAGGTTTCCGCCCGCTGTTGGAGGCCAGACCGCATCCTTTAGTTGGCATGGTTGCGGTTGTCTTTCTTCTTCTCGTCTTGACTGGCGCCACTCGTTTCGCAAGCGTTGCCTGTCCGCTAGTGGCAGCAGCGGCGGTTACCGATATGTAGTAACTGTTGCCCTATCTTTGGGGCGACGTCTTTGTTTTTCTGTGTCGAGTGAGTATGCTAGTTCGGTTGGGACCTCAGAAGGAGCCAGCTCTGCGCAGTGTGAGAACACGCCGGGACCGCTGGCGGCACGCATGGACTGCCGGATGGAAGGGCTGTGGACACGAGGGTACACGACCGCGTCGTAAACCGGATCCAGCAAGCTTTAAGATGAGTGCATTTCAATCCAAGTAGAGTGGAATCAGTCACCCGCGTGAACCCTGTAGTACGTATGTGATGTGACAGATTATCATCGCGCCGTCATGTGCAGTTTGGTGGATCTGTGTTCGGCTTAGTACTTAAAGACCCTACTGTGTTAAAAGCACTTGGTTCAGTGATTAGACGGTGTGGTTACTCAACAGTGAATTAATAAAGCAGTGAAGAGATTTGTTTCATTCTGCCAACAATCGTCAGACTTGTCACAGTGAGTTCAGTCCACGGTTATGTGCCTAATGAATTTGATGTCACTCATTTGGTACTTGGTTTTGGCTCGATTTGCGATTGTTTCTGCAATGACGTGTGGTTGCTCATTCTGGTTGGTTACATTTCGGTCTTGCCTCGCACGGAAATCGAGTGGGGTTTTAGTTACTGTTAGTTTGTCTGGTGTTCGGTACTGTGACTTGTTTGTGTAATCGGAAATCTGGTAGTGGTTCCTTTCTTGTTCCGGGCGCTCTAAACACACTATTCAGGGAACGTTCCCGCTTTGGCGTATTGTTCCATCGCTGCATTTGGTTTCTCAGACGTCAAGTAGCTTCAGCTTCAGTCATTCGTTAGAATGCCACTAGTCTGAGTTACCATCTTGTGAACGGAGTGCAACTCTTGGCTACCTATCTCACCGCTCACGAAAGTGTTTGTTGCCAGACCTTCTCAGAGGTCGATTCCTCGATCACCGTCTGTGACTGGTCCTAGTGTTTTATTATTGTATTATTTATTACAATACCTTGTAACGCCTACATTAAAGGTTATATATGTCTAGTTAATAGTTCTGGTCGCCTTCTGGAATAAATCTAGCCGTGTAAGGATTGTGTTACAAGATTACCATCATCTTATTTCACCCATCTGGTGGTCAGTTGTTTGTTTCTTTTAATTAACCTTTGCTTGTATTTGCTGTTTACAGCTGGTTTCTGAATTTTTTATATAATTGTCGTTCCTGGCATGTAAGGCCATCAGCCGTGATTGTGGTCATTTGCTTTAAAAAAATAATTCGATATTTGCATTTTAGCAGTAAGCCTTAAAACCTTATTTACTGCCATTCCTGGCGTTTGATACCTTCTGCTGTGTTTGTGGCCACTTTTTAATATTTCAGTACCTGCAAGTTGTAATTACAGCGACTTCTTAAACATTCTTAATTTATTGCCAA
Organism: Schistocerca gregaria; assembly: GCF_023897955.1. Lineage (NCBI taxonomy): Eukaryota > Metazoa > Arthropoda > Insecta > Orthoptera > Acrididae > Schistocerca > Schistocerca gregaria. Next base: position 419,960,095 of record NC_064926.1, on the reverse strand, counting down.
TCTTGGCGTGATCACAATGGCTTGTTTTTTTAAACATTATCTGTATTTTATGGTGATTTGCTAAATTGTAACGCACTGAAAACACTTTTATTTACACAGTTGTTTTTTCCTTCATTAATAACGTGTGGTATTTTTTTTTATTTTTGAGTCTGGAATTACTCTTTTAAAAATAAATGTGTGTAACTGTGAAAGGCAACCAATAATAACTGATCACGGCCCCGTACAAAATCGTAACCGTGTCCTGCCTTCCCTTAGCACCAGGTTTGACCATTTCACCATGCACAGAATAATTTAACCACGGCGGCAAGCGAATAGTTTACAAACTGAGCCATGTCGGGAATGCTTCCCTCCATTGGCCCTAGAGCCACTTAGCGTGCTCTTTTGAACGTCAGATAAATCGCTCCACTTCCACATATTGACAACGACTGCACTGTTTTCTACGTCCTCTCGATACGCTTCATACACTGCAACGACGAAACTCAAGGGATAGCTATACACAAGCATTCATATGTAGTAGTATACAAGGTATTTAAGGACAGGGCATTGGTGGAGTTGTCATTTGTTCTCAGCAGATTCATTTGAAAATGTTTCCGACGTGATTATGACCGCTCGACGGAAATTAACAGACTTTGAGAGCGGAATGGCATTGGAGCTAGACGCATGGTTCATTCCATTCCGAAAATTGTTAGGGAGTTCAGCATTCCAAGACCCACAGTGTCAAGAGTGTACGAGAATGCCAAATTTCACGCATTACCTCTCACCACGGACAAAGCAGTGGCCAGCGACCTTCACGTAACAACCGAGAGCGGCAGCGTTTACGTACAGTTGCCAGTGTTAACATACAAACAACACTGAGCGAAATAACTGCAGAAGCCAATATTGGGCGTATGAAGAACGTATCTGTCAGGAGAGTGCTGCGAAATTTGACGTTAATGGATTATGGCAGCAGACCGGCGCGAGTGCCTTTGCTAAGGCCGGTATTACACTATCAAATTTCTTTGTCAAAGATTTTATCAAAGATTTGATGAAATATTCCTCAAATTTATTTGTCAAAGATCTTTGACGTGGCGCTAAAAAGGGGTGTTACACCGTCGTCATATTTTTCGTCCAAGTTCAAGATGGCTGACAACAAGAACTTGTTATTAACCGCAGCAGTTGCATTTACCACAACTGCACTGTGTGCACAAGTGGAAGAGAAGTGGGGGAAAAAAAGGAAGCGTACCTGGGTGAAGCCGTGGGTTTTCCGACGAGACGATAAAAGCATTCAACAAAACTTGTTACATGAGCTTGTAGTGGAAGACGTCAAGTCGTACATAAATTACTTAACAATAGATAAGCATAAATTTGCTCAGTGAAGTGTATCCTCATATCACAAAGCACAATACTCACTTAAGAACTGCTATATCTTCAAAAGACGGGTTCATTGTAGCACTCCGATTCCTTGCTAGAGGACAGAGTTAGGTTAGGTTAGGTTACGATAGGTTAGGTTAGGTAAGGTCAAATATTTTTAGTCTATTTTTGTATTCAGGGTGCCTCACTTTATAAAGCGGCACATCACCTTCATACATCTCTATTAATTTTGTAGTTGTCAGCACACACCAATTGTATTTACCGGCAATATTTATAAAAACACTACAGATGACAGAACGCTGCAGCGATGCTAGCGCTTCACATGGTAACATGTCACATTGCAGTGAACAGAAGACAAGCGACTTTTATGATCAAATCTACAGCGAGGCCCTAGATTTGATCAAATTTCTTTGACAAAGTGCCCTATTACACCATCAAACTTCTTTGACGAATATATTTGACATATCAACTTCGACAAAGAAATTAGATACTGTAATACCGGCCTAACAGCACTACATCGCCTGCAGTGCCTCTCCTGGGCTCGTGACTCTATAGCTTGGGTGATAGACGATTGGATAATTGTCGGTGGTCAAATGACTCCCGATTTCAATTGGTAAGAGCTGACGGTATGGTTCGAGTGTGGCGCAGATCCCACGAAGCCATGGACCTGAGTTGCCAACAAGGCACTGTGCAAGGTGATGGTGGCTCCATAATAGTGTTGGTTGTGTTTGCATGGAATGGACTGGGTCCTTTGGTCCAACTGAACCGATCATTGATTGGAAATGGTTCGGCTTTATGGAGACCATTTTCAGCAATGTATGGACTTCATGTTCCCAAACAACAATGGAATTTTTGCGGATGACAATGCGCCATGTTACTGGGCCACAATTATTCGCGAGTGGCTTGAAGTACATTTTGGACAATCCGAGCGAATGATTTGGCCACCCAGATCGCCCGACATGTATCCCATCAAACAATTATGATACACAATCGATAGGTCAGTTCGCGCACAAAAATCATGCACTGACAATACTTTCGCAAACATGGGCCGCTAAAGAGGCAACATGGCTCAATATTTCTGCATGGTATATTATAATAATAAAAAATATATAAATGGAAAAATTATAGTATAATTGCATTATCAGTAAATGTTCTGCGTGTACGAAACTGTGTTATTCGGACTTCCTCTCTTACATTTCAATGGAAGATGCAGGCAGCCGACTCCAGGGACACCAGTAAGTCTCAAAAAATGAAGAAAATCCAGCTTGGCTCCACTTCACTTCAATAAAAATACTTAATACTGTTAAGTCTTATCTTACTCAGAATCACATATAATACATAACACTCGAAGCACGCCATACTTCGAGCAATACATCTTAACCATCCTTCTTCATACGAGAGAGTGAAACAACATCACGGCAAAGAAAAGTGATGATGCTTTTTGTTCATTTGTTTGCGCCTTACCGTGCATTCAAATTAATGCCTTTGCCGACGCTTGTGGTCGATCGCTGTTTCATTTTTTTAATACTTTTTTTAAATAAATTTTAACTTTATCATATCTGGGAGTCTTTCGCCATGTACCTACACAATTGGGATGAGGATGAAATGATCATGAGGACAACACAACACCCAGTCCACGAGCGGAGAAAATCTCCAAACCAGCCGGGAATCGAAACCGCGCCCGCTGCAAGAGGGCAAGCACGTAACCACAGACTGAATAAGATTTAGAATATGCTACAAACTTCTCTCACTCCCTTCTCAACTACTGCTTCCCTTTCATGCCTCTCGACTCTTATTACTGCCGTCTGGTTTCTGTACCAGTTGTAACTAGCTTTTCGCTCCCTATATTTTGCACCACTAACCTTTAGTATTTCAAAGTGAGTATTAGAGCCAACATCATCAAAACCTTTCTCTAAGTCTACAAATACTATAAATGTAGGTTTGCCTTTCCTTAACCTAGCATGTAATGTAAGTGGTGGGGTCAGTATTATCTCGTGTGTTTCTACACATCCATTCATATGTAAAGGATTCGTGTTAGTATCTTGCAACCATGATTATTAAACTGATAGTTCGGTAATTTTCACACCTGTCAGCAACTGCTTTCTTTGGAACTGGAATTACCACATTAATCTTGACGTCTGAGGGTATTTCGCCTGTCTCACACATTTTGGACACCAGATGGAAAGATTGTGCCAGGGCTGACTCTCCCAGTGCTATCAGTAGTTCTAATGGAATGTCGTCTACTTCCGGGGCCTTGTTTCGACTTAGATATTTCATAGCTTTGTCAGACAGAAAAACCTATGAGATTTAAATCTTATGTACAGGACAGAAAGGTAAAATTTATAAAATTCCCAAAGATACACTACTGGCTATTAAAGTTGCTACACCACGAAGATGAAGTGCTACAGACGCGAAATTTAACCGACAGGAAGAAAATGCTGTGATAGGCAAATGATTAGCTTTTCAGAGCATTCACACAAGGTTGGCGCCGGTGGCGACACCTACAACGTGCTGACATGAGGAAACTTTCCAACCGATTTCTCATTCACAATCAGCAGTTGACCGGCGTTGCCTGGTGAAACGTTGTTGCGATGCCTCGTGTAAGGAGGAGAAATGCGTACCACCACGTTTCCGACTTTGATAAAGGTCGGATTGTAGCCTATCGCGATTGCGGTTTATCGTATCGCGACATTGCTGCTCGCATTGGTCGAGATCCAAGGACTGTTAGCAGTATATGGGATCGGTGGGTTCAGGAGGGTAATACGAAACGCGTGCTGGATCCCAACGGCCTCGTATCACTAGCAGCGGAGCTGACAAGCATCTTATCCGCATGGCTGTAACGGATCGTGGAGCCACGTCTCGATCCCTGAGTCAGCAGATGGGGACGTTTGCAGGACAACAACCATCTGCACGAACAGTTCGACGACGTTTGGAGCAGCATGGACTATCAGCTCGGAGACCATGGCTGCGGTTACCCTTCACGCTGCATCACAGACAGGAGCGCCTGCGATGGTGTACTCAACGACGAACCTGGGTGCACGAATGGCAAAATGTCATTTTTTTCGGATGGATCCAGGTTCTGTTTACAGCATCATGATGGTCGCATCCGTGTTTGGCGACATCGCGGTGAACGCACATTGGAAGCGTGTATTCGTCATCGCTATACTGGCGTATCACCCGGCATGATGGTTTGGGGCGGCATTGGTTACACGTCTCGGTCACCTCTTTTTCACATTCACAGCACTTTGAATAGTGGACGTTACATTTCAGATGTGTTACGACCTGTTGTTCTACCCTCCATTCGATCCGTGCAAAACCCTACATTTCAACAGGATAATGCACGACCGCATGTTGCAGGTCCTATACAGGCCTTTCTGGATACAGAAAATGTTCGACTGCTGCCCTGACCAGCACATTCTCCAGATCTCTGACCAATTGAAAACTTCTGGTCAATGGTGGCCGAGCAACTGGCTCGTCACAATACGCCAGTCACTACTCTTGACGAACTGTGATATCGTGTTGAAGCTGCATGGGCAGCTGTACCTGTACACGCCATCCAAGCTCTGTTTGACTCAATGCCCAGGCGTATCAAGGCCGTTACTACGGCCAGATGTGGTTGTTCTGGGTACTGATTTCTCAGGATCTATGCACCCAAATTGCTTGAAAATGCAATCACATGTCAGTTCTAGTATAATATATTTGCCCAATGAATACCCGTTTATCATCTGCATTTCTTCTCGGTACAGCAATTTTAATGGCCAATAGTGTATTCTTGGCCACATTGTCTGAGGAGCCGTTTAGATACAAAAGCAGCTACAGCTACGCCCTGTCGTTTCTAATCACTATCCACGAAGAACAGATTTTAAAATTAACTGTTTTATAATCAGTGTATTGCGTTAGTGTGAATGACAAGTAACTGTGCTCACAGAAATTCGTGAGATGGTGAGGGCTTTTCCTTACCATTGTCAATTCTATTACTTAGAACTGGGGTTTAAGCTGAAGTGATTTTGACAGAGTTCTTTGAATACACGACATTATTATTACTGCCATTGATATTTAAATTGTATTATGCATCGTTTCCTATGAAAATTTTAGCTTGGTGTTATCTCAGTGGGGGATGTGGTGGGGGACTTATTTGCATATATATTGAGTCCGTTACGTAACACTGCCTTAATTAGAAGCCTGCGTGAACAAGAGAAGTGCTATCTGCACCGCACCCGTAAGTCCATGATTTGCACGTGTAGACATTAAAATTATGTAAATCAATTTGATTCACTCGGTATGCTCGAACTTTGACGATCGCACTTGACACGAATGTGCTTCTGCTGAAGCCGGACCTTCTTATATGCATTCCATTGACTAAAAACCTAATGGGCCATCATGGTCACACTTTAATGCCATGTAGCCTGTAGTGTTCTTGATAGGCCGTATGTTCCAAATGTTATAGTTTCTGCCGTGATTACTGAGATCGATTTTGTGAAGTTTTTGAGTGAGACGCAGTGACGTTTCAGTTTCCTTCGCATATTGCACACTGCTAAAAGTTTGCAGTCTAGCTTGTTTATCTAATGTACATTAATTCACCAAAAGAACAAACCATGTTAACACGCTACACTTCTAAATGTAATAAGCAGTGCAATATCGTCTCCTAAATATATGTAAGAGCAAAATTAAGAAATTCGTTGAATATATACTGTAAATAATTTATGTCATATGTGAAACATGAAAGGGATCAGAAAATGTAGTGCAAATTCCAGACGATGGAACGTCTAGAATAGTTGCCCTGTTGCTTGACGGCAGCTTTCGGTAACTATATTAGTGATAGCTGTTAATGCAAGCAAAACAGTATGATTCATACACAAAGCAGATTCTGATGCGAGGGAATACGATGAACTATGCATCACTAATGCATGGTAAGAGCAACTTAAAACTATTATTGTTACTATCGATAAAATTCAATACAAACATATGAAAAGTGTAATATTGCCACTACCCTTTAGCTTTTAAATATAAAACGAAACATTGTTGCAGGTAAGCTAAGATATACCAGCGGATATCTGCGTCAAAATGGGCATTTAACCGCATAGTAATTACTACTGGAGATACTTGTACAAAAAAAAAAAAAAAACTTGAGAAATGTATCGTCCTTAAAGTGGACTTTTATTACTGTGTGTTTGTTCTTGTACGTATTATATATTAACTGTCTTTCCCTGTCTTTCCCCTGTTTTTCTCAGGATTTCGAACATCTTGCACAATTTTACATTGTCGAACGCTTTTTCCAGGTTGACAAATCCTACGAACGTGTCTTGACCTTTCTTCAGTCTTGCTTCTACTATTAACCACAACGTCAGAATTGCCTCTCTGGTGCCTTTACCTTTTCTAAAGCGAAACTGATCGTAATCTAAAACATCCTCAATTTTCTCTTTCATTCTTCTGTACATTATTCTTGTCAGCATCTTGGATGCATGACCTGTTAAACTACTTGTGCAATTAGGGGAAGAGAGAGAGAGAGAGAGAGAGAGAGAGAGAGAGAGAGAGAGAGAACTAATAAATCATAGTGATGATGACGAAGAAGTGTGTGTGTGTGTGTGTGTGTGTGTGTGTGTGTGTGTGTGTGTGTGTAAGCTCAGAGCTTACGCCATTTTTTTAAAAAAATACTGCGTGTATTCGAACTTTTTGCCATTTTAACCGAGTCCAAATAACTGACTCCTCACTTTCATATTACGCTGAGATTGACTAGCTAACGGGGAAGGGAAGGGGAAAGAGAGCGCAGAGGGTAAAGGGGTGTAGCGTGTCACATGGAGGTGATCACTTCATTGATAAGGGGGATGGGGTTTACCACCTTCTTGGTTCGAGACTTAGCCGTGCACGGCTCGTGTTCATGCCATTTATGATTTGTCATCTTCTATTACAGTACTGCCGCCTCGTTCTCTTATTCCATTTACTGGCATCACTAACTTCCTGCCTTACTTGCCCGTGAGTGGCAGCAGCAGCGCGTATCGATAAGCACACTGTCGTACCATCTCTGGAGCGACAGATAGTATTTACGAGTCGTCGTGTGTCTGACTAGGCGGTTGGAGACGGACCTGCAGTGCAGACGGTACGTAGCAGCAGTGATGGGGGACGGAGCGCCGCTGAGGCGCCGGCAGCCACTGCTCGCCTATCGCTGGCGACACACATGAACTATTCCACAGAGGGAGTGGTTGGACGTTCGCTTGGTCGTCTCATCGGTCGACTTATCTTTGGTCCTTTCACTGTTTCCGGACCTGAGGAGTTGGTCGGTTGGCGTGGAGCAGCGAGGAAATCTCCGCGGCACGTTGTTTGGCTGAGGCCGCTGGCAGCGTCCACGCGCGGTTGGAGTGTGTGGTGCTGTTCCCATTGCTACGAGGTCCGTGGCTCACCGACCCTGGACACGAAAGTTGAGTTTTGACTTAGTCTAGCAACAAGTCACGATTGTTGACATTGTGTCGTTTGGATTACGTTATCGGCTGTTGGGACATTCCCGTGAGCAACAATGTGTGTTTTCAAGTTGGTAAATTTTAGCCACCCTCCGGTGGAGATTAACTGTACTTGGTTATTTTGAATTGAAGAATCTTCTGCCTTGTGGCCGTTAACGTTCCGGTTACCTGCGCTGGCCGTTGACGTGAATTCAGGCAGTGTATTTCCCTCATCGTGTTGTCGCTGTCCAGCACGGTGTGTAGTTTGACAGCTCAATGTATAATTAGTTGTGGGCGCCAATACCTTCTTCGTCGTTCCATTGAACTCCCTGTTGTGTGCTGATCGGATGGAGCGGAAGTTATCTTGTCGGTGGGTCCGTTGACTGTCCGTCGGTTGGGTTGTCTTCGGATCGACAATGGTTGGGCCGACTGCCTGTCTCAATTAAGCGAGCGTTAGTGTTTGAATTCCAGGTCGACCATGGGAAACTCCTGAGCGCCGTTGGGTGTACTACCTTTTCTTATTTGTTCTTGTTGTTTGTATGTGTATGGCTTCTAGGAGATTTTTAAATTAAGGTTGTTTTGTCCTTAAGGCGTAAGACTGTCTGGACCTTCAGCCTAATTTAATAAAAACTGTTATAAGGTAAGGCCCTCTGTCTTCTTAAAAATTTAATTTTGTTTGAGTCTTAAGTGATGGGCTTTCAGCCGCTTTAATTGAAATTCCGTTAACACACATCTTTCAATTTTGTAGCACTCTTTGAAGTTAAGCAACCATCCACTGCTTCTCATGATATCACTGTAATTCCATGTCGCGAGCAGTTTGATGTGCGTAACGCCGTAGGTCATTATCACGTACATCCTGTAAATGTATTGATCAGAGGACGCGCAAATACCAGTTTCTGTAACAAGTGCGCTTTCAAAATGGTCCAAATGGCTCTAAGCTCTATGGGTCTTAACATCTGAGGTCGTCAGTCTCTAGACTTGGAACTACTTAAACCTAACTAACCTAAGGACATTATACACATCCATGCCCGAGGCACGATTCGAACCTGCGACCGTAGCAGTTCCGGACTGAAGCGCCTAGAACCGCTCGGCCACAGCGGCCGGCCAAGTGCGCTTTGTCCCCCCCTTGAATAACAGTAGTTTTTCTTAAGCACTTCTCGGTCATGTTACTGCAGACTTACTCGAAATCAGTCTTTTTTTTTTAACTATGCTGTGGATTATCTTCCATGTACTTAATTATGTTTAGTACGACTGTCACTGATGGACTACCTGGCTGAACGCCTGTTTCAGTATAATTTTCACGTGTTAAGCACTTACCTAATTGTACTCTTCATACACACTGAACGCACAGTCGAGCGTATATGATACTTCGCATTCCCCTTAACCATCTTCCAGAAACGCTGCTATTTCTTCTGCCACTTCTTTCTCACTCTGCAAAATTCCTTAGGCTCCTTTCTGACGAAATTTTAACTTCGGTAACTGTTGTTGTAGATATAATGCAATGTTTGGTTTGTTTATCGTTGTCATTGCTCTATGGTGTATCAACACCTCTAACACTGTAGCACGGTTGTGAGTTATTCGTCGACTAAACAGTTCACTTATGCTCTCTACCCTCACGCTGTGCTCACCAGTCGCGCCCCCTGTTGCCATTAGCAGCCAACATTGTGGCTGCATGATAGGTAAATGTGAGGTGTCGAATGCCTTGAATATCTTTGGCCGTTTGCGACCTTGTTCTCAAGGGGTTCCTTGTAAGACGGAGCTGCCAACTTCCTACTGAGCGGAATGAATATTAATAAAACAAATCAAAAATAAACCACTAAGCGCCACCGTCTCTTAAACTCAGACATTTAACGCGATAGTCTAGAGCTGCTTCAGGTGTTGGACCAATCATACGATTTATTTTCCCCACGTCCTCAGTTATTTGCTGGGTGTATTCCAATCTCTGTCTTCCTCTACCGTTTTTGCCTTCTACAGCTCACGCTAGTACCATGGAAGTCATTACCCATGTCTTAACAGATGTCCTACCATCCCGTTCCTTCTCCTTGACAGTGTTTTCCACATATCCCTTTCCTCCCCGATTTTGCGCAGAATCTACTTACTCCTTACTTATCAGTCCACCTAATTTTCAACATGTAGCACCACATCTCAAATATTTCGATTCTCTTCTGTACCGGTTTTCCCACCGTTGGTGTTCCATTGCCATACAAGGCTGTGCTCCAAACGTACATTCCCAGAAATTTCTTCCTCAAATTAAGGTCTAAGTTTGATACTAGTACACTTCTCTTGGCCAGTGCTAGTCTGCTTTTGATGTTCTCCTTCCTCCGTCCGTCATTGGTTATTTTGTTGACTAGGTAGTAGGATTCCTTCATCTACTTCGTGACCATCAATCCTGATGTTACGTTCCTCGCTGTTCTCATTTCTACTACTTCTCATTACTTTCGTCTTCCTTCGATTTACTCTCAATCCATATTCTGTATTCATTCAGTAAATCACGTAATTATTCTTCACTTTCACTTAGCATAGCAAGGTCATTAGCGGATCGTATTGTTGATATCCTTTCACCATGTTTCTTGATTCTACTGCTGAACCTTTCTTTTATTTCCATCATTGCTTCTTCGATGTACAGATTGAACAGTAGGGGGGAAAGACTACATTCCTGTCTTACACCCTTTTTAATCCGAGCACTTCGTTCTTAGTCGCCTACTCTTATTATTCCATCTTGGCACTTGTACATATTGTATATTACCCGTCTCTCCCTATACCTTACGCCTATTCTTCTCAAAATTTGGAGCATCTTGCACAATTTTACATTGGCGAACGCTTTTTCCATGTCTACAAAACCTGTGAACGTGTCTTGAATTTTCTTTACTCTTTCTTCCATTATAACCCGCTCTTGCAGTCTTCGGGATAGCACAGTGGATGATATTTTTCCGAAAGTCTGATAATATGTCACCAGATTCAGACATTCTACACACCAACATGCATAGTCGTTTTGTTGCCACTTCCACCAATGATTTTAGAAATTCTGATAGAATTTTATCTGTCCCTTCTGACTTATCTGATCTTAAGCCCTCCAAAGCTCTTAATTTTTATTCTAATACTGGATCCCCTCTCTTCTGTATCCACTCCTGTCTCTTCTTCTATTACATCGCACAAATCTTCTCCAGATACTTTCAACGTACTCTTTCTGCCTATCCACTCTCTCCTCTGCATTTAACAGTGAAATTTCCGTTAGTGTTATCACTCTTACTTTTAATTTCACTGAAGATTGTTTTGATTTTCCTATAATCTGAGCCAATACTTCCGACAGTCATTTCTTTTTCCATTTCTTCAAATTTTTCATGCAGCCATTTCGTCTCAGCTTCCCTGCACTTCCTATTTATTTCAATCCTAAGCGACTTGTATATCTGTATTCCTAAATTTCCCAGAACATTTTTGAACTTTCTTCTTTCATCGATCAACTAAAGTATTTCTTCTGTTATCCATGGTTTCTTCGCATTTACCAACTTTGCCTTTTTTTTCTATGCAACAGCTCTTGGTGGCCAGGTGCTGTTGCATAACGATTTGATTCACTGATCCAGTTATATGGCTCCTTCCATGTATAGCGATTTTACGACTATTGACGTGTGGGGCCCTAAGATGGCATCAATGTAATGCCGAAACTGGTAGCACATAAGAAATTCATAAAATAAATTTATGCAATACATACGGCTGTTGATAAATTATTGCATCAAGAAATACATGCGAGCCGTTGACCCATGGTCCATAAAGGATCAACGAAGATGGGAGACAATACACAAAAGCTTCGACTCAAATAAATTTGAGTGAGCCGACAGACGCACAACTTTTGTAAACTGCGGAACTGTCGAATCTTCGACCCGAACCAAATATCCGCCACTAAACTAATTCAACCTGTTCTAAAACACACAAGTTACACACCAATTTCGGTACCTCCAGTATTACTAAATTAAAACTCACTGAATTACCCTCACGTTAACCATCAATGAACTCAGCTTCGACACTCAAATTCCCGTTGAGCATCAACGTAGAGTTCAAGGAAAACCCTTTATACCATACTATACTGATAAGCTGTAACTTTCAATACGTCGTTGTTGCGCTACCATGCATCGCAAAACTTTACAGCTGTTCGCTCGAGACAAAACTGTACGTACTATACGCCTAGTCGCCGGGTCCACTGATTGTGGCAAAGTTGGTGCCGAAAGTGTTTGTCCAGTACGTTTATATACGGTTTGCGTGACGTATGCAAGGTGTCTCACTACTACAGACACAGACGAAAGGGGCGAACACAGTTCAGTGAAACAAGCAAATAATCCCAATACACATAGGTCCGGAAACAAATTGTTTCTCCGATACGACATATTATGACTTAGCACATGAACAGCTTATAACAGAGTCCGAAACTGCAGATATGCATTTTAATACAAACGCATTACAACAAGTGTTCCAAACAGCCACAGTTCATGTACAGGCAGACTTCAGTACGTCTTCTCATCAATGTGTATCCTCCTAATGCATTGACAACCATCCACAATACGTCTCCAGACTTTATCGACAGAAGGCCTGGAATACACAAAGCTTTTAAAAGACCCCACATACAAAAAATTGAACGCGTTAAGGCGAGGGCTATGGGAGGCCATGGTAATGGGGAGCCATGGCCAATATGCTTGTCGCCGAACGCTCTTTATCAGTACTTAAGTACCAGGAATGATGATATAATTAAACGAGTGACAACTTTGTAATTTACGCCATTCTTTTCGTGTTTCGAAATAAATGAAGTCTTAGACAATAATAGTGTTACAACATTAGCATGGCTGCACTTGTGAATACACTGATCAGTCAGAACATTATGACCACCGACCTACTCTCGATATTAACTTGTCCAGGCGATGGCAGCGTCACCTGGCGAGGAACGGCTGCTAGTCAGACACATGCACTGCGCATATAGTACCAATGGGCGTGCTGTCCGTCTGTAGAATGAGGGCACGCGGTCTATTTGAGTTCGGCCAAGAGCGGATTATGATGGCCCGGAGACTCAGCACGAGCATTTGGGAAACTACACGAGTTGTCGGGAGTTCGAGGAGTGCTGTGGTAAGTGTCTTCAACATGTGAAGAAACCAAGGTGAAACCACGTCCAGCAGTCATGGATTGGGTGGCCAGCCCTCATTGCAGATGTCAGACATCGTAGGCCGGGCAGACTGGTGAATCAGGACAGGCAGAACTATCAGACTTTAATGCCGGGCATAGTGATGTGTCTCCAAACATACAGTTCACTGAACACTTCTAATGATATGCCTCCACAGCAAACGACCCACGCATGTTCCAATGTTAACATCACGACATCGGCAACTACGACTGAAATGGGCTCGTGTCTAGAGGCACTGGACGTTGGTGCAGTAGCAGAGCAGTGCATGGTCTGATGAATCCCGATACGTTGTTCGTCATGCCAAAAATCGCGAGAGTGAAAGTAGGCAAAAGTTAGTACAGATTCGTGCTGCTGTAAAAAGAGTGATGCGCGAAGCATACAAACACTACCACCGTCATACCTTAGCAAAAGATCTTGCTGAAAACCCAAGGAAATTCTGGTCTTACGTAAAATCGGTAAGCGGTCGAAGGCTTCCATCCAGTCACTCACTGATCAGTCTGGCCTGGCAACGAAAGACAGCAAAACGAAAGCTGAGATTTTAAATTTAGCATTTGAGAAATCTTTCACGCAGGAGGATCGTACAAACATACCGCCGTCTTAGTCTCGTACAGATTCCCGTATGGAGGGCACAGTGATAGACATCCCTGGGGTTGTGAAGCAGCTGAATGGGTTGGAAATAAATAAATCGGCAGGTCCTGATTGGATTCCAATTCGGTTTTACGGAGAGTACTCTACTGCATTGTCTCCTTACTTAGCTTGCATTTATCGCGAATCCCTTGCCCAACGTAAAGTCCCGAGCGACTGGAAAAAAATCGCAGGTGACACCTGTATATAAGAAGGGTAGAAGGACGGATCCTCAAAATTATAGACCAATATCCTTAACATCGGTTTGTTGCAGGATTCTCGAACATATTCTCAGTTCGAATATAATGAATTTCCTTGAGACAGAGAAGTGGCTATCCATGCATCAGCACGGCTTTAGAAAGCACCGATCCTGCGAAACGCAACTCCCCCTTTTTTCACATGATATCTTGCGAACCATGGATGAAGGGTATCAGACGGATGCCATATTCATTGACTTCCGGAAAGCGTTTGACTCTGTGCCCCACTGCAGACTCCTAACTAAGGTACGAGCATGTGGGATTGGTTCCCAAATATGTGAGTAGCTCGAAGACTTCTTAAGTAATAAAACCCAGTACGTTGCCCTCGGTGGTGAGTGTTCATCGAAGGTGATGGTATCATCTGGAGTGCCCCAGGGAAGTGTGGTAGGTCCGCTGTTGTTTTCTATCTGCATAAATGATCTTTTGGATAGGGTGGATAGCAATGTGCGGCTGTTTGCTGAAGATGCTGTGGTGTACGGGAAGGTGTCCTCGTTGAGTGACTGTAGGAGGATACAAGATGACTTGGACAGGATTTGCGACTGGTGTAAAGAATTTCAGCTAACTCTAAATATAGATAAATGTAAATTAATGCAGATGAATAGGAAAAAGAGTCCCGTAATGTTTGAATACTCCATTAGTAGTGTAGGGCTTCACACAGTCACGTCGATTAAATATTTGGGCGCAACATTGCAGAGCGATATGAAGTGGGACACGCACGTAATGGCAGTTGTGGGGAAGGCGGATAGTCGTCTTCGGTTCATTGGCAGAATTTTGGGAAGATGTGGTTCATCTGTAAAGGAGACCGCTTATAAAACACTAATACGACCTATTCTTGAGTACTGCTCGAGCGTTTGGGATCCCTATCAGGTCGGACTGAGGGAGGACATAGAAGCAATTCAGAGGCGGGCTGCTAGATTTGTTACTGGTAGATTTGATCATCACGCGAGTGTTACGGAAATGCTTCAGGAACTCGGGTGGGAGTCTCTGGAGGAAAGGAGGCGTTCTTTTCGTGAATCGCTACCGAGGAAATTTAGAGAACCAGCATTTGAGGCTGACTGCACTACAATTTTACTGCCGTCAACTTACATTTCGCGGAAAGACCACGAAGACAAGATATGAGAGATTAGGGCTCGTACAGAGGCATATAGGCAATCATTTTTCCCTCGTTCTGTTTGGGAGTGGAACAGGGAGAGAAGATGCTAGTCGTGTTACGAGGTACCCTCCGCCACGCACCGTATAGTGGATTGCGGAGTATATATGTAGATGTAGATGTAGAAGGGACGGCGCGAATCCACCGTCTTTCAGGGGAACAGCTCCTTGACACCTGTACTGCGGGATGGAGTGAAGCTGGCGACGGCCCCATTATGCTCTGGGGAACATTCACGAGGGCATCCATGGGGCCAGTGGAACTCGTGCAAGGCACCATGATGGTCAAGGATTATCGTATACTGATCGCACCCCTTCAAGACGATCAAGTTTTCCGACGGCAGTGGCGTTTTCAACAAAATAAAGCGCCGTGTCACAAGGCCAGGAGTGCGATGGAGTGAGTGGTTCGAGGAACGTAGTGGCGAGCTCCATTTGGTGTACTGGCCCCCTGTCTCGCCAGGTATAAACCCGATCTAATACATCTGGGACGTGATTGAACGTGGCGTCAAGATGTCATCGTCCTCCACCGCGGATTCCACGGGAGTTAGGTGACTTGTGTGTGCAGATGTGGTGCCAACACCCTCCAGCGACCTACCAAGGCCTCATTGCTTCCATGCCACGACGTGTCGCCGCTGTTATCCGTGTCAAAGGTGGACATACCGGCAATTAGGCAGGTGGTCATAATGTTGTGGCTGATGTCCGCCCCCAGTAGCTGAGTGGAAGCCGGCATGGTAGCTCAGCGTGTTCTGTTAGAGATTTACTTGGCCTCTGTAATAAAAAAATTAAAAAAAACAGAGTGGAAGGATCAACAAACGAACTTTAACGGATGTCATGTGACGTCCGCAACAACCAAACACTACGATCAGCTACGAACAAAATAAAGAAAAAAGAAGTGGTCAGTGCGACATAATGTCAATCCTAAGGGATCAGGTTCGATTCTCGGTTGGGTCGGAGATTTTCTCCGCTCAGGGACTGGTTGTTGTGTTGTTCTAGTCATCATCATTTCATCCCCATCGACACGCAAGTCGCCTAAACGGCGTGTCAAATCGAAAGACTTGCACCAGGCGATCGGTCTACCCGATGGGAGGCTCTAGTCACACGACTTTTTTTTTTTCTGGCTGATCAGTGTATATCGTATTGGAGAAACTACTGAAACCAGTAGTTTCCGAAACTATACTTGCTAAGATTATTTGCTTCTTTATTCCATTGTCCTCCACTTGCTCCTTTCGTTTGTATTCTGCCACAAATAGTCACACATCCAGTTTAAACGTTTGAAATGAAAGTAATTCGCTCTTTTTGACTCAGTCGTTTGAACGCCGTCAGACGTTTGGAAGGCAACAAATACATTTCCTGTACGTTATCTTCTAAACCCTTCCCTCTGTTAACGGCAGGATGATGAACGGCTCACGGAAAATCATTCCACCCGTTCTTTAGGTGGGAGCCAGAATTGCCGTTTGCGTTGCTCGGCTGCTGTCGTCTGAGTTCGGTGGATTCCGGGAGTAACACGAGCGGCGGTGACGTCACGAGAGAATGTCGTGCCTATTTTCCGCTGCCAGGAGTAGGGGCAGGAGGGCTAAATCCGCGTTTCTTCTGACGAAACGAAACGCCACTGTCTGCGCCCACCTCCAGGGGGGCCGCCAGATTTCAGAAACGGGAGCTCCCGTTCTCCAGCCGCAGCTGGAGCAACCGGGCACTTCTGCATATAAGACTCCGCAGCAAGTCGCATCACAGTGTAAGGCCAAGGGAGCTTCTGTTAATTTGCGTATAGTTCAGTCGAGAGATGACTCGCGCCTCCGCGTGCATGTTAACCTCTTTTTCGTTTGCATGAGCCCTAGGTGGAACATACCTAAGTGCCGTACAAACGCTTGAAATTCTCCAGAGTGTTTCAAAATTATCTTCTACGTAACCGAAGATAGATACTTAGGGTAAATTTTAACTTAAGTGCCGAAACAGAAAGTTTATTTTGGCGCCAGTTGTACATTGCCGTTTCTTGTGGTTGCCTGTAAGGGTATCTATGATGCACCTGGCTCGCTCGGAATGAACGGTTACAGAAATCATGGGTATGTCCTCCACAACTGTGAAAACACGCCGGTTATTATTTTTTAGCACGTCAGAGCACTAACGCAATGGCACCTGCGTATAACAGCATCTATTTAGAAGGAATAGCTTTAACGAAGGATCTAGGGATCCTCACAGTAACCAAATGGTTCAAATGGCTCTGAGCACTATGGGACTCAACTGCTGTGGTCATCAGTCCCCTAGAACTTAGAACTACTTAAACTTAACTAACCTAAGGACATCACACACAGCCATGCCTGAGGCAGGATTCGAACCTGCGACCGTGACAGTCGCGCGGTTCCGGACTGCGCGCTTAGAACCGCTAGACCACCGCGGCCGGCTCACAGTCACCTCACAGTATATATATATATTCACTTATGAAATTTGTTGTTAATAATCCAACCCAGTTCAAAAGTAATAGCAGTGTGCATAGCTATAACACCAGGAGAAAGGATGATCTTCACTATGCAGGATTAAATCTGACTTTGGCACAGAAAGGGGTAAATTATGCTGCCACAAAAGTCTTTGGTCACCTACCAAACAGCATCAAAAGTCTGACAGATAGTCAACCAACATTTAAAAATAAATTAAAAGAATTTCTAGATGACAACTCCTTCTACTCACTGGCAGAATTTTCAGATATAAATTAAGGGAAAAAATTTTGCTTAATCATTAGTGTCATGCAATATTTTGTGTAATGCAATATCTTGTACAGACATCTTTTATTAACCTGACACGTTCCACATCATTACGAAGTGTCGTATTCATGATCTATGGAACAGGTATTAATCTAATCTAATCGGCAGAAGGGGCATTGGCCTTCATCGTCGGCTGATCTCACGCTGTGTGTGTGTGTGTGTGTGTGTGTGTGTGTGTGTGTGTGTGTGTGCATGAGGGGGGGGGGGGGGGGGGGACTAGAACGCCGCATAATGTCAGTAGTGAATACAGCGTTCTCGCAAAAGTGCAGGACGAGTTTGACTGTATTCTGGTTGTTGAGCATCCAGTGACGCACACATTGAACTTATGTGAGAGGTAAATGAAAACTTGTAAAAGTATTTGTAAAAGTATCCCAAGGTTGTACGTGCATCCATGTGAAAGGTGTATCCTTCTAAAATCCGATGATTTTCTTGAAAATAAAGACTTTTCAGTACTCGGGTATGTTAAAATCAATCCCAAGTTTCCATCCAATTAATGCAGTTGTTCAATGATACATTTACTCAATAGTCGGATAAATATCTTTGGATAAATACACAAAACTACAGGCAAATACGATTAGGTACGGTGACAGGAGAAAAAAAGCCCTGAATGTTATTGAATACAGGCAAAGGAAAAAATTAAGAAACTTAAGAAGACAATAACATGCCCAATTTATCAACATCATTCTAGTTGAATACAATGATTGTTTCCCCATTTAAGCACTAATTTGCTGATAATTATTTGATATTGTATGGTATTTCAGTAGTTACAGCTTGATGATCACATGTAATGGCACTAGTTCATTTGGACAAATGTCCTCACACAGAAATTCCTGTAGTAGATATGGTTTTGAGTGTCTCCTGTTTAGATAGTAGTTTGTCGCTGGTATTTCATGTGGAAGAAAGAAGTCATTAAAGATGCTGCACACGCTCTAACTCTGAGCGAAATCAGCCGAGCCCCTCCAAAGGCCCCATCCTTGCGTCCTCCTTCATTGATTTAGAGTAGAAACAGAAATCTTCAGCCTGATGGCCGCAGAGGGATTTGAATTGCTAACCTTCCAAATATGAGCGCATTGTCTTGTCACTGCATCTCCTCTTTTGTTTTACGTGTGTCAAACGTACGCGGAAGTCAGTGATGGATGTTAAATAACACATTGAGGCAGGAATAAGGATACTGCACTTCTATGAACTGAAACTGTTGTATGCTGGGCGACCAAGACTGGGATTGTTTAGCTGCCTGTTGGAAGTCTCTCTGTTTGACACTTCTTTGTAACTTGCATGACAATGAAGAGTAGATGAAATGCTAATGAGAACACAAACATGAAGTCCCTGAGCGAAGAAACTCTCTGACCCTGATGAGAATCGAACCCAAAACCACACAATATAGAGGCAGTGAAGCTGACTATTAGATCACAAGCTGCTGACGGCAGTTTAATTGTAACTCTCACAAAATTCAACCAGTAACTCATTGGATCAAATGATAAGGCACCAAGAGAGGAATGTCAACACAAAAAACACAGTTTTCTCATGTCTGCCACAGTACTAGAATCAGTTTTCCTGCAAATATTAATTTTTCACATGAGACTACTTCTCTTGAGGCTCCCAGCAAGATCCTGAAACGAGATTGGTTATCTCCCCCTGTCTTCCACCTCTGAAAATGGAATAAGGGCATGTTCTGTTTTTCAAAAATAGTATCTCACAGAGTGCTTCGGTGTTAGAAATTTTCGTAACTCGTTTTGTGAATGTGGAGTACGTATGTCTAACGGCCGTCAATCAGCAGTAGAAAAGTACGCCACTGTACTGAAACAAGTGTGTTGACGTCTCTTCAACGTGGTGTGGAGACATGTGAACAGTATTTACATGTACTTAAAAAAGCCATGAAAAGTGTCACAGCTATTTCAAACACGATTATTGACGAAATCACTCATGAGTTTGAGAAGAAAAAGAAGGTTGTGCATCATAAACTACATTCAGTCAGCTAGCGGAAATTTTGCGTATTGAACATGGAATAAATGCTACTTCTTCTACAAAAAAGGTGCACTAATGGCTGAAGTAACAAGAGATATAAAAGATAAAAAACGTCTAATTTAATCGACATACCGGTACTGTAATAATTAGGGGTGCCAATGACATATATCAAAATGAATTAATTAAAGCCGCAAACAACATGAAATAAACCCTGGGTTGCAACAAGAATCCACCAGTAGTTGCCATTGGAATTCCACACAGACATGATCTGATAGAAAGTTGTTGTGTGAACCCAGAAATTGGTAAAGCAAACAGACAGTTCACAAAAATATGCAAAGCATTCCTCAACACACATTTCTTATCTGTTGATCTCTTGCAGAGAGAAGACTTCACTAAACATAGCTTGCATTTTCATGTAAGTGGAAGGTCACTCCCTGGACTTAAAATTGTACAATTACTAGATAAAAAAAGAGTAAAAAGACCATTGTTATACTGGGTACTCCAACATCAATAACAGTACCCAATCCAGGAACAGCACAAATATCAACAGTAGAAGCCCAACCAACACCACAATTAGCTTCACAAACCACTTCATCAGAACCAACAGCCGCAGCAATAATGTCTGGGCTACCAGTAAGTAGTAGTGTGAGGCAGCCAGATCATCTCGAGGATTTTTTAATGTGGAAGAGCCTCAAGAAAGCAGCATTAAGATAAGTAATAACTTATTTAACTTTGGGTCTCATAAGTTTTCAGTCCTTTATCAAAATGAACAAGGTTAATGTAATAAATTGAGCGAACTTGAAGTCTTGTTAAGTGACAGTTTTAGCCAAGTATCTCTTATGTGTCAGTGAACACTGGTTACAAAACTCTCAAATATGAACAGCAGCCCTTCCAAAAATTTAAAATCATAAGCGGTTTTTGCAGAGAAAAGTACAGATATGGAGGTGTACACATTTATATTAGAGACAATCTTAATTCTAAGGAAGTAAAGTTAAGCAATGGGAAGTGTATTGAAAAGGAATTTGAATACTGTGTCTGTGAAGTGATTGACTGTGGTTCGGTAACTGTCTGTATATAAAGGTCACCTTCTGGGAATATTCCCTTATTCTTTAAAAAGTCTTGAGGATCTAATGTATGAATTGAGACATGGGTTAAAATCAACAGTTGTACTGGGTGATTTCAACGGCAATTTTAGAAGTAATAATGATGTACATAAGGATCAATTCCTAAATCCCTTCACCTTAACCCACAATAATTGATATCACCAGGTATGGAGATGGGTGTGAAACAACAATTGATCAGGTGTTTATTACGTAACAAAGAGACCTGTAGTTATGAGGCTGAAGTAACAGATACCAGTTTCTCTGACCACATGGAAGTCAAGCTCTTACTAAAAAATATGGGTAGGAAAAAACATAGCAGTGGAAACTGTATAGAAACAAGATACATTAATGAGAGTAGCATTAGGAATTTTCATAGCATGTTGCATAGAGTTGAAGGGGACAGAGACCCTAATAAAGCTGTATATACTAAAGCTGAGTCATTTTTCTCTTATTATAAATACTGCTTTGATGTCACTTTCCCCCTTAGAAAAGTAAAAGTTTCTCTCAAATCTAATTCATGCTTAACTGCTGGAATTAAGAAATCTGCAGGTTCTCTTAGAAATCTGGGATGCCATTCAAAGCGTAGTGCATCATTAAAGGCATATATTAGATGCTACAGAAATGTCTACAGAAAAGTTACTCATGCAGCCAAAAAACTGAACAATTATTTAATTATCAGAAAAGGCAACAATAAAACCAAATCAGTTTGGAAGGTCATAAACCATAACATAGGTAAATCCAAAGTGACAAACAACAATCTTATCATAAAAAAGGAAGGAAAAGTTGTTGAAGACCCTCTAGATGTTGCAAATATGTCCAATGACTACTACATTAACATTGCTCAAAAGGTCATGAAACATAGTGCAAACAAAATAATTACTGAATTAGTTGATATAATTAATATATCACTTAAAACTGGTGAATTCCCATCTGCACTTAAGAAATCAATAATGAAGAGACTTCATAAAAAAAGGCTATTCATATACCATTCAAAATTATAGACCATTGTAACATCTATCAGGTTTTGCTAAAGGTATTGAGAGGATTATGTATGAGAGACTATTGAGTTTCCTAAACACATGCAAAATTCTTACCAATGCACAGAATGGATTCAGGAAAAACAGGTCTACAGAAACAGCTGTATATCACTTCTTGGAACAGGTTTTAACCACAAAGGATAATGAGGACTTAGACTGTGAAATATTTTATGATCAATCCAAGGCATTTGACCTCATCAACCATGATATTTTGCTGGAGAAACTGTACTGCTATGGAGTCCGTGGAAAAGCATACAGCTGGTTTCAATCATTTCTGTGCAACAGATATCAAAGTATTGAAATAATACATAATGGCAAAATATTACTTAGCATATCAGGAAGTCAACTACGGTGTTCCCTAGGGTTCTATTCTAAGCCCTCTGCTTGTCTTAGTTTTTAATAATGATTTTTCCTAACCATCTGACAAGAGCAGAATTAGTACTTTTTGCAGACAATATGACTCTTTTTATCAAGGGAGTTAGTGAAGCTGACCTACAAGAAAAAATAACTGCAACAATGAATGAAGCAGCTGAATGGTTCATGGACAATTACTTAATTATAAATGACTAAAAAACCACTTGAATGAATTTTGGTCACGTAAAGAAAAAGTAAAAATAACATAAGAGTAGAGATTGGGAAATGTCTAAAAGAACAAACTTCTTTTACAAAAATTTTAGATGTGCGTCTGGACAATAACTTAATGTGGGAAAAATATGTTGAACTCCAGAAAAAAAGCTCAGTAAATACTGTTATATATTAAGAAAACTGCAATTTTGAAACAGTACTATGTGCCTATTATTCTTACATTCATAGTCATCTAAGATATAGTATTATATTTTAGGGGAATACAGGTTTCACAAAAAGTTGTTTTAAGCTGCAAAAGAGAACTATTTGTATTTGGAAGGGTGTTGCTTGCAGAGATCCATGTAGAGGACTCTTTAGGGAGTTGAAAATTTTGAGCATCCTTAGTTTATCTATCTATGAATCAGTATGTTTCCTCAAGTCAAATAAAGAATTATCTTCTCTATTCAGTGAAGTACGCAACTGTCAAACAGGTATGATTTCCATAGAAACATACGTCCAAAAGTGCTGTATCAAAATAGTGTGATGTATCTACCCAGAATAATGTTCAATGTCTTACCAAAAGAAGTAAAAAAATACAAAACATATATAAATTTGAAAAATAATTAATGAGGCAACTATTAGGTCCAAATTTCTATAATGTTGATGAATTTCTTTGCTATCTAAACAAATAGTGCTCATCTTTTGACTTTTTGTGTAAATCTACTACCTACTTTGGGAGCAACACCCCCCCCCCCCTCCCCCCCACCCATCACACACTTCCATCCCCACTTCTAAGCTGGAGAAGCATCCAACTTCTTCACCTCCTCTCGCTCTGAAGGGGTCCCTTGGGTCCCTCCTTTCCCAGGTTTCCACCACAGTGGGAAGGATGACGCCCCCCAGTGGTGTAAGTGCCCACAAGCAGCTGGTCATAGGGTACCATGATCCTCCTTAGTCCCAGAGACTGAATCATTGAAGCCCTCCCAATCAGTTAAACCCAAGGAACAGCGAGAAAAGTCCAAGAAGAAGACCTCTGAGACCAAGGAGCTTGCGGTGATGCCCACCACATCACAACCTATGAGCTCTGTGTCAGAGGATGGGGTGGAGATCACACAGGTACTCAGTCGGTGGCAGCAGGTGATGCAGTGATGTAATCTGCATTCTCAGTTCCTTCATGCCTTTTTTGGCAGCAGACAATGTCATCCTCCGGCGAAATTGCAGCAGTTTTTTTCCACCTTGCTGAGCTCCAACAACTTCTCAGCCTTCACACCTTCTTCTGCATTACGCTGGTTTCCAGTGATGCAAACCTCCACCCTCCGTGGCTATCGGGGTTATAATCAGAATCGGGCAGCTTATGACAGAGTATCTAGTGGAGTCTGTGTCTACGTCCTTAACCCTCTTTACAGCGAGTGTGTCCCTCTTTCAACACCTTTAGAGGCTGTTGCTGTTCAGGTGTGGATGCCTCAGGATGTTACTGTCTGCAGTCTTTATCTACCACCAGATGATAATGTCCCGCAGCATGTATTGGCTGCGCTGACAGCCCTCTGTGCTGATAGCCCAATTGCCGCCACCTTTTCTGCTATTGGGCTACTTTAACGCCCATAACCCTTTGGGGGGTGGATTGGTGGCAACAGGCTGAGGCACTGTCGTTGAGCACGTGTTGGCACAGCTCGACCTTTCTCTTTTAAATAATGATGCCTCCACATATTTCAGTGTGGTGCACAGCACATACTCAGCCATCGACCTATCAGTCTGCAGCCCTGACCTCATACCGTTTGTCCAATGGAGTGTGCATGATGACTTGTGCGGTAGTGACCACTTTCTGATCTAAATGTCACTGCCCCAGCATCACTCACCTGGGCGCCTCCCTAGATGGGCTTTGAATAAGGCTGACTGGGACTCGTTCGCCTCCATTGCTACTCTTGAGCCTCAGCGCCATTGATGTGGTGGTTCACACGATCACCACCAGCATCATTTCTGACACAGAATCTGCAATTCCCTATTATTCCGGGTCCCTTCAGTGGAGGACTGTGCCTTGGTGGTTACCAGAGATCGCTGAGGCGATAGAGATCACAGGCGGGCCCTCCAGAATCATAAGCGGCACCCATCGTTGGAACACCTCATTACCTTTAAACGGCACCATGCCCGAGCCCAGCACCTTATTCACTAATGGAAGCAGGAGTGCTGGAAAAGGTATGTCTCCACCATTGGCACCTGTACCTCTCCATCACAGATTTGGTGTAAGATTAGGGGACCCTATTGGTATCAGACACCCGTCACTGTACCTGGGCTTTCCCTGAATGGAGCAGTCAGTATTGAATCAGACACGATTGCAGAACTCTTACAGAGCATTCGGCTCAGAGTTCTGCTTCTACGAATTACACGCCACTCCAAATCGTACAATGCTCCATTCAGTGAGTGAGGATTCCACAATGCCCTAGCCACTTGCCCTGATACAGTTCCCGGGCTGGATTGCATCCACTATCAGAGGTTCAAACACCTCTCGGTGGACTGCCAGTGACACCTCCTCAACCATTTCAACCGTATCTGGGGTTAGGGTGAATTCCCTTCTCAATGGCGGGAAAGCATTATCATCCCAGTGTTGAAGTCTGGCAAGAACCCCCTAGAGGTGGACAGCTACTGCCCCATTAGCCTCACGAACGTTATGTGCACGTTGCTTGAAAGCATGGTGAGCTGGAGGTTGAGTTGGCTACTTGAGTCTCAGGACCTTCTGGCTCCATCCCAGAGTGGGTTCCGTAAGGGCCACTCTGCCACCAATAATCTGGTCTGCCTGGAGTCTGCCATCCACACAGCATTTGTCCACTGTCAGCGACATGTGGTAGGTGTACGATATGACTTGGCTACATCACGTCCTCACCACACTTCATGGTTGGGGTCATAGGTGCTCGCTCCCACTTTTTATTCAAAATTTTCTGTTGCTTCATTCCTCCCAAGTGCACGTTGGTTCCTCCCATAGTTCCTCCCGAGTCAAGGAGAATGGGGTCTCGCAAGGCTCTGTCTTCAGTGTCTGCCTCTTTTTAGTTGCTATCAATGGGCTAGCCGCAGCTGTGGGAACATCTGTATCATCTTCTTTGTATGCTGATGACTTCTGCCTGTACTATAGCTTTACTGGCATTGTGGTTGTTGAACGGCAGCTCCAGGGCACTATCTGCAGTGTACAATCTCGGGGCTGTTATGCACGGCTTCCAGTTCTCGGCTGCCAAGACGTGCACCATGCATTTCTGCCGGCATCACACTGTTCACCTCAAGCCATGGCTTTATCTTAACGTCGAACCTCTTGCCTTGGTGGAGACACATTGGTTTTTGGGCTTGCTTTTTGATGCCTGATTGACTTGGTTCCCTCATATTCAGCAGCTTAAACAAACGTTGTGGCGCCATCTTAATGCTCTTCGCTGCTTGAGTCACACCAGCTGGGGTGCCGATCAGTCTAGCCTGTTATGACTGTATCACACATTGATACAGTCCCGTCTCAATTATGTGAGCCTGGCTTACAGTTTGGCATCACCTTCCACATTGCGGTTGCTTGATCCCATACTTCACTGCAGGATCTGACTCGTAACTGGAGTTTCCCCGCACAAGCCCTGTAAACAGCCTAGTTGTGGAGGGTGTGTCCCTCCACAGCGGATCCAATGCCAACGACTACTGGTCACTTAAGCTGCACATGTTTGTAGCTTGCCCAGGCATCCAAATTACTGTCTCCTGTTCCCCAACTCAGTCGTCCATCTTCCAGAATGGCGGTCCCAGTCAGGGTGTACAATCACGGTTCACGTCCGGGCTCTTCTCTCTGGGCTTGAGTTTTTCCCTCTCCCACCTCTTTTCCAGGCCTATATATGTATGCCCCCATGGTGTGTGCCACGCCCATGCCTTCAGCTGGATTTGGCACAGGGCCTGAAGGACTCAGTCCCTCTTGAGGCCCTCCACCGCCACTTTCTTTCCATCCTTGCCGCGTTTCACGTCTCTGATGTGGTCTATACCAATGGTTGCTGGTTGAGTTGGTTATGCTCTTACTCTTGGGGATCATTCTGAAGAACATTCATTGCTGGGCTGGTCGCCATCTCTTGCATCCTAGAATATATCCACTTCTGCTCAAGTGAGTCCTTCGTTATCTGAAGTGACTCCCTGAGCAGTTTACGAGCTATTGACCAGTGTTTTCCTTGCTCTCATCTGGTGATGGCTATACAGGAGTCCATCCTTACTCTTGCCTGTTGCAGCCACTCTGTGGTTTTTATGTGGACCTCTGGTCATGTTCGCAACCCAGGTAATGAGCGTATTGACATGCTGGCCAAACAGGCCAATGGTGCACTGGTTTTGGAGATTGGCCTTTCGGAGTGTGATCTCCATTTAGTTTTGCAGCAGAAGGTCCTTGGTACCTCGGGTGATGAATGGCGCACCCTGCCTTCACTTAACAAACTTCAGATCGTCAATGAGACTTCCAGTGTGTGGCACTCCTCCTTGGGGGTCTCTCGCAAGAACTCTGCTGGCTGTTCATTGGCCACACCTGGATAACGCATGGTTATTTATTGTGCCGCGAGGACCCACCTCTCTGTCACTGTGATTCATTGTTGACAGTGGTCCACATTTTGTTGGACTGTCTGTTTTTAACTGCACTCAGGCAGATGTTTGCACTGCCTAATACACTCCCTGTACTTTCAACTGACGATGCTGCCATGGCAGGCTTAGTTTTGAGTTTTATTCGTGCAGGGAGCTTTTATCGCTCGAACTGAGGGTTTCTCTCTCTCTCTCTCTCTCTCTCTCTCTCTCTCTCTCTCACTCTCCAGTGGTTGGCTTTTCCTCTTTTTGTTTCAATGGTCGGCCAACCACTGTAACACTCTGTGTGTTTTTAGTTCCTCTTTTCTGGTCTTTGTCTATGTCTTTCTTGTTCTCTGTCATCCCTTGTCATCTCTGTTGCTTGTTTTCGTTCCTTGTGGGTGTTTCATGATCTTGGAAAAAGGGACTGATGGCCTTTGTATTCTGGTCCCTTCAACCCCCACAAACCAACCAACCTTAATGTGCATTCCTTTGGCGTGTTATAATATCTAAAGACCGAGAGAAAAAGCTGATGAAAATCAGGTCACAGTCAGAGATGCTCCATCGCCAGAGCACTTGGGCAGCAGTGCTAGTCAGCAACGCTACAACTGATGCAGCTGGCCACCATAAACGTTACATAAGGCCACTAAAAATGGACTTAACATGTAAAAGGGATAATCACCATTCTAAGATTGTTCAAAAAATGGTTCTTAGTTCAATCCTTGAGGAAACAAGAGTCAGTAGTCGCTGTTACGATGCGGACTGGTAGCGGTTGTTTGTGGTGGTGTATGACAGGGCACTAATGTATCATAGTTTGATTCTGAATTCTCGTTCATCATCAATAATGATATACTCTGACAAGTTAATTGAAATGAATTTGTTCAAGCTTAGGCAGCCAGTCTTGAAGTTGGAAGTTTAATTAGTTGGATTAGTACTGGGAAGTGTTGGTGTCTGTGTGACAGCTCAAAGTGATTGCTATACAAGCACATGATAACTTAGATTTGAAAGATAGCTAGGTGGGTGTCCATGTAAACGCTAGGCACTGTGGATAATGAGTACAAAAACACTGTTCACGATTATATGGTAGATTTGTTGATGAATTTTGAAGAATGGGCTATTAGATGTTGTGGTGGTTTCTTTGCTTTGATTAGGGATTTATGTGACTGTTGGAGAACCCATCTGTTAACTATCCAAGATTCTGGATAGTTTGGAGTACTGATCACATGCACCCTAGAGGATGACACAGCTGACATAATAGTGAGTATAAAGGAATACTGAATGAATATTGGCCAATTACAATTATTATCATTGCATGTTCTAAAGTATTTGAACAATAAATGATGACTAACTGACAACCTCAGCTGCCGACAGGTGTTGTTGATATACCTCGATGTGGACAGCTAAAAATGTGTGCCCTGACCGGGAATCGAACCCGGGATACTCCTGCTTACATGGCAGACACTCTATCCATCTGAGCCACCGAGAGACTCACGGGAAGCGTGCAAGGGATAAGTCCCTGCAGTTGCGCTATTCATCTGTGTCCTCGGTGGCTCAGACAAAGGTCTCGAGTTCAAGTCTCAGTCCGGCACACAGTTTTAATCTGCCAGGAAGTTTCGAAATAACCACAGTTCACTTTTGGACAGGATATTACAAAAGTGGCTCATCTGACAAATCGTAACTGATCTCCCAACAAGCTCCATCATATGCAGTGCAGTGTACCATCCATTGTTCTTTGTCAATTGGACTGTGTATACAAGGATTGAAGAGGTGGATTTTTTTTCTAATCTGTCCACTGCAACAAGTGTCAATCTAATCTGCATGGCACATTACAAACTGGAGACATGGCCAGGCCACTATTGAACATTGCAAAGAAATCTCTGCTTCCAAATAAAATATAGCTCAATAAGTGCTTTCCAGTCTACCAGAGACCATACAATCAATCACATGCTCCAAATGAAGGCTAAATACATTAACAAGCCATTTACTGCTTAGCCTAAGATTGTGATGGAATTCTTGTGAACTTACTTCTTGGTCATTTACATGGACTATATCTTGTAACCACCACAATGTTTAGTTGATTCGTCTTCTACATCAGCAGCAGAATGCAGTAATCATTTAATTTGCTGCCAGCTACTGTCTTATACAGATAATATTATACAGAATAGCTGCTACTCATCATATAGTGGAGATGCTGACAAGCATATGTTGTTGTTGTGGTCTTCAGTCCTGAGACTGGTTTGATGCAGATCTCCATGCTACTCTATCCTGTGCGAGCTTCTTCATCTCCTAGTACCTACTGCAACCTACATCCATCTGAAACTGCTTAGTGTATTCATCTCTTGGTCTCCCTCAACGATTTTTAGCCTCCATGCTGCCCTCCAGTACTAAATTGGTGATCCCTTGATGCCTTAGAACATGTCCTACCGACTGATCCCTTCTTCTGGTCAAGTTGTGCCACAAACTTCTCTTCTCCCCAATCCTATTCAATACTTCCTCATTAGTTATGTGATCTACCCATCTAATCTTCAGCATTCTTCTGTAGCACCACATTCCGAAAGCTTCTATTCTCTTCTTGTCCAAACTATTTATTGTCCATGTTTCACTTCCATACATGGCTACACTCCATACAAATACTTTCAGAAATGACTTTCTGACACTTAAATATATACTCGATGTTAACAAATTTCTTTTTTTTCAGAAACGCTTTCCTTGCCATTGCCAGTCTACATTTTATATCCTCTCTACTTCGACCATCATCAGTTATTTTGTTCCCCAAATAGCAAAACTCCTTTACTACTTTAAGTGTCTCATTTCCTAATCTAATTCCCTCAGCATCACCAGACATAATTCGACTACATTCCATTATCCTCGTTTTGCTTTTGTTGATGTTCATCTTATATCCTCCTTTCAAGACACTGTCCGTTCCATTCAACTGGGCTCTTTCAAGTCCTTTGCTGTCTCTGACAGAATTACAATGTCACCGGCAAACCTCAATGTTTTTATTTCTTTTCCATGGATTTTTAATACCTACTCCGAAGTTTTCTTTTGTTTCCTTTACTGCTTGCTCAATATACAGATTGAACAATATTGGGTAGTGGCTACAACCCTGTCTTACTCCCTTTCCAACCACTGCTTCCCTTTCATGTCCCTCGACTCTTATAACTGCCATCTGGTTTTTTTACAAATTGTAAATAGCATTTCGCTCCCTGTATTTTACCCCTGCCACCTTTAGAATTTGAAAGAGAGTATTCCAGTCAACATTGTCAAAAGCTTTCTCTAAGTCTACAAATGCTAGAAACATAAGGTTGCCTTTCCTTAATCTTTCTTCTATAATAAGTTGTAAGGTCAGTATTGCCTCACATGTTCCAGTATTTCTACGGAATCCAAGCTGATCTTCCCCGAGGTTGGCTTCTACTAGTTTTTGTCTGTAAAGATTTCGTGTCAGTATTTTGCATCTGTGGCTTATTAAACTGATTGTTTGGTAATTTTCACATCTGCCAACACCTGCTTTCTTTGGGATTGGAATTATTATGTTCTTCTTGAAGTCTGGGGGTATTTCACCTGTCTCGTACATCTTGCTCAATAGATGGTAGATTTTTGTCAGGACTGGCTCTCCCAAGGCCGTCAGTAGTTCCGGGGACCTTGTTTGGACTCAGGTCTTTCAGTGCTCTGTCAAACTCTTCATGCAGTATCATATCTCACATTTCATCTTCATCTACATCCTCTTCCTTTTCCATAATATTGTCCTCAAGTACATCACCCTTGTATAGACCCTCTATATACTCATTCCACCTTTCTGCTTTCTCTTCTTTGCTTAGAACTGGATTCCCATCTGAGCTCTTGATATTCATACAAGTGGGTCTCTTTTCTCCAAAGGTCTCTTTAATTTTCCTGTAGGCAGTATCTATCTTACCCCAAGTGAGATAAGCCTCTACATCCTTACATTTGTCCTCTAGCCATCCCTGCTTAGCCATTTTGCAATTCCTGTCGATCTCATTTTTGAGATGTTTGTATTCTTTTTTGCCTGCTTAATTTACTGTTTTTTTATATTTTCTCCTTTCATCAATTAAACTCAATATTTCTTCTGTTACCCAAGAATTCCTACTAGCCCTCATCTTTTTACCTACTTGATCCTCTGCTGCCTTCACTACTTCATCCCTCAAAGCTACCCATTCTTCTTCTACTGTGTTTCTTTCCCCCATTCCTGTCAATTGTTCCCTTATGCTCTCTCTGGAAGTCTGTACAACCTCTGGTTCTTTCAGTTTATCCAGGTCCCATTTCCTTAAATTCCCACCTTTTTGCAGTTTCTTCAGTTTTAATCTACAGGTCATAACCAATAGATTGTGGTCAGAGTCCACATCTGCCCCTGGAAATGTCTTACAATTTAAAACCTGGTCCCTAAATCTCTGTCTTACCATTATATAATCTATCTGATACCTTTTAGTATCCCCAGGGTTCTTCCATGTAGACAACCTTCTTTCATGATTCTTAAACCAAGTGTTAGCTATGATTAAGTTGTGCTCTGTGCAAAACTCTACCAGGCAGCTTCCTCTTTCATTTCTTATCCCCAATCCATATTCACCTACTATGTTTCCTTCTCTCCCTTTTCCTACTACCGAATTCCAGTCACCTATGACTATTAGATTTTCATCACCCTTCACTATCTGAATAATTTCTTTTATTTCATCATACATTTCTTCAATTTCTTCGTCATCTGCAGAGCTAGTTGGCATATAAACTTGTACTACTGTAGTAGGTGTGGGCTTCGTATCTATCTTGGCCACAATAATGCATTCACTATGCTGTTTGTAGTAGCTTACCCGCATTCCTATTTTCCTATTCATTATTAAACCTACTCCTGGATTACCCCTATTTGATTTTGTGTTAATAGCCCTGTAGTCACCTGACCAGAAGTCTTGTTCCTCCTGCCACCGAACTTCACTAATTCCCACCATATCTAACTTGTGATTGGCGACTCGATATTAAAAAATGTGGTGGTTCCGAACTGTAAAGTCGATGTTCGCCCTGGAATCCGACCACATCAGATTGTGAAACATTTCAATAACATTAGGAACACTGAAAAATCCAACCAAAACAACAACGATTCCTACACAAACTTTAAAGGCGTGATAATTCACGTAGGGACCAACTCTATTAGAAGCAGCAGACAAGAAGAAATCATAAATGATATTCGTAATGTAATTCGGTCTGCCAAAGATTTGTATACAAACTCCAGAATTGTTATCAACGGAATTCTACAAAGAAGATCAGTGAGTAACGCGTATATAAACAAAATAAACACTGGCATCAGGGAACAGTGCGACGAACTTGGCGTTGTATTTGTTGACCCAAATAAATTTCTCGACGACAAATGTCTTGGTAGGGATGGCTTGCACCTAAACAGACTAGGTGCAATTACTTTCAGCAAAATGCTCCTGGACTTATGTAAAATTATAAAAAATAAGGGAAACTAATACAGTCTGCAGGGGGTGACTATCCAAGAATATCATATGCAAACAAAAAACACAAGTGTAATCGTAATAAAGAAGCAGCTGAACCAACACAGAATGACATTAAAACGAAAAAAAGTGGGAATGCAAATAGTGTTAGCAAAAATTACTTAACAGTTGTTCACCAAAATATATGTTCCCTAGCAAACAAGACCCAACAGCTAGAAGTGGAGCTGGAGTCTACAGAGTGCTCATTTGTTTGTCTCACTGAGCATTGGTGCAATGAGGCTGAAATTAATCAATTAGTTTTGCAGTCTTATAATTTAGCGTGTGCATACTGTAGGACTTCTATGAAGTGTGGAGGGTGTTGTATTAATGTAAAACAAAATTATCAGTATAAGACCAGAAGCGACTTATGTGTAATCAGTGAAGAGCAACATTTTGAACTGGCAGCAGTTGAAATCAGAGACAAATACAGGTGTAGGAATTTGATTATCTTATGTACATACAGATCTCCTAGTGGAGACTTCAACATCTTTCTCTCTAAACTTAATCATGTTCTTGACAAGATATCCACTCCAAAGAACCACATTCTCATATGTGGAGACCTAAATGTAGATAAACTGAATCCTGATGCTACATGGGACTCATTACTAAGTCTTGCTCAAAGTTTCAATCTAGTTCCAATGGTTAAAAGTGCAACAAGAATAACAAAATACTCAAAGACAGCTGTTGATCAGGTATTAACAGATTTAGGCAAAGAAAACTGTGAGGTGGTGGTAGCAGAGCTAGGATTATCTGATCACTCAGGTCCAATCATTACTATAAAAGTGGCTCCAGAAGAAACAAAGAAAAGGCATATTTACAGACGATTTTTTTCTAAACAAAATAGATATGAGTTTGCCAAACAGATAGCAGGACTAACATGGGACTCAGTATACTCAGAGGTAGATGCAAATGAAAAATTCAAAAATTTCATGACATTGTTTAAATTAAATTTTGAAGAAACATTTCCCAAAGTGTTACGTCCATTATCAACAGCAGGAAAAAACAAGTGGGTCACAAAAGGCATCAAAAAATCATCTGAAACACTAAAGTACCTGAGCTCCATTAAACACAGCCAAACTAATCCTGCTTTCTCACTCTTTTATAAAAGATACAGGAAAACATATAGGAAAATATTGCTTGCAGCAAAGAGAGCTCATAACTCCAAACTGGTGCTCTCTGCTGAAAACAAAAATAAGGCAGTATGGAAAATTGTATAGCAGGAAACTGGTACCAGGAAAGTGAATCTGTCAAACCTGAAAATCAAAGAGGAAGGGACTGTAATAAAAGACCCAATATATTTGGCAAACTATATAAATGATTATTTTAGTAGCATAGGAAAAAAATTACAGGAAAATTTTTTAACAGCCCCTCAGGTCAAAAAGCCAAATAATGGTGTATCACACTCGATGGTGTTATTCCCTACAACACAGGAAGAAGTCTACAAAGCAGTCAGCAAACTGAAAAACAAAAACTCAGCTGGTCTGGATGAAGTCCCCATTTTTATAATTAAGGACTGTATCAAGAGCCTACTTCCACCTTTAGTTGATATTATAAATCAATCTTTCAAGCAGGGCTACTTTCCAGACTATTTAAAA
The DNA here is from genome assembly GCF_023897955.1 of Schistocerca gregaria. Classification (NCBI taxonomy): domain Eukaryota; kingdom Metazoa; phylum Arthropoda; class Insecta; order Orthoptera; family Acrididae; genus Schistocerca; species Schistocerca gregaria. The sequence goes on along the minus strand of NC_064926.1, from coordinate 419,926,057 downwards.
TATGCTAAATTACTACCTCTCTTCAAAAAAGGTGAAGCAGGAAAAATTGAAAATTATAGGCCAATTTCTCTACTCTCATGCTTTGCAAAAATATTAGAAACTATTATGAAAGATAGGCTAATGAATTATTTAAATAAATACAACTTACTGTCTGTTGACCAGTTTGGATTTCGATCAGGGAAAAGCACAGAATCAGCAACAGCACACCTCACAAATCACATTCTAGAAGCGTTAGATAAAGGGAACTACACAACAGGTATATTTCTTGATCTAACTAAAGCGTTTGATACAGTAGAACACAACATATTGTTAAATAAGTTAGATGAACTGGGAATAAGGGGACTTGTGAAAAAGTGGTTCCAGTCATATCTAAAAAATAGAAGACAGATAACTGAAATCTCACATATTTCAAGTCGCTCAAACTATATTGTGAAGTATATTTCAGACCCAAATTATGTAAATATAGGTATCCCACAGGGTAGTGTCCTTGGCCCAATACTATTCCTCATTTACATAAATGACTTCCCACAGAGCATCAAGCATGGACAAACAATATTGTTTGCAGATGACTCAAATGTACTAATCAATGACAAATCACCAGATGCACTGAAAGAAAAAGCCGAACAAACACTAAACAGTGTACATGAGTGGGCATCCAATAATAAACTAACACTAAATTTAAAAAAAAACAAATGCTGTAAACTTCTATGTCTGCAAAAAACCACACTATAACAACTTTAAGTTAAACGATTAAACTATAGAATGTGTAGACTACACAAAATTTCTTGGTATGCATGTTGATAATCAGTTAAAGTGGGAGGAACATATTAAAATACTTAGTAACAGAATCGCTACAGCATGCTATGCTCTGAGAATTCTGACTGCAGTGTGTGATACTACATGTGTCAGATCTGTATATTTTTCTTATATCCTCTCTGTTATTACCTATGGAATAATATTTTGGGGAGTCAACAGTAAAAATATTCAAATAGTTTTCAAATTACAGAAAAGAGCAATTCGTATAATAACCAAGAATGGCAGTAGGGCTCACTGCCTTGAACATTTCCAAAAGCTGGAAATCCTAACTGTCCCCTGTGAATACATTTTTCAAAGTATTATGTATGTAAAGAAAAATATTGACTGCTATGTTAAAAATTCTTTAGTACACAACTATGGAACCAGAAACCAATACAATCTGCATCTAGAGAGAAAAAATAAAGTTAAAACGCAGCAGAGCTTGTTGTACAATTCTGTTAAATTGTATAATAAATTACCCAAAAATATAAAAGATATTGACACAATTGGACAGTTCAAAACAAAACTAAAAAAATTTTTATTAAATAAAAGTTATTATGCAGTAACGGACTATCTGAATTAAAACATGTAGTGAAATTAAAGTAGCCTGCATTGTAATACATGAGGAAGTAATTAAAATGTGAAATCCAAAATTTTACAGTACTATAAGAAAATTACATAAGGATATAGAACTAATGCAACATACTTTAAAAATTTGTGTAAATATTAATTTTATGTGCATAATTTGTAGGTATATTGTATTGTATATGATTTTGCTGACGAAATCCACACAATGTAAATTGTTACATGGATTAATAAAGAAATCAAATCAAATCAAATCAAATCAAACCTATCCATTTCCCTTTTTAAATTTTCTAACATACCTGCCCGATTAAGGGATCTGACATTCCACGCTCTGATCCATAGAACGCCAGTTTTTTTTCTCCTGATAACGACATCCTCTTGAGTAGTCGCCGCCCATAGATCCGAATGGGGGACTATTTTACCTCCAGAATATTTTACCCCAGAGGACGCCATCATCATTTAATCATACAGTAAAGCTGCATGCCCTCGGGAAAAATTACAGCCACAGTTTCCCCTTGCTTTCAGCTGTTCGCAGTACCAGCACAGCAAGGCTTTGGTTATTGTTACAAGGCCAGATCAGTCAATCATCCAGACTGTTACCCTTGCAACTACTGAAAAGGCTGCTGCCCCTCTTCAGGAGCCACACGTTTGTCTGGCCTCTCAACAGATACCCCTCCATTCTGGTTGCACCTACGGTACGGCTATCTATATCGCTGAGGCATGCAAGCCTCCCCACCAACAGCGAGGTCCATGATTCATGGGGGGGGAGGGGGGGAGATGCATATAGGCACAATAAAAGACTGTCAAACAAGTAAGCATTCTGTCAAAATGGCCTTCATTGGAATTAGACAACACGCACACACACACACACACACACACACACACACACACACACACACACACAAATGCAACTCATACACATGACCACAGTCTATGGGTGCTGAGCCGGGAGTAAGTATCTGGCCTCAGCTGAATTTGGTGCTGTGCCATTTCCAAGTGCTTACTCTGAAACCAACATCTATCACATGTTACATACTGCCATAAGTCTCCATCACTAACACAATCTTTTTAAGCACAACGTATTTACAATTAAATCACAGAAAGTATGACAGGCTCAATAATTAATGCAATTGTTTTTCTGACAGCACATTGCTTTTATTCAGGATTCCAAAACATCATGTTGTTCCCCACTCTTTTGGCTACAAAATCCTACTTTGTGATGAAATCTCTTTTCAGTGTGACAGCCTTACACCATCTTACTGGTAGGGCCTGGCCTGTATGATCACATAACACCACTCTACTGAGCAACATCAAAGCCAGCATCTTGCTACATCAATAACCTGCCCATAATCCACGTACTGATTCCCATGGAATGCATCCTCCATTGGGCTAAACTGATGGAAGTTCAAAGGTGTGAGATCCCAGCTGCAGGTCAGATGAGAAAAACGGGTTGCACGACCTTGACATGATGATGACAGATACCTCACCCAATGACTCACTGTGCTTTTGTTCACCGTCAAGGGTCCATTGACATTCTGCAACTACTGAATGATGTGAAGCTATAGGAGCTCAAGTGGGAATATTCCACCATGTCCCACAACAAATCCTACATTTTTTCATCTGAGGTTGGCTGAGATAAAAAGTGTATTACTTATTGTATACCCCTCGCAATAGCTCATGACTCTTCAGGAATTACACAGAGCAAAGGACTTCTGGAGGAGGATTTCTCATGGCCAATACAGTACTCTGAATGTCTGTTGAATAACTTGCATGTGAAAGCTGGGGAGTACTGGTTTTGTTTGATTACAGATATAGCCACATTCTCAGTGCACCCATACACCATCAGTTCGTTCACTGAGTACACAACAGTTGGTTGAATGGTGAGTGAAGACATTGTTGTGGAATAATCTATGCTCTAGGCCATCATAATTGACAGGAAACCACAAATTCTAAATCACAGTCCAAGATAAAAGCTTGTAGTGCAGGACTGTCATTAGCAGATACACCAGAGTTCTTCCTGTAATCATTGGCTAGTGGACAAGTGAGACCTTGGCAGCCTTTAAAGCTGTCACTGGTGTTTTGCCACATGACCTGGCACCAGTAGATGGATCCTTCTGTGCAATGCCTAGCATTCTTACCACAAGTATGTATAATTATACTAAGTGATCCATCAATATGTCCTGTAGGATTACAAGACATGCATCATATATCATCATACGCTTATGAATTTGTAAGCCAGTCGATAGTATTTATACATGTACAAGGTCTGCCTCAAATATTCCTGGAACAATTTTTGGTTGTTGGGGATGCTGGCTGACGGGGAAGAGCTTCAAGTGGAGAAGTTGGTGGAGGATCTAATCTTTGAATCAAGATTGGTGTTAGTAGCCTGTGGGCAGTTGTTGAGGTAGGATCACACTTTGTGCAGAGGTATGTACTGCACCCTCATCAAGCAAAAAATGGACAAGTTTTTGAGCAGCATTAAGCAATCAATTTCAGTCTGAAACTGGGGAAATATGGGCAGTAGACACTTGAAATTCTTCAGCAAGCTTATGGTGTAGGGGCAATGAAATAACCCCAAACTTTCATGTGGCACAAGATGTTCGGGAACAACGACTGCTCGGTACACTGTCAACATCAGAAATGGATGGCTCGGTTCAAAAAGTGCCTCAAGTTTGGACAAGGACTGATGATTAAGTGTTCAGATCATTGCAGTGGAGTGTGAAATACTCAGAACGATTGTTCACCACATTTTAACTGAGGATCTTCAAATGTGGAAAGTCTGCATATAAATGATGCCAAGAATCCTGACAAGTGAGATGAAGGAGCAGTGTTTGTTGAAGTGCCAGTAATTGCATGAGTGCTACGAAATGGGCCCAGAATTTTTAAACAGAGTGATCATTGAACATGAGAGTGGATTTTTGAATATGATCCCAAAACAAAGCATCAGAGCAGTGAGTAGCACACCAAGGAGTCTCCTCACCCGAAAAAAGCAAGGATAAGAAAATTCCGAATGAAGGCATTGCTCATTGTGGATTTTGACACAAAATGTGTAGTTCATGTGAATTCATGCCACAAGGGCAAACAGTCCACAAGAAGTCTTCTGTGAAGTGCACAACTGGGTACAGCGTGTCCAAAAAGAAAGTCGCGACAATTGGATCATGCACCATGACAACACATCAAGCCACACCAGGCTCATTGTTTCAGAGTTTCTGGCTAAATGGGTGTGGCAATGCTGCCTCACCCACCATACAGCCCTTATCTGGCACCAGCAGACTTCTTTTTGTTCCCGTGGATCAAAAGAAACATGAAAGGAACTCAGCAAGGGACACTGGAGATGGTAAAAGCAGCTTTGACAACCACACTGAAGAAGATTCCCATTGATGACTTCTAGGGCACTTTCAGTGATTGGGTGAAGCACTGACAACAATGCATTGAAGCAGAAGAAGAATACTTTGAAAAGTTCCGAAACGACTGTAAACTGATATTGAATAAATGATTCTTTTTAATTTTTTTATATTTTTTTATTTTTTTTATTCATTTCAGGAACTTTCGGGACATACCCTCTGCACCAATGGAAAATCCATGATGAATAAACAACTATATGGAAAGGATTAACTCAGTTGTAGACAGGCACAATGATAAATAACACTAGATATATTCAGCTGTTTAAGTTTTCATCAGACATAGAAAACTCGGACACATTCACATAAGAACAAGAAGCACAGTAATACAGCTGAAATAGGTAGTAGTGGTATGGAACAGGCATGGGGCAGGGAAGGGAAGGGATAGTGGGGTAGGGCTGGAGGAAGATATTACTACTGCCTGTAGAGTGTGCAGGGACATGGTGCTGGAGGCACGATAAGGCTGTTAGGTGCATCATCATCAGGAGGCTGTGCTGTGGAGCGGCAGAGATGCCGAGATAAGGAGAAAGGGCTGTGTTGGTGCTTTGGCATGACAGCAGGCCAGGCCTGATGAGAGGAGGGGGAGGGAGTGGGCAAGGGGAGCAAAATCCCCAGGGCCCAGGCTTCATGTGGGGCTAAGTTCTCAAGGGTTTGGATCTCCCAGTGTGCTCAGTTAGAAAATTTTAGACTGCTATTCTAAAATAAACTTTGTATCATATTTGATTTTAGAACATGCCCAAAGATGGCAGCTTTCATCTGTCATCGCCTCATGAGGGAGATCAGTGTTGCCAGATCGGTAACATTATAGTTACTCCCCCAACATAAGATTCCACGTGGCAGTTCACTTCTAAATTGGCCGTTCTGTGGAAGACTAAAGGAATGCATACACTGACTGCCATCTAATAGGCTACTCTAAGTACATGGAAGCCACATTGTGATGTCATTAGCTTAATAATGCTGTACTGCTTCTGGTGCCATGTGGCTGTTGCTCGGGATTGTTATTAAACGAGCACTGCTTGCTTTACTTTGTTTTCAGTAATCCAGAATTTGAAACCAATGGAAATCTTACCAATCAAAACTCTTTGTTTAGAAACTGCAATTTTGAGCATCACAGATGGGCAGGTTGAATTTTTGCCCCTTTTCTTTCCCCATTTACCATTTATCAGTTCTTAAAAAAAAGAAGAAGTCATTATACCTAGGACCCATAAGCAACTGAAAAATTGGTTAATAAGATTAAAAAACTGGTTGATTCCTCCCATCTCTATTTCTCAGTTCTCTTCACGTCAACAGCAGGTAGCATTTGCCACTGCCGAAGTAATGAGTTACTATAACTATGTCGTCTCTGTTCCTATATCCTCGTGAATATCTGTTACCTTTCAGCTACAACTACTGGAGAGTAGTTACATAGTAAGGCATATGGTCACACATAGCAATACCAAGAGCTGACTGTAGTGTAGCTCCATTTCATCTCGAGACCTCTGGGTTTGCAACACTGACAGCAAATTGCTTTATAAAATTTTGACAGTTGTGGGTTTGTTGTACAAGGGTGCAAGTTTGATTTAAGTGGTATTAATATTATGGAATCAAAACACTAGTCTAGTTTGTATAAATTTATCTCCTCGAGTCCACTTTTGTATATAACTTCCATTTATGGCCAGGCAGGTAAACAATATGATATCTTTGCAGTGTCCGGAGGCAATGTATGAAACAGAAATCATTCCATTGATATTCAAGCTGCCTTTTGAATTTACAGAGAAATGTGCTGAAGTTGAAAAATTCGGGAATGGTGAAGATAAATCACTTTTTACTGTCTGGCAGCAACAATTTGGCCTCTGCCTCTGATCAATTCTTTATCAGTAAACATCGGAAGTCGTCATCATAGAAACAACTGCCAATGCATGAAAACTAAGAGTAGGCATGTGCTGACTCATTATTCAGCAACTGGCAAGTGAGTGACCATGAATGAAGAGGCATAATGTGCTTTCACGAAACATTTTTGTTACTTGCATGCGTCATTTCTGCCATGGTAAATTATTGATATGAGACACGAAGTTGCCAGTACTGCACAGCACTGTATCCCTACATCAAGCCTCATTGTGCAGCCACTGTCATGGCCAAACAGTATAATCTGTTAACCGTTTCTCAAGGAACAGTAGCATGTTGCATATGAAACAAAGAGTTAAGCGTCACTGCCGTGCGAGGAGTGGAATGTTGCGGGGGAAGATCTCACAATATTTTCAGCCCATACTACTTTTTGAGCACTTGCTATGATGGAAAGGAAGCACTGAAGTAACAAGGTTTTGCAAATGTGTGTAACAGCGACATTCATTTTCACAAGTTAAATTTGGTTGTGGCGAAATTATATTAAAGCCACAGCTCAAGGTCAAACAGTAAGCAGTTCACTACATAGTGGCTACTGCAGTGCCACACAGTGCTAGATCATACTGAGTGGCAGCAGTGATGAAATTGCTGCAGTTATTGCATTTAAACTGAAAAAAGTGCTGGATAAAAATCCCAGGCACAACATTCTGTGTCAGATTTCATGCTAGGAGGTGAAAGCTATTCCATGGATAGGAATCAGTAGGTTTTAACCGTCAAACTATCTTTCCCAGTTCTCTGATTTCATCAGCTGATGCTGAATGCCACTTTTTGATGTATTCAATCTTGTTGGCTAATGGGTGATATTTCATGTTCGACAACCTGAGAATGACACTGCAATTCAACTCAGACTAATGTGAAATAAACAGGTTGCTTTAGTATAGAAGCGCTTATGGTTTCCACATTAAGTTTACACCTACAATATTACTTTATGATGTGATTTTCAAACTTTTTAATACAAGACAATTTTCTTCATTTTATAATGCATTTTCATAAGATTTAGGAAATTTATTAATCATCATAATTTATTAATCATCATAATCATTTGTAGCATTTTAAAAATACTTTTAAACACTCCTAAACATAATGGTTTTGATGTTGGAACTTCAAGCACTTTAAATTCCACAACTAAGGAAATAGAAGTAGTAAAATGTGGCTCATGTAATAATCATCAAAAACAGTTTCCAGCGCATATCAGTTACCGTGCATTTCTTACATCTCTACTTTAGTATAAACTTCACAACAGTGAAAGTGCACCCTGTAACTTGTTAGTTTAGGGTGGAAGTCCAACAAGCATTATTTTGTTTTCCTTGCCACCTACTTTCTAGTCAAGCTGAGACAGGTCATTTACATTTATCTTCAAAATCAGGATATTAATATTAATCAAAATGGGAAAACATTATGTGACAGGATCACAGAGCATCAACCTAGCAATCTTCATAGAGAATGTACCTTGAAAAGGCAAAACTTTGAAATTCAGTTAAAATGATCTAATACTATAGTCCAAAGAATTGAGAAACAGAGTGAAAATTAAGCATATGTTTGAAAACAGATACTAATGAGATTATCTGATGTGGCATTATTTCTCAGTCAAACAAGCTTAGCCTTCTGAAACCCATATCAGGAAATTTGAAAGCCAAATAATGTAAATTTTCATGGAATAGTAGAGCTCTTGAGCCACTATGATCCATTTCTTGCAAAACATATTAACAAGGTTGGAGATGGACAAGAAGCAGGAAATTGTTTGCAAGTACATTATCTGTCTAATGATATTCAGAATGAACTTATTTCTAGTTATATCCATCCTGATGGGAGTTATGCTGATCCTGTTGGGAGTGTCATCTTAGGACAGAGAGACAATATGAAGTATTTTTCAGTTATTGTTGATGCACATCCCGACTAAAATCATGTTGAAAATTCATCCTGTATTATATTTACTTCAATAAGGAAGTTGATAAATGTGAAATAAATGGACAATTTTTTAAATTCCTAGGTCGTAATCAGAAAACAGGAGTTGCTGCTCCACATTCAATTCAATCAATACTTGTAAGACACTCAATTCCTATCAGTGAGTGCCATGAAGAAAATTATGATAGCAGAAGCTATGAGAAACCTCTGTAAGAAAATTTTGTAAAAATTAATAATGAAAATATTAGAAATAATGCCACTCAGTTTAGCGTTCATTAAGTACTTTAGGGGCATATGTGTCATGGCAGTTCAATTTTGTTAATGTAAAGATGTGTCATTGCAGTCAAAACCTGTTAATGTAAGAAGTGTCATACCTGTCAAATCTTATTAATATAAGTGAACCCTCAAGAGGAACGTGCCACGATTATGCAGGTTATGCAGAACTCACAGAAAGTAGGCAAGCAGCATAGCACTGTCAACATGCAGAGGGAAAAGTGTTTCACTCAGTCACAGTCCCTGCAGTTTGGTAACCTCTATGTAACGCCAGTGAGACAGCCAAGGAAACACTGAAATGTTAGCAACACCACCTGTGTTTAACAATCACTCCAAATGAGGTAGGACATCTCCAGAAATTAGGAAAGCATGAAGGGTAAGTAGGAGCTAAGTGATAAGACTCCCTGTGAACATACTAGCATACTATAAATAATGGGTTGTAGAAAATGAGCAGTGGGTAGAAGTTAGCAGTTGAGAGTATTTAGCCGTCACAGTAATGCAGCAGTCAGAGATGGAAGGGATATCAAGACACCTTGGTGTCACAGAGCTGAGTGCCATCCACCAGTAAGCAATATGTAAAGAAGTCTGTTTTCCGTTTTGGGAAACAACTGACTTGGACAAGTATAGAGAAATAGAAATAGTGCATGTCTTTGCCTGTATGTCAAGTCAGATGAATAAGACCAGTCTGCACTTGCCTCTTTTAGTGAGCTAATACAGATGGATCTATAAAAAATTAAAATGATTTGTAGTACTTCTTCTCTGAGAAAGCTGAGTGATTAAGGCAGCAGGGTGATGTGTATGTATTCTGTATAAGTAAGCAGAAGTAATTGAAAATCATGTGGGTCCAAAGGAACATTGCAGCGTAATTCGGAATAACATAGGCACTGCAATATAGTATTTATATGCCTTCACTGGGAAAGAGACTTTCAAGTAAAATGTCCCACCTGTACGAGAAAATACATAATGGATGTACAAGTACAAGTCGAAGACACATGGTTGACCACATGTGGAAGTTTGGGTTGCTGTCAGTTGCACTCAGCCTAGTGTTAAGGAAACCACTCACACTAAGGGGGAAATCCAGGTTCAAGGACCAGTCTGGCACAAATTTTCATTGTCATCATTCCATTATACAACTGATGGTGATGGTGGCAGGAGAATACATATAGATATAAAAGGTATTAAAATAGATGTTTCTTCTGAAATGTGGATTACATATTCTTCATCTGACCCCATGCCTGGGAAAGACTGGACAAGTTCTTGGACCATCTGAACTCATGACACCCCAACATAATTTTCACCATGAAGTTAGAGAAAGTGAGTCAACTTCTGTTCCTGAATGCCCTGGTCAAGAGGAAAGTAGACAGCACCTTCTGGCACAGTGGTTATTGAAAGCCAACACTTATATCTGCCGGTTGACAACAGCCATCACCAGCACAGAAGCGCTTCGAACATTTGTCCGTTTCTGTCTTCACTGACAATGGACATATGCAAAGCATTATATTTCACCAGAGAACCTGATACACAGGAAGAAGAACAAGAAGAAGGGACCAGAAATGTAGACTTCCTACGATGTGCAGGCCCTGTCTCTGCCAAGATCTCAGCAGAATCCAAAATAAAAAGTGTATTCCAGCCACCCAACACCATGGCTCTTCTTGGAATGGTCAAGTATTATCTGGGGTCAAGAAAACCCACTGCTTACCACTTACATTGTGAACATGGTATGGCTTATATCAGTGAAACCACCAGAACAGTGGACATAATATGTAAGGAACACCAAAGGCATACTAATCTAGGGCAAGCCAAAAAATCATCAACACCAGAACACAGCATGGAGCATGAACACACCATCGATTATGATAAAATCAGGATGCTGGCCCAAACCCCCAGATCCTGGGATAGTGTCATCAGTGAATAAATTGGAATCAAGATGGTGGAAAACATAATCAAACAGGACACAGGATACCAACTCAGCCTTGCATGGAATCCGGGAATCAAAATGCTACGGAAACACAGGATACAAGTTCCCAGCTCCAGGAATGAACCTTTAACAACTGCATGTGGAAATGATCATCAGACCATGATGAGATATGAAACATCAACAATCTGAGAGCTCAGGGATTACACATCATGGGAGCAGATCTAATACGGCACGGCAGATGGTGGTCTCCACTGCAAGAGGACGCTGTAGCAAGGATGGACACAATACAGAACTCCACCAGCAGCTCATGATTGTGGAGCATGTCTTGTGGGCATGAACCGAATACAAAAAAACCAGGAGACTGGCACAGTGAATGCCAACAGTGGTGCGAGACTACTGGGAATGCACTTTGTGGGAGCAGACCAAATACAGAACACCAGGAGGTGGCCTCCACTGCAGCAGACAGCTGCAGCAGGTGCGGATGGAATAGGGAACAGCTGGAGCAATGTAGAAGTGTTCCTTGCATGTGCAGATTGAAGAAGGAACACCTGATCCAGAGTGGACAGCAGACGGAACTCCAGGCACTACTCTGGCGTAAACAGGGGACTGAGTCAGCAAGGCAGCCAGTTTCAGGAAACAACATGTGTCTTCTTTACATTAAGTAGCAAATCTGTCTTTTCCTACATTGTTGATATTCCTACCTGGAGTTTTCATTGTTAGATGGATCTGATCTATAAGATCACGAATGGAATTTCTCCTGAAAGCTTTCATTCACAGAACATGTTTTGTTTAATAGATGTCAGTGAAGTTCTGGAAGTTAAATTTTTGTTTCATAAGGAAGATATAAGGGAAGAATTTCATATGTTTTGCTCTCTTTGTACGAAATTTAATAAGTAGTATAGTTTTTCTTGCATTAAAAAAAATTCACATATATACAGTGGTTTATTTAGTTTCTGTAACAAACTCATCAACTATTAAGAACTGATTGAAAAATAAATTGTTTTTCAGTTACTACTTTTGGTTTTCATATTTCTCATCATGAATCCCTCATTGGGGGTGTCAGTCAATGAAGTCTACAAACTTGGAAAGAAATTTCACCTCACATTCTTATTTGTATCATTTTGGAGTACTTGGGAACACCACATAGTTTGACATCTCACTGAAATCAGGTGTTCTACCAGTAATCCACATCTTCCCAACTCAATATTTTGATGCTGTTACTCGATGTTTTATCAGTTGTTTCCTGAAACTGGCTGCCTTGCTGACTCAGTCCCCTGTTTACGCCAGAGTAGTGCCTGGAGTTCCGTCTGCTGTCCATTCTGGCTGGATCAGGTGTTCCTTCTTCAATCTGCACATGCAAGGAACACTTTTACATTGCTCCAGCTGTTCCCTATTCCATCCGCACCTGCTGCAGCTGTCTGCTGCAGTGGAGGCCACCTCCTGGTGTTCTGTATTTGGTCTGCTCCCACAAAGTGCATTCCCTGTAGTCTCCTTCTCTGCTTATCGAGCCAAGACCCCTTCCCAAAATTGATGTTTCTTTCCATGATCTGCAGGCTTCAACTCTTGTGTAAGTTGGATCTTGTACAAGTGCATTTTCAGATCTTTTGAGAGAATTTCATGCAGTGAAATTGGTGATAAATTCAATTGTTCAGCTTGTCAGCAAACCAATTTTCTGGGGCTTATGGTCACATTGTCATACACGACAGTAATGTTTACTTGTGGTCAAACAAAATGTGGTTACACTGTCTTCTTAACATTTGAAACAGAACTCATGGTCTCAAATTTCCAGATCAACTTCTGACCTAATGATTCAGTTGGAGCAGCTTACGTCCGAGTGTCACATGCAATTCAAGAGTGGTTGCCCTGGCACTTTAACTGTTTTTGTAATAACTTTTTATCACTTGGATATGTTTCTCAGCTGTCATCTGCTCCATGATGAAAGTAAACTTCAAACAACAATGCTCACCACACAAAAAGTGAGATAACGAGCATTGTGTTCTCATTTAAATATATAACTGAAATAGTCAGCCTATAGGAATTGTGAAATGAACCCTGTCATCCAGGATTGTGTGCCAAAAGGGTGCAGATTGACCAAGAGATGGGGAAACTCACATGTGTCTATTGTCTATTGAGGCCTAAGTGCTGTAGTGTGTGAGTGAGACAGACTAGAACCTACATCATAGAGAAACCGAGTAGAAGGCATTTGTGGCCCGGGAGACGTAGCAGTGTTAAATATGGTGCACCTTAAATTGGCCATAAATGGAAACATTTATGGAAACTATTTAATTCTGTAGTAATTCAAGGAATGAAGCTACAGCAATTTTAATCTGGCATCCCCCATAAATTTTCATGGTGATCCCAATAAAACTTGAATATTGATCATATTTATTATAGTTTTGGATTTACTGCTAAATAGAAATTAACAAGTTTTGTAACAAAAACCTGAATTCTAAAATTCGAACACTTTGGCCGTTCTTAACGATTGACATTTCATATAGAAGCGCATCATTGAAATGACAATCGTTGTAAATATCAACTCTGTAACTTTATTTATTTAAAAGATATAGTAAATTTAAATTATTTCGTCCACACAAAACACCCTGAATGATGACAGCATGACATCTTATTGAATCATTAGGTAATAGAATATTTGTTGTAAAGTTTAGTGCACAATAGTTACTTTTGTTCTTTATTTATTCTTCAGAAAGAACATTGGTGCAAGGCTACTGACCATGGAATTCAAAGCTAAGAAGGAAATTGTATTGGTTTTATGTAAAAGAATTTAATGTTTATTATGTAATGGATATTATTGTTACTTTACTTAGAACATGAAAGTGGTCAAGTTTTGATTATTTACATATGTTAAAATGTAAAATAATGTAGTGTAAGCTATAGCCAATCAGATGGATGACCTCAGGAAAGGGAACTGCCTAGTCACTTGAGCGAGGATGTTCGGCACATGGGATGGGCAGGCGGGGATGGGCAGAGGGACAGTGCTGGTGCAGACGTGAAAGCAGACACTTCTGGTCTACACACCAAAGGGAACAGTTTGGATTGAGACACGAAAGCAGACAGTCAGTTTTTAGGCAGCTAGGAAGTGAAACAACTTAGAAAACTTCATTTTGTGTGGTATCATGGAACTTTATCTCTGAGTGGTCGTGTGAATGACAAGATCGAGCATCGGACTTAAGTTTCGAGATAAGATTGTGAATGATCGAACTGTGTCAAATGGATATATGCTCAAGGCTAACAATAACTCTAAATAAGACCACTTTTGCTACTAGTTTTCTTTCTGAATAAACGTTATTCTAACCAAATTGCAACTGTGTGGCCTACATCATTTATGGGTAGTTAATTTAATTCCTAGTGTAAGTATTACCGTTATTATATGTTACGTTCATTTTGTGTTTCGCAAACTTGCCATCAGCCAGACAATTTAACCAAAGGGTCACAAGTGTTTAATTTAAGAGTGTAATGTGACACATGCAGTTCAACCACTAGACAAGTTTGAGCCAAGACATTTCGACAAAGAGGAACTGCATGTGAGCCTGAAGATCTTTGGGATGTTAGCATGCAGTTGGGGGCTCGTCCAGGATAGGACTTTGGAAAGTGTTAGTTGAGGGATAAAAATCTTGAAAAGTGTTGGAATAGGATAGTAATTTGGAAAGTGTTAGTTGCAGAATACGAACTCTGGAAAGTTTTAGAATTGGATTTGAATTCTGCAAATTGTTTCCAGAAGTATTATCTGAACTTCAATAGACAGGACCTCTCACAAAAGTTAAATGAGAGATTGGTTCAGGATTGAATATTAGGTTTCTTTAATAGCTGTGAAATTACAATTGTAATTCTCACAGTTAACTACATTCTGTGGTCTAGGGCCCAAGTCTATGGTAGTTTAGGCGGTTTACATGGGGGCTCTGAGCTACAAATTTTTCAAAAGTTGTGTGCACTGAGTTTTAGCAGTGGTTAGAAGTGAGAAAACAAGTAATGCGGAAGAAAAGGTGACATCGAAAGCTTGTGGTTCCAGCCAGCAGTGGCATCTTCAATGGTGATACATCGCGCATTGGCAGTTGTGGTACCACAACAGAGTCTATGAGATCTTAAGCATCGGCTTCAACTGGAACATCGGCAGCAATACAATGGCAGAAGGATCCAGCATGTCAAACCTAAGTGCCTGCGCTGATGGCGAGATTATATATGATTTGGTAGTTCAATAGTCAATACTAGATGTCACCAATTTTAAGCAGTTGGCCTGTTTGTGGGGGTTCGAGAATACTAGCAAGCCGCTTAGCCCAAAATAGGAGCACGAGAGCATGATTGGCAGTGAATTTAGTAGGGCAAGTAGTCCGAAGTGAGGCAAGGGAGATGAATTTGGGGGAGACATAATGTCACAATTAATGCTCTCTGCACCAAGCCCGTGAAATTTGCTGGCTGCTGTACTTCCGAAAATTTATGAGCTACAGTGTTTTCATTGAGTATCATCTCTTTGACATTATTCTGAGGGCTTTTGGCAGTGGTATGGGCTTCCTTGGATCTTAGTTCAGGCTTGTGCTCACAGATGGCACAAGAAGTATCTTTCTCTCAGCGACATTTGAGGAGTAATATATCTTCACACCCACATTGGCGCACAGCACTTCATTCACACCAGTGCCGGCACACAGCAAATTGCAGGTTGTGAACTTTGTTCGAAATGGCACAGTGGGTACTATCCAAATAGGAAATAAGTGACTTACTCTTGATAGAAGAGGTTTTAGATGAAACAGAGAGTGCAAAAGAAGATGAGGAAGAGAACAGCATTTTTTTGAGATACGTGAATTATTGATTATATATTACATGGTGTTGTTACTATTTACACAAAAAACTTATTCCATGTTTTGCATTTTGTTAGGCTTTTCTGCAACCACACTGTCACAGGCTATATTATTTTTCAGTTGATGATCTGAACGAAAGTAGCTTGTCAGAAGGGGCTGGAAGTGATAATGAATTTCAGTATGCACCGCTTGATGTTTCTGTTGCTGAAGCTGATGTCTGGAGTGCAGCTGATTTTTTTTTACTGTCTTTGCCTATCAACACAATGCCGAGAAAAATATTTGCAGACATCAATTCTGCAAGTTTGGTATTCAACTGTACTAAAGAGTTTCTAATGGACAAAGATAACAGAGACTTGAAAGCACCAACAAATCTATATGCTGTGCAAACAGTTATAAAGAAACACAGTAAAAATGAACTGAAACCTCATTCATTATTGAGTTCATGGAAGCTAGTTACGTTGACTGAAATGAGATGTTTCTTGGGCATTGTTTTCCATGTGTACATTTCCAGAAGCCCAGTGCTCTAATCCAGTTGTAAGTTGCAATTTCTGTCTGCTTATAATGAGCCGTTTGCAGTATAATCAGATACTTTCTTGCTTACATCTCACTGATACTCATAAGAAAAAAAAAGCCAGGACAAGGTAAGTTTTTGAGTGTGCGTACAGAACAAACCTCACAAATACGTCTTGAAGCTGTACAGTGTTGCAGAAGCAAGCAGTGGTTATATTCTCAATTTTGAAGTGCATGCTGGAAAGCAGGCGCTCGACAAAGCATCATCAGCAGTTGTCTTGTGGCTCCTGTCTGAAGGTAATCTGTTGCATAAAGGCCACACTGTGTACTTACACAGATTTTATTCAAGTCCAGATCTGTCTCAGCAGTTGGTTCAAGCAGGAACTGGTGCTGTAGGCTCTGTGAGCAAGTCGGGGAGATTGATGCCCCAAGATTTAGTAGCAACTAAACTACAGAAGGGAGAAATAACATACAGATGTAGAGATAATGTGTTGTCAATGAAGCGGAAGGACAAGACGGATGTGTATTTATTATCAACTAGGCATATGACATCATTTGGTACACACACAAAAAGGAATGGTACATTTGTACTGAAGCCACTTCTAGTTCTAGATTACAAATGCAACATGGCTGGGGTCAATCTTGCAGACCAATGCTTACAGTACAATGTATTTCAACACAGGACAGTAAAATGGTGGAGGGAACTGTATTTTCAGCTGCTGCTTATGAGAGTGTCAAATTCCTTCTTGTTGTATAATTTGGTGCAACAGAAGATAGTGACAACCACTGACTTTTTTTATAACGCTTGCAGCTGAGTTCACTCAGGAGGTAGTGCAACAAGTCGCTGGTACAAATGTACGAAGTGGAACTGTGGCAGATTATCACAAAGGCCGTTTCTGCAGCACATACCATCAACATCCAAGAAGTATGCTGCATGTGTGTGCCATGCATGCAGCTCCAGGAGCAAGAAAGGAACTGGAAAAGCTTCCTGCAAAGAAACATGGTACCAATGTGAGCAGTGTGGTGTTGCATTGTGTATGGAACCTTGTTTCAGAATATACCACACAAAGAAACATTATGATTCTGTGTGAGAATTAAGATAAGGAATATAAAGAGTGGATATAAATAAAATCTTTTCACTTTATAAAATTTTTGATGTATTTTATTTGAATATATGACTTTTTTAAATTTACAAAAACATGGCAGTTAATTATATGATTACCTTCAAACCCTGTTAAATACAACATAAACATCTCACCATAATTTAAAAGTAGAAGGAAGTATAATTTAAATGGTGGGCTATTTGTCAAAATATATTAACAAATGCCACCACAGCAGCTCTCCAAATATTGGTAAAGTTGTTTGATTTCTGGAGCTGGGTACACAGAATAGGGCTGTAACTGAGAGTATTAACGCAAATGATAAGAGGATTGGGATCCAAATTGATTCTGTTAAAATCGATATGGGATCCAAAATCTTCTGATAAAACCAATATGGTTGACGTAAATTTAAAAATTGATTTGGTTCAATTGCATTTTATTGGCAGTACACTTAGAAAATGTAGCAGACCTACTAAGGAGACTGCCTACACTACACTTGTCTGTCCTCTTTTAGAATACTGCTGCATGGTGATGGATCTTTACCAGATAGGACTGACAGAAAACATTGAAAAAGTTCAAAGGAAGGCAGCACATTTTGTCTTATTGCAAAATATGGGAGAGAGTGCGACAGAAATGATACAGGATTTCGGCTGGACATCATTAAAAGAAAGGCGTTTTTCGTTGCGATGGAATCTTCTCTCGAAATTCCAATCACCAACTTTCTCCTCCAAATGTGAAAATATTTTGTTGACACCAACCTATATAGGGAGAAATGACCACCATGATACAATAAGGGAAATTAGAGCTCGTACAGAAAGATATAGGTGTTCATTCTTTCTGTGCGCTATACGAATTGGAATAAAAGAGAATTGTGAAGGCAGTTCTATGAACCGTCTGCCACACACTTAAATGTGATTTGCAGAGTCTCTATGTAGATGTAAATGAATCCAAAATAGCTTTGGTTATGAAAGACAAAGTAGGTAAAATGGCTAGTGGAATCGAGAAATTGATAGACGGAAAATTAAAAACCATTCGGGAAGTGATGGGCAAAATTTCTGATGAAGTTGACACTAAGATAGATGAAGGAGAGAAAAATTTCAGTGATAAGGTGGAGAAGCTGCAGGCAGATATGAGAGGCAACACAAGAAATTGTATGAGTAGGCAAGATGCTCTAATGGATGAGACAACAGAGGCTATTAGCAAATTGCCCATTCGAATAGGTAAAGGGGAGAAAGAAGTAGATAAAATAAAGGTACAAGTAGAAGCTGGAATTAAAATTGAAAGTAGTGAAGTTATAAAGCAAATTAATGAAATAAAAAGTGAATTGAATTCTTTAGCTGCACATCAAACCTCTACAGTGATCAGTGTTCCGTTGATGAACTCAGGATCGGTCAAATGTTTTGGAGACGATGGGAAATATCACCCACTAAACTTTTTAGCAGCATGCAGGGATTGTTTTATAAGGGGAATGTCTGATGAGGCAAAGATAAAATTCATGGTAAGACATTTGGAAGGTGAGCTGCAATCATGGGCAAATATACACAGTGGTAAGTTCACTATCTACAAAATGTTTGAAAGCAGTTTCCTGAACAAGTTCTGGAGTGAAGCGAAGCAAATGTGACTCCAAAACAAGTTTCTGTACAGGCCAACATTTAAATATGGGAATGGGTCGATAAAAGAATTTTGTAAATTTGAACTTGTGAGATTAATGCATGGGAAACATCCACTGGGAGTGCTTACTGAAATTAAAACACTAAAAAGGCATTTACCAGAAAATTTGTAGTGGGATCTAGTGCACAGCCCTAGCAACTCAATAAATGAATTATTGGACTTTGTAGAAAAATTAGAACAGGCATTGAAATTTAAACCGAAAAGTAAGTAGACAAATAGTTTTCAAGTGGAAATCATAACTACAGTCAGAGTGATTACAATGAAAGATATCCGAGAAGTTATCAAAGGAACGTAAACAGCACTTTTGATATGGGAAATGGAACAGGAACA
Source organism: Schistocerca gregaria (assembly GCF_023897955.1). Taxonomy (NCBI): domain Eukaryota; kingdom Metazoa; phylum Arthropoda; class Insecta; order Orthoptera; family Acrididae; genus Schistocerca; species Schistocerca gregaria. The sequence goes on along the minus strand of NC_064926.1, from coordinate 419,906,877 downwards.
CATCCAATGATGAATTTCAAAGGGGTAATGGGAACGGATACTTTCGTGACAGGGACTGACACTGAGAATGTAGACTTGAGGGACTGGCACCTGATGAAATGAACCAGCATAATGAGAGATCAGGAAACTAAGTTTCACTGCATCTCAGGTCCAGAGATGTCAAAATAAACCAGTGATGAATAGGACGTGAGTAAACGGATTTGCGAGAGGTGTTAATATGTCGGCAGAAAGGTGTCAGAATATTGAAATGAAATTAGTAAGAGATGAGAATCAAATAGCTAAATTTTCAAATTGGGTCGTACATAAAAGGTGTAATCCCAAGATAATGAAAAATAACAATAAAGGTGGTGATGGCGATTTAGGGCTAAATGATTTGTTTTATGAATGTGAGACGAAAGAGTGTGTGAATGTTAATACAATGAAAGATTCTATGTGTCAAACGGAGGCTGAGATGGAGCTGAATTTGGTGGCATTAGATGGTATAGAAAATTCTAAAGAGGTACTAACCAGTGGTAATGATTATAGTGATGAATGTGATGATGTTTCAGGTGATATTGTGATGGCAAAAGTTGTTAAGGAGGTTAACAAGAGTGGCGTAGCATTATTCGTGTCAGCTGTTGATGAATTTGTGTGCGTATCAGCAGATATTGGTGAATTATTTTTGAAGGAAGGTAGTGATGATGTTTTATGTGCTGAAGTTTTGAAAATTGAAGCTACTGGTATTGATACTTCAGAGGAAGGAATCTGTGCAAATCTTTCTACTAATGGAGGTAAACTTGAAAGTGTGCATGGATCTATGGATCTTGAATGTTTGTTTGAGAATGACTGTGAACCTGAATTTGATGTGCGATCTGAAATTAATGTGGCACCGGAGCATTTAGGAGAGGAAAAGGTATTATGCTCAGGTTTAAATCAAAATGCAGTGGTACTGTTAATTCTGAAATTGCACGATGCCATAGCTACAATTTATGTGATGTAATGGCAGAGGACAGAGGATGGTGAAACTATGAACGGTTCTTACATTGGTGATTTGTTGATGGAGGAAGATGAGGTTTTATATAGCAAGTTGAAAGTGCTGTTTGTGAAGACGTTTGTAATGACATGGAAGTAAAAAGTTATGCTTTATTTCATGATAATGTTTTAGCTACTAATGTCGATAATTTTAGAGGAGAATACAGTATTTTTGATTCTAATATAGAAAGTGATATTTGGACAGAATGGTATCATAAGGAGGAATGTGATTTTACTGTAACTGACTGGCAATGGTAGAACATTATGATCATTATGGCCTCAGCCATGGACTCGAGAGAAATTTAAGATGTCAAGAGGTCTAGAAGGGAGAAAAAAGTAGTTTATACGCACATTTGGAGGAGGTCAGAGAACACAATTATCTGGTGAATGGCACCAATTCAAAAAATCAGTGCACAGTATGCACATAGATTTTTGGAGGTATATAAGTGATTTATTTATGTGTATGTTATGTGTTAGGCTTAAGTTTTTGGATGGTTTTATGTTTTCTGTAATTTCCAAATTATAAGTTATGGTCACACCAATTTGGGTGTATGGAGGTCAGAGAAATTTGGAAAATGAAAATTAATAATGCTTACCTTGGGAGAGGGCCGTATGTTTATCTACTTATCTGAGATTATTTTGGGGGAATAATTTATTGTTGTATGGAGTAAAGATTTGTGTATGCAGCTTCACTGCAGAGAATTAAACTAAGGGGAGATTTGTTCATATTTTTTGTGAGTTTTGAGTCTAAGGGAGTTATTAAATTAAAATAAAATATTAATTTGCCAATGAAGTCAACTGGGAATCTGTCACGAGATGGATGTCTCTAGTAGAAATTGAATAACAAGTCAGAATCATTGAAATATTTATGAGCATCTTGCAACCACCGTAATCAATTGTTTGCTGTCTAGTTTAGATCTCTTTGTGTCGATTGCACTGGGGGAGTGTTCAGTGCAGATCCTCGGTGGTTTCAGAGTGTTTTTGTTTTCTGGTATCTACACCCAATTCGAATTTCAACAGATTTGTTCCTAAAAAACGTTGATGATGGAATGCAGAGCCATACTGAATTTCGGCGGGGTACTCGGCTCCAAATCTATGGAGCACTGCTGGAGACTTCGTTTGTGACAAAAAGGTTGTGTGAAAGTAAGTGCAGTAGTGCTGATATTTCTGTAGCATTTCAATAGACAGTCAATTTTGATAAGTGTATAGTTTTATTTGGCATTTAATTAATATGCCACAATTCATAATTTATGTTATATATAAGTTTCTTTAAATTTAAGGCATGCTACATCAACACCACTACAAATAATTACACTATTTTGATCTGGTGCTTAGGATATTTATGTTATTGTATTATGAATTTGTGTCTTGTAAATTTGGGTGCTACTTCATAACATATATGGCATGCCAACATGTTATGAAATGGAGGTGTTAATGAGCATTGTGCTCTCATTTAAATATATAGCCAAAAGAGTCAGCCTACAGGAATTGTGAAACAAATCATGTCATCCAGGACCGTCTGTCACAAAGGGTGCAGAAGCACCACGAGATGGGGAAACTCACAGGCATCTGTTGTGTGTTGAGGCCTAAGTGCAGTCATGTGTGAGTGAGACGTCATAGGGAAACCCAGTAAAAGGCATTTGTGGCCAGGGAGACAAAGCAGTGTTAAATATGGTGGACCTAAAATCGGCCATAAAGGGAAACATTTATGGAAACTATTTAATTCTGTAGTAATTTAATGCTAAAATCTGAGCATCATTAAAATGACAAATGTTGTAAATATCAACACTGTAACTTTTTTGTTTAAAATATATAGTAAATTTAAATTATCATTGTTTTCAGTTAAGCATCAGATCAGCATTTTCTCCACACAAAACACATTGAACTATGATAGCATGACACCTTACTGAATCATTACGTAATAGAATATTTGTTGTAAAGTTTAGTGCATAACAGTTACTTTTGCTCTTTATTTATTTATCAGAAAGGACATTGGTGCAAGGTTACTGGCTGTGGCATTCAAAGCTAAGAAGGAAATTGTATTGGTTTTATGTGAAATAATTTAACATTTATTATGTAATGGATATTATTGTTACTTTATTTAGAATGTGAAAGTGGTCAAGCTTTGATTATTTAAGTAAGTTAAAATGTAAAATAATGCAGAATAAGCTGTAGCCAATCAGATGGATGGTCTCTAGTCAGTTGAGTGAGGCTATTCGGCGTGCAGAAAGCGTGGCCAGGGAAGGGCAGAGAGAGGGACAGTGCTGGTGGAGACACAAAAGCAGATAGTTCTGGTCTAGACACCGAAGGAAATAGTTCGGATTGAGATGTGAAAGCAGACAGTCGGTCTTTAGGCAGCTAGGAAGTGAAACGAGTTAGAAAACTTAATGTTGTGTGGTGTCGCAGCACTTAGTCTTTGAGTGGTGAGCAGCCACGCAACTGATGTGAACTCTAAATTTTCATGTAAATGACAAGATGGAGTATTGAACTTGTGTTTCGCAATGAGATTGTGAATGATCAAACTGTGTCAAATGGATATGTGCTCAAGTGTAACATTAACTCTAAATATGACCACTTTCACTATTAGTTTTCTTTCTGAATAAACATTATTATAACCAAATTGCAGCTTTGTGGCCTACATCATTTATGGGTCATTAATTTAGTTCCCGATATTATTATTATTATTATTATTATTATTATTATTATTATTATTATTATTACTGTTATTATATGTTACATTAACTTTGTTTCATACAATTTCACAAACTTGCCATCAGCCAACAATTTAACCAAAGGGTCACAAGTGACTAATTTAGGGTGTGTAATGTGACACATGTGGTTCAACCCATAGATGAGTTTGAGCCAAGACATTTAGAAAAAGAGGAAGCGGATGTGAGCCTGAACATCTTTGGGATGTTAACTTGCAAAAAGCTATCAGGCTACTAATGGGAAGAATCTCAGATAACATGAAAAAACCATGGCTGCAAACCTTCAAATGACAAAATAGCGCAAATTTCCATTTCTTACTTACTTCTTGGACAATTGTTATAATCACTTACAACTTCCAATTTCAGGATGTCCAGTGAAGAACAAGCTCGAAACAAATTTTTAAAAAATTAAAAGGAAATTGCAACTGGTAAGATTTCAGCCTGCGCAAAATGTGGCAATTTACTCAAAGTTTACAAAAGTACCTTGAGTAGCAATGTTTGGTTGTAATAGTGAAACAGTCACATAAGTTCAGATACAATACACAAAAAATGCCAGTTGCAAACTGGACTACAGTCTGTGGGACCTATGCAAAGTTCAACTAACGGAGGATATTGAGTAGGCTACCAGAGAAGAAGAGTGGCATAAGAAATAGTCATGGAAATGGTGAAAGATCCGAACTGCCAGATGGTTGGAGAATGAAGTTATCTATTGCAAAAATATACTTACAAAATACCAGGACTCAGTTTTCAGTATGAAATCTACAACTATTTTGCTGTCTTCTGCATAATATTCAAATTGGTACCTTGAAGATAAGTGCCCCAACTATATTTGAAATGACATTAATGTTATGCATGGCACAATGAAAAGCATCATTTGACATTTACATACAAATTTTTGATTATTAGGACTGAGTAACAGTGGAGCCAAAAAATTGTAAAAATATAAACAAACTGACTGAACAGTTTCATGGATTTGCCTATCAGACTTCCATGAATACCATGCACTATTAGTCAGTCACAGTCTTCTACAAAGTTTTTATTATGGCCAGTAATTTGTGAAAGTTACAACACTGAAATAAAAGGAGGATTTTTTTTATTACATCAAAGCCTTTAATGAAATTAATAAAAATTCAATATTAATAAGAACATTTATTGATAAAAACATAGCAACAACGAGTACCTTGTTTAGGTTTCAAGTCAAACTCTAGACCCCAAAATGAGATGTTATAGAATGAGTTACAAACAATTTGCCCAAACAACTCTGAACTGTTTAGCACCATTCCCAACAAACAATCTAGTTGCAAAATAAAATTAGTGAATGTGAATGAGAAGTAACATTATCACAAGTGTATAATCATTACATACATTCCACTGGCAGAATTTAAAAGAATCTATTCCAACAAATGGATCACTGGACAGTACAACAAAAAAACTACCTTGCCATACCCATTGCAAAAGATTGTATTTTAAAATTATCATTATATGAAACTGTATCAGTCAAACTGCACTGCATAAAAAGAAAGAAAAATTACTAAGATTGTAAAGCACTGAATATGTTTGAGCAACGTTCTTGCTGATCATTTTCAGCATGCACTTCAGCCTTCGTGAATCCCTCTTTGTATCCAGTATGCTGACTGTAGAAAGATCGTGATGCAAGTCCCTAAAACACAAAATAATAGTATCACTTCACTTGCACACTATTTTTAGACTCTGCTCATGCCCCCCACACCCTTCCCCCATAGATTTACATGCAGTACACAGGAAATAAATATTTTTTGATGAAGATTTAAATACCAACTTATGTTTGACTTAATCCAGTTACATCAAAATTTGCTAAAAAATAAAGAAAAACATTTTATAAATAAAGCTCTAAACTTACATTGTAATTTAGCCTATATTATGAATCATGTAGAACATGAAGGTGAAAACTAGTGGTCATATATAACAACTTTTATACGAAAGCCTATATCAATCTCTGTCTCTGCCGTGTGTGTGTGTGTGTGTGTGTGTGTGTGTGTGTGTGTGTGTGTGTGCGTGTGTGTGTGTGTGACCAGAAGCACCTTTTTAACTGTTTCATTAAACAATGTTTTCATTTCCAGAATTGCAATCAGAGCACAGCTCATGACCCACCCTCACAAATTTATTGCAGCCAGTATCTCTCTCCATCTTAAAATTTTACAAACTTAACAGATGTTCACCTGCATATCTTCTGAGATTAGCACTCATGCCTGTGAAAATCAAATGTCCCAGGTTTTAGTGGCAGTCAGACACATAGTTTTAATATGCCATGAAGATTCAAATCAGCACACACTCTTCTGCCTAGTGAAAACTCATTCGGTAAACAATTTTCTGTGACTGAGACACTTCTCTACAGTATCCTTTTCTCCAAGAGTGCTAGGCCTGCAAATTAAGCACAAGGGTTTCTGTGAAGTTGGAAGGCAAGAGAGAGTAAATCTGTGAGGGTGAAATGTAGCGAATCATGCTTGGATAGCTCAGTCAGTAGAAGACTTGCCTGTGTATGAAAACAGGTCCCAGGCTCCAGTCCTAGTTTGACGCACCAGTTTAATGAGACAGGGAGTTTCAATTTTATTCATAGTCAGAATATGACAGTGTATATTTCTGTGAACTGCCAAGTCAGAAGATAGCCACAGGCAATCAAAGCCAGAACAACATGTATTATCTATTGTGATCAAGACTGGATTCTATTCTCTGATCTTTCAATGTCCAAGGCTTCAGTGGATACACTAATGCTTAAAGTGACATGCTTATTGGCAGAAGTTGTACTTATCAAATGATCCAACTTAAACTTGGCTCTGCAAAGACTGCGTTGTAACAATGAACATTTTGTACCATTGTGATGGAGGTAGAGAATGCATAACAGAATGGAGCAGTTCAGAGACTTTAATGTTTGCTAATGCAGTGAATATATTAGTCACGCCTCTAAATTCAGATAAGATAATTGTTTGCATGTCTATAACTTGTTCTCAGTAAATCATTTATTGTAACTCCCAACCTTACAAAAAATCATATGCAATTTCAGATAAATAATAATGTGCACGATATAGAAAACAAAATCCTTATAGGTATCAGCGATCTTCTTAAGCATCTACACACACAAGTTGTGTAGGCTGCAACATGTTTATTACACTGCATCAATATTATGAAAAGGACAGATTGCTACTCATCATATAGTGGAGATGTTGGGTTGCAAACAGGCACAACAAAAAGACTACTAAACAAGTAAGGTCTTTTTCTGGATTAAAAATTGTACACATATACAAACAAGCAAACGAAGCTCACAAATACTAGACCACTGTCTCTGGCTGCCATGGTTTAACTACAAGCAACTGCAGATAATGGGAGAAGCAGTCTGTGTGGTTGGGGGAAAGGAGAAGGCTGAGATGGAGAGGGGAAGGAATAGCAGGTTATGGGTGCGGAAGGTAGAGTGCTGCTTGTGGGAGCATACTGGGGCAATGCGGAGAGAGGGTAGGGCAGCTTTAGGTGCCCCAGCCAGTAACCTTGGCTGTTGCGCTATCAGTGCTGTCGGGGTGCAATCAGGAGGTTAGATGGTGTGTAGGAGAGTGGGTACAGAGAGGGAGATGAGAGGTGCAGAAAAGGGGAGAAGTAAAAAGACAATGGATGTGTTGGTAGAATAGAAGACTGTGCTGTGCTGGAATGGGAACAGGGAAGGTGGTAAGATGAAGGTCAATGACTAACAAAGGTTGAGGCCAGGAGGAATATGGGAATATAGGATACATTGTAGAGAGAGTTTCCATTTGCATGATTCAGAAAATCTTGTGTTGGTAGGAAGCTTGGCACAGGCTGTTAAGGTGTCACTGAAATGAAGAGCATTGTGATGAGCAGTGTGCTCAGCAACTTGGTGGTCCAACTGTTTCCTGACCACAGCTTTTTGGTGAGCATTCATGCAGACAAACAGTTTGTTGGTTGTCATGCCCATGTAGACCACAATTAAGTGGTTGCAGCTCAGCTTTTAGATCACAGGACTAGTTTAACAGATAGCCCTACCTTTGATGGGGTAAGTGACATTTGTGACCAGACTGGAGTAGGTGGTGGTGGGAGGATGTATGGGACAGTCTTGCATCAAGGTCTATTAGGGGCATATGAAACATGAGGCATGGGGTTGGAAGCAGGAGTTGTGTAGGAATGGAAGAGGATGTTGTATAGGTTTGGTGAACAGTGGAATACTACTGTAGGAGGGGTGGGATGGATAGTGGGAAGGACATTCCTCATTTCAGGGCACGACGAGATGTACTCAAAACTGACAAACTGTGGCCAAGAAACAGTTGGTCTACCCTTGCTGAGCATGCTGCTCAATACCACATTTCTCATTTCAGTTACTGGTCCATAGGCTGTGCCATCCTGTCTAAGAACACCAGCTTTTCTGGACTGTGCAGATGGGAACTCTCCCTGCAATATATCCTACCCTCCAAACCTCAACCTTTGTTAGTCATTGTCATTCATGCACCTGTCCCCTTCCTTATTCCCTCTCAAGCACTACACAGCCTTATATTTCACCAACACACCAACTGTCTTTTTACTGCTCTCCTTTTCCACTCCTCCCCCCCCCCTCCCCCCAACCTCCATCAAACCTCCTGACTACACCTAGCTGTCCTAACCTCTCTCCACCTCATCCCTGTATGCTCCCACAAGCAACATTTTACCATCCCCACCCCTACCCTTTTATCTCTCTCCCTTCCCACCCCAGCCTTCTCCTTACACCCACCACCCAGATCACTTCTCACATCATGGACAGTTGCTCACAGTCAGATCTCAGCAGCAAGAGACAGTGGTCCTGAAAGTGTAAATTGCATTTGCATGAATGTGTGTGTGTATGTTGTTAGTTCAAATTTTACTTGTTTGGCAGTCTTTTTATTGTGCCTGTCTGCAATTAAACACTTCTTCTATGTGGTGAGTAACAATCTGTCCTTTTCATAGTATTGACTTTATTCCATCCTGTATTTTACCATTGTTAAAGTTTACCCAATGACAAGTTTTCGGTATAGCCCTCAGATTTGCTCTGCAATTTCCAAGGACTCGAATTCTTGTAGCATAGAAGTTAAATGGGCTAGACAATTATTGCTGTAATTGACTATTTTCTTTAACCACTATACATTGGCGGTACATAAGATCTGAAATGTGCCATAAGGAATAACAAACAAATTGTGATCTAGACAAATTTAGTGTGTAGGTAAAATTACAATGTACCATGAATAGAGGTTAATTCCAACACACTAAATAAAATGTCATGCATTAAGTTACTGTATTTAGTTTTGAGGAGAATAAAAAGCCAAAACTGAATCTTATACAGGTATAAAAAAACTATACTAGCTTTTGGAACTGTGAGTCCTTTCTGTAGCGATGATAGAGCACTAGGTTTGTGAAGGATAGGAGAGACAGACTACTCAGTATTTTTGTACAGTAGTTTCTACTTAGAATTTCACCTCCTGAAGGTAAGAGGAGACGTATCAGATGGGATGAGAAGTTCTGGGTGATTTTTCCAAACTCTACCCCTTTTCCTAAACCTTAGTAGTCCTTTTCCATTAGCCCTATTCCTTCCCCTTCAACCTTTCTGACAGAACGAGGAGCCACTGACTCTGAAAGCCAGCAAATGTTAATGCCTTCTATATTTGCTTTCTCCTTTCACTGCTTGATGAGTAGATTTTTTATCTATTCAATCACACTATACTTTCAAAAACTGGTTATTTTCATTGACACATATAACATAGGAGCTATGAGAAAAGTTCAAGACCTGGAGAGACCAGAACAACAAGTGCAAGGCCACATATGGTATTGAAATAACTGATAGCAATACTAATCACTTATTCAATAATATTGTCATGTATTTGTTGAACATTTTGAGTAAATGTTGATTTGTCTGTTCATATTTCTTCCAGGTAATGAACTTTATATGTACTTTGGAGTCATGTCAACATAATTTTTGACCTTTAATTCATTTTTTTATGATGCTAACTTACTTTTCTTAGAACAGTCTAGAAACATTGAGTCTCAGTTGAAGTGGTGTGAACACACAAAGGTACTTGCAAATAGAATGTCATCAGCATGTTATGCCCTTAGAATCATATCATCAGTGGGTAACATGCAGTGGCTTTTAGTTACATATTATCAATATGTACACTCAGTTCTTAGCTATGGCATTCTTTTTTGGGAAACAAATGTACAAAATATGAACACAATTTTAAACTCCAGAAAAGAGCCGTAAGAATAATAACTAAAAACACTAGTCAAGCTCATTGTAAAGATCTGTTCAGAACACTGGGGATTTTAACTGCTCCATGTGAATACATTTATCAGTCAGTTGTACACATTAAAAAATAACATTGGTAATTACTGCACAAACAGCTCTGTCCATGACCATGTAATAAGAGATAGACTCAACTTACATTTACTAAGAAAAAATAAACATAAAACTCGAAAGAGCATTTTCAACCAAGGAATAAAACTGTACAATAAATTACCAAAAGAGATTAAAGAACTTGAAAAAATACACTTATTTAAAAAGGAAGCTAAAGAGTACCTGTTATGCAATACATTTTACACATTGAAGGATTACTTAGCTGAAACAGAGTAAGGGTTTGAAAAAAAATGTTATACAAATAAATAATAATAATAATGATGATTATAAAATATAAATAAAATATCCAACATTCCAAATAACACCTTTACTTGTGACCAAGATAGATACGAAGCCTACAGCTACCACAGCAGTACAAGTTAATATGCCTACTACCTCCACAGATTATGAAGAAATTGAAGAAATGTATCATGAAATAAAAGAAATTATTCAGATAGTGAAGGGAGATGAAAATTTAATAGTCATGGGTGACTGAAATTTGTCAGTAGGAAAAGGGAGAGAAGGAAACATAGTAGGTGAATATGGATTGGGGGTAAGAAACGAAAGAGGAAGCCACCTGGTGGAATTTTGCACAGAGCACAACCTAATCATAGCTAACACTTGTTTCAAGAATCTTAAAAGAAGATTGTATACATGGAAGAAGCCTGGAGATACTGACAGGTTTCAGATAGATTATATAATAATGGTAAGACAGAGATTTAGGAACCAGGTTTTAAATTGTATAGATTGAGATTTAGGAACCAGGTTTTAAATTGTAAGACATTTCCAGGGGCAGATGTGGACTCTGACCACAATCTATTGGTTATGAACTGTAGATTAAAACTGAAGAAACTGCAAAAAGGTGGGGATTTAAGGAAATGGGCCCTTGATAAACTGACTAAACCGGAGGCTGTACAGAGTTTCAGAGAGAGCATAAGGTAACAATTGGCAAGAATGGGGGAAAGAAATACAGTAGAAGAAGAATGGGTAGCTTTGAGGGATGAAGTGGTGAAGTCAGCAGAGGATCAAGTAGGTAAAAAGACGAGGGCTAGTAGAAATCCTTGGGTAACGGAAGAAATATTGAATTTAATTGATGAAAGGAGAAAATATAAAAATGCAGTAAATTAAGCAGGCAAAAAGGAATACAAACATCTCAAAAATGGGATCGACAGGAAGTGCAAAATGGCTAAGCAGGGATGGCTAGAGGACAAATGTAAGGATGTAGAGGCTTATCTCACTAGGGGTAAGACAGATACTGCCTACAGGAAAATTAAAGAGACCTTTGGAGAAAAGAGAACCACTTGTACGAATATCAAGAGCTCAGATGGAAACCCAGTTCTAAGTAAAGAAGCGAAAGCAGAAAGGTGGAAGGAGTATATAGAGGGTCTATACAAGGGCAATGTACTTGAAGACAATGTTATAGAAATTGAAGAGGATGTAGATGAAGATGAAATGGGAGATATGATACTGCGTGAAGAGTTTGACAGAGCACTGAAAGACCTGAGTCGTAACAAAGCTCCGGGAGTAGACAACATTCCATTAGAACTACTGACGGCCTTGGGAGAGCCAGTCCTGACAAAACTCTACCATCTGGTGAGCAAGATGTATGAGGCAGGCGAAGTACCCTCAGACTTCAAGAAGAATATAATAATACCAATCCCAAAGAAATCAGGTGTTGACAGATGAGAAAATTACTGAACTATCAGTTTAATAAGTCATGGCTGCAAAATACTAACATGAATTCTTTACAGACAAATGGACAAACTGGTAGAAGCTGACCTTGGGGAAGATCAGTTTGGATTCCGTAGAAATATCGGAACACGTGAGGCAATACTGACCCTACGACTTATCTTAGAAGCTAGATTAAGGAAAGGCAAACCTACGTTCCTAGCATTTGTAGACTTAGAGAAAGCTTTTGACAATGTTGACTGGAATACTCTCTTTCAAATTCTAAAGGTGGCAGGGGTAAAATACAGGGAGCGAAAAGCTATTTACAATTTGTACAGAAACCAGATGACAGTTATAAGAGTCGAGGGACACGAAAGAGAAGCAGTGGTTGGGAAGGGAGTGAGACAGGGTTGTAGCCTCTCCCCAATATTATTCTATCTCTATATCGAGCAAGCAGTGAAAGAAACAAAAGAAAAATTTAGAGTAGGTATTAAAATCCATGGAGAAGAAGTAAAAACTTTGAGGTTCGCCGATGACATTGTAATTCTGTCAGAGACAGCAAAGGACTTGGAAGAGCAGTTGAACGGAATGGATAGTGTCTTGAAAGGAGGATATAAGATGAACATCAACAAAAGCAAAACGAGAATAATGGAATGTAGTCTAACTAAGTCGGGTGATGCTGAGGGAATTAGATTAGGAAATGAGACACTTAAAGTAGTAAAGGAGTTTTGCTATTTGGGGAGCAAAATAACTGATGATGCCCGAAGTAGAGAGGATATAAAATGTAGACTGGCAATGGCAAGGAAAGCGTTTCTGAAGAAGAGAAATTTGTTAACATCGAGTATAGGTATAAGTGTCAGGAAGTCGTTTCTGAAAATATTTGTATGGAGTGTAGCCATGTATGGAAGTGAAACATGGACAATAAATATTTTGGACAAGAAGAGAATAGAAGCTTTCGAAATGTGGTGCTACAGAAGAATAATGAAGATTAGACACCACACTTGCTAGGTGGTAGCCTTTAAATCGTCCATTGTCCGGTAGTATACGTCGGACCCGCGTGTCGCCACTATCAGTGATTGCAGACCGAGCGCCGCCACGCGGAAGGTCTAGAGAGACTTCCTAGCACTCACCCCAGTTGTACAGCCAACTTTGCTAGCAATGGTTCACTGACTTCTACGCTCTCATTTGCCGAGACGATAGTTAGAATAGCCTTCAGCTACATTATTTTCTACGACCTAGCAAGGCACCAGTATCCGTATTATTGATATTGTGAATCATGTACCATAAAGAGCGACGTCCATCAATAATGGATTAAAGTTAAGTATTCCACCAGCTACGTCCATTTTTCTCAATTCTAGTTCCCTTGTCATGTTCCAGACCTCATGCCAGCCTGTGTGAGCTAAAACGTGTGCATTTCAGCCTCCTTTACTAACACGGTTGGCTCTCATGCCAACCACAACAGATCACATAACTAATGAGCAGGTATTGAATAGGATTGGGGGGAAGAGAAGTTTGTGGCACAACTTGACTAGAAGAATGGATCGGTTGGTAGGACATGTTCTGAGGCATCAAGGGATCACCAGTTCAGTATTGGAGGGCAGCGTGGAGGGTAAAAACTGTAGAGGGAGACCAAGAGATGAATACACTAAGCACATTCAGAAGGATGTAGGTTGCAGTAGGTACTGGGAGATGATGAAGCTTGCACAGGATAGAGTAGCATGGAGGGCTGCACCAAGCCAGTCTCAGGACTGAAGACCACAACAACAACAACAACCTTCACTTTGTGTTTTTTTCCTTCTTTTTTTCCCTTTCTAGAAATACTTACTCCCAAGCTATGCATGGCACAATACTAACACCTCTTGCTCTTTCTAAGCTCAACATCTCACTCATTATGGGGACATGCTGACTCAGTTTTAAGGATAGCAAATGTGACGTTGTGGTACAGAAAATGGCTCAGAGATCACCAGTGTGTGTGTGTGTGTGTGTGTGTGTGTGTGTGTGTGTGTGTGTGCACGCACGTGCGTGTGCACAGTTGTGTGTAGTGAGTGAAGTGTTATGAAACAGTGTGTGTATAGTGTGTGCAGTGACATTGTGATATATGAGTGAACAATGTGGCATTACAATACTTAATAAGTTATTTGTAAAAAAAAGTATTGTACACCAGGAGTAAATCTAATGATTGCCTCTAACTAGAAGTCTGTAAATATATGTGTATACGAATTAGCTTATTTTAAATTGATCTAAATTTGTAAATATATTAAAAACAAAGATTGCAAGACTTACCAAGCGGGAAAGCGCCGGTAGACAGGCACAATAAAATAACACACAAAATTTCGAGCTTTCACAACCGGCAGTTGCTTCATCAGGAAAGAGGGAAGGAGAAGGAAAGATGAAAGGATGTGGGTTTTAAGGGAGAGGGTAAGGAGTCATTCCAATCCCGGGAGTGGAAAGACTTACCTTAGGGGGAAAAAAGGATAGGTGTATACTCGCGCACACACACACACACACACACACACACACACACACACACACACACACACACACACACACAAATCCATCCATACATATACAGATACAAGCAGACCCTACGACTTATCTTAGAAGCTAGATTAAGGAAAGGCAAACCTATGTTCCTAGCATTTGTAGACTTAGAGAAAGCTTTTGACAATGTTGACTGGAATACTCTCTTTCAAATTCTGAAGGTGGCAGGGGTAAAATACTTTGATGTCTCCACACCCTCCACCCAGCAGTTTCCATCCCCTCTGGTCTATCATCTCTTCCCCATTCCCATCTCCCACCCTGTTTATTTGCTGCCCTCTTCCAATGCACCTGCCCATCTTTCCCCACTTCTCTCCTTTCTCAGTCCTTTTTTTGCCACCTCCCTGCCCCACAATCTCCTGATACTGCACCTGTTGGCATTCTAGTCCCTGCACACTCCAACCAGACAGTATTCCTTTCTCTACCCACCCATACGCTACTATCCTTTCCCCTTCCCCACCCCAGACTGCTGCTTGCATTCCAGCCCAAGCTTCCAGAATTATTGTTTGTGTATTGATATCTGTTAATTTCATCATTTAAACAAATAGTTCAGCCTAATTCTTGTCATAGAAGAAACTGTTAAAAAGAACTAATTTTTTATGTATTCAGTTAATTGAATGAATTACGTTTTTATTGTTATTTCTGTAAATTAAACATCAAACAATGTGTAGTTTCAGTACCTATTATTGTGAGGATGTATAAGGGCCCAATTTTTGGTCCTGAGACAGTCAGTCCCTGACAGTGTTTCAGACAAGGAACCTGTATTGGTTAGATCATCAGCAATGCATCTGTGAAATAAATGTAACACAGTTAGGCTGTGTTTTAAAACAATGGCAGTGTTTGTTCCATATGTACCTTGTTATTCGTCAAGAGTTGTGTGGTTAGGTTTTTGCTGCTCTTAGATGTTCAGTAGTAAACTATTGCAGCAGTTTGTGGATGTTTGCCTGCAAATTATTAATGAGGCTTATCAAAAGTTAAACAAAAGTGCACTGGCCATATAACTGTGTATTATTGGGGGGTTGTGAACAGTGAAAGTAAAGAACTGTGAAATGCAACTGTGTACCTTTCAGCTACATCATTTACAGTAGTCAATACTACACTTCCATGCCCTATTTTTTCAGACAGTGTAGCAATGCAGTACGTAGACACTGAGAACCTTCAACGAAGAAATAGAGCAGGTGAACGTCATAATGTGGTACGATGTTTATAGCACCTTCTGACAATTATAGCAGTTCATGTTAGGACATCCACAGCAAAGGGTTAAAAGAATTTTTCATTTGTTGAATAAGGGACAAAAATGTTAACTTATTTCACATACTTTCATTCAGTATCACAATGTGGAATTATCTTCACAAGTAACACAGCTGAAGTCAATGAGGTATCAATTCTTCACCTGTGATCAGTAATAAATTTGAAATTTGCATCAAAATTGTTATACTCACTTCTCAGTAAAGTTACCCTTTAATTACATTTGTGTCTAATAATGGAATTCAGTTTAGATGGACTGTAAAACACACACACACACACACACACACACACACACACACACACACACACACACACACACTAAAGATTAGACTCTCTTCTGCAGAAAGTTTTTCAATTTTGATAATGTTTCTCTCGTACTCAATTTAAAAAAACTTGAAAGAGTAATCAAGCATAACTTAGAGTGTGATGCAGCGCCTTCCTGCTGAGTTGCAGGTTTGAGTCTGGGCCAGCTAGCAGCCCCACTAAATTGATACTGTTCTCCAGCACATACAGCCTACATTGTTGCCAACGATTGCATTGGGCGGGCACATGCCATTGTCTTCAGTTGTGCCGGGCACAGTGGTTTAAACGCAGTCTATCGTGGTGTGTTTTACCAGAGATATTTTACTGACAGTCCACCATATGATTCATCACCACAGCCTCCACAGCCCACATTCAGGTGGGGAAGTAGCACTTCATCCATCCTAACTTGCAGGCAGCCAAAGGGGTCTTGTCCCAACTCCTACATTCTGCTCTAGCCACAAAGTGGTTGCCAGCTTGAACATTGCAAGTGTGGTGAATGAACCAGCAGCTTTTGTGATCCTCTTATGTTCTTCTGCATGGACGTGGTGGAGGAATTGATTGCCATAAGATGTGAAGTGCAGTTTCTAAAAGAAGAAGGGTTTGCTGACTTGTCTCAGGTCAGCGGTAATCCCAGAGAAGATTATAATTGTATACACCAGTAGGACACAATCAGTGCTGTTTATCATGCCATAAGTTGCCGTGTGCTCAGTCTACGCCTGTTACAGGAAATACATGCCAACACTACAGGCATGAGGTACAACAACGTTCAAATTCAAGATGGTTAATAATTCATAGCAAGAACTGAAAGCATTTCCTGTTATGTTTTAGTGCTGATAACTGTAAGAAATATAATATATTAGTTTGTGGCATCTGGAATGGGCAACACACCTTGTTGTGAGCTAGAGGTATGGCTAATAGTTGTGAAGCATGTACAGTAGTAAACATGAGCAGCTATTGAGGTGGAAAGATTAGATTATAAGTGGTATGTTAATAGTACATTTAAGGGTCCTGCTTGTCACTCTATTTTGTTCTCTTGTCATTTGTTCCTCCTCATAGATGACCACCTTAATGTTGGTGAGGTGATTTTTGTGTTTCAATGACCCACAAAGCTATGGTATGGGAGCTGTGCTAGCGGAAGCCACACTCCTAGTATGGTCACCTATGCCCGATTGGTTTGGACATGGGAGACCAAGCAGAGATTAGTCTCTGGGACTAGGTGGGCAGCAACCACATGGTCCCTTAGCTAAGTCCGACACTGCTTGCATTACTTGTTAGACTTCTTCTGTTTTCTTTTCTATCTTGTTTGAGGCCTGAGGGTGTTTTCAATTTTCCTCTTCATCTTCTACTCCCCTGGTTCTCTTGGAAAACAGTCCCCCTGGAACTACAAATTCACCATTGCGTCTTAAGGAATGGAAGCAACAGACCTTGTCATGGGGAGGAGAAGTAAGCTTCAAAAACAGCCCAGGAAGAGGATTCTGTAGGTGTAAGAAAAGTAACCATCTAAGGGTAAGAGGCCCCAACAGAAATCTCCCTGACTCTCCAAGTTGGGAATTGTGTGTCTGGGTGGCATGTCATTCAAATGAAAGAAGTTCTCTAATAAGCATTAAGTAATAGGAAACCTGAGCAAATTTAATGGACAGAACCTCAGGAAGGATAAAGCCAAATGATTTGAAACTGCAGACAAACTGAATTTAGCAACCTGGAATGTCAGAGGTATCTACACAATAGAAGTTTATATTACAGAATTAAAGAAGAAGATAATATAGCACTATTAAGAAAAAGAAAAATGAAATTACAAGGAAGAGTAGATCTAAACCAATGTACATTATTATATAGCAGAGTTGAACAAAATATAAGAGCTCAAGCAGCAATTTCTGCAGTGATAGACCAGAAATGGAAAAAAAGGTTAACACCATATACCTTTTACAGCAACAGACCTGCGTGAGTTCATTTTAAAATGCATAGAGGACATACTAGCCCAAAAAAGGTCACACTGGCCAGTAAATACGCACAAGCTGGAAATAATTTTAATCAATGTTAAGTATCCCAAATAAGAGTTAAATGATTTTGCAACTTTTTTTTGGCTTGTGCTAAACTTTTAAGGGTGGAAAAACCACAAAATTTTTGGACTTGTTTACAGTTTCTCGTTTATAACACAAAAATGATACATTCTGTAGAAATTTTATAAAATGTCAATTTGAACGAGAATCAGATTTTGTGTAGAATTATTTAACTACAAATTAAAATTGGTTCAGCTGCTCAGCTGCAATTAATCATCAAAGGTCAGCAATTTTTACCAACTTTGCAGAATGCGAGTTGTGATAAAGATCTAAGCCATAGTTCTAAGAAAAAGAGCACCTAAATTTTTTAATTCACTTGCTCTTTGCAAAGATACAAATAAAAACAACAAAGTATTCAAAGCACCACATTCCTGATAAGACTTTTTTTTTTTTGATGAAGTCAAATTACTTTTGGATGTCAAATTATCCACATTAGTCCAAATATTCAAATATAAGGGTAATTTAGTTAGGTACCAATCTATCCATATAGACAGTTCTATTTATTAATGAAATTATTCCAGTAGATAATTTATAGAGCTTCATGTTAATTACTTGTGTTTGTGGTAATCACAAAAGGGCCTCTGAGTTAGCCCCAAAACCATTAACTCTTTTTGATGATGGCAAACTAATGTGCAAGTCAAGAAAATCGATATTTTTAAACCATTCAATCAAGTCAGTGTTAAAATCACAAACAACACAGACTTTCTCAAAGCACATCATTCAGCTCAGGATCTGACAGATGCAAACAGAATAGGGAGACTGCTAGCAGAAGCAATAGCACAGGACGAACTCTGAATACTGAACACTGTTCTTGACGGCGTGTTTCTCTTACATTCAGTTGTGTGGAATACTGATGAAGTGTTTTCCTCAGTTCTTAAAAGGTATGTCAACTACATCAAAAGCACTTTGGTTGCAAATATATCAGTGTTCAATGGGTGCCCCAAGGAGACAGTTTACATAAGCATGAAAACTGCTGCATGTGCCCGAAGTGCCTGCATTATGTCATCTGCTACTCTTGTACTTGAAAGACAATGTCACCAACTATGCCAAAAAATGTTCCTTACTAAACAGAATTAATAAGAAATATCTCAACATACAGAAAATTATATGGAAGGATATCAGGTCAATTAGGCCATTGAGGAAGGAGACCCCTTGATTGTTGGTACAGTCATAGGAGAGTCGAGGCATGGAGGCAAAGTCTTCCACTGTCAGGGAAGATACTGATTTTTTGGTCCTGCTGACTGACCACATAGCTGATAGTAGTGAGTAAAAAGAACCCGTCACCAATATCTTCCTTATGAAACCTGGAAAAGGCAACCAAGACACATTCATTTATACCCTCTATAGTTCTAAGCTCTCTCAAGAAGTCAAAAAAAATGTGTTATTTCTTCATGCCTTCAGTGGCTATGACACCACATATACATTTTTTTTACAGGGCAAAATCTAATTTATTTACATGTTTCAAAAGAATGTGAACCTCCAACATATTGCTTCAAATTCCATGGATCCCAGCACCCCTCCTAATAAAGTCTCTGAAATGAGTGAAGTTCATTGTGTGTTTGTGGCACCTCTACTCTTTTGAATGGAATTCATCTGCAACTTTTCAGAGAGTTTCATGCAAAAATCCATTAGGCATGTTTACCTCCCACTGAAACCACCACTCACCAGCACTCCCTCAGAGTCTACTTACAGGTTCACTTCTGGAGAACAGTCAGCTGGATCCACTGAACGGGGATGAAGGAAAAAAAAGATTTGATCCACATTGCAACTACTTGTGCTCCAGGAACTACTCAACACAATACCATGCATGTGCTTGAAGGTATGTCAAGCAGTTTCTTCCTGCAAGAAAGAGTCTATGAAGTGCTCAGCCATATGCAGCACGTGCAAGGGGCTTTAAAGCCTTAACCCATTAACAGAATAGGACATGTTCATTAATTTGACACAAATCAATGATGAGACTGACATCAATGAGGAGGAAATTAGTTTAGTTTCCATGCCAGAAAAGGACAGAGAACTGAACAATGTCATTTTATCCCAAAGAGCATCTTCCCCAAAATACACAAAGACAACAAAAAATAAATTTTAAATGAATGCAAATACAGAACAATAACTGCTTAAAGAACTTTGTAAAAAAATTATCTCTCACCAATTTTATATTATAATTGAATTATTTTTCCATTAATAAAACCTTTCATTTCAACTGTTTAACGGTAAGTAATTAATATTAATACCTACCTAGGTAGGTAGTTATCTAACTAAACTACTATTAAAATTGAACATTTAGATGAATGTGGGTTATTTGGTGTTCAAAAGTAATTTGACTTCAGAAACAAGTCTTAGCATGAATATAGTGCTATGAACACTTTAAGATTTTTATTTGTGTCTTTGCACAGCAGTGAATTTTAAAATTTAGGAGCTCTCTTCATGCAGAATTTGATGTTCTATAACTCTCATAAATGATGTTTTCCATTTGGAATAGTGGTTTTGGGTTACAGATGTTAGAACTGTTGAGCAAATGATTTGAAACTGTAAATAGCACCAAATTTCTGTATCCAAGGTGACCTGAGATGGCAGAACAACACACACCACCTGAGTAATAAATTACATACCATTTGTTACAGTATTAAAATTCCTGCTGGATGCACATCAATGCAAGTCATAAAACATGTGTACTATACTCAAGCAGAAACGCTGCTAAGATATTGTTTAATTTGCAGGCAAAGTTGTTTCATTGCACAAAAAAGAATTCTAAGAGCCATGGAAGGCACAGCAACTCGATTTTCATGCAATCCTTCATTTAAGAAGCTTCATATTCTTCCATTACCATGCCTATATATTTTAGAAACAATAATATTTATACACAAAAATCACAGATGACAACAGCAAGATTGCTCCAAAAGACCAAAATCTGTTCATACAATTCAAGGAACATCAAGATTTACATGGACTGCTTGCACACACAACACTAAAAAAGAGACCCCTGAAAGCAGGACAAAAAACTGTTCAACAAACTACCTAAAAATTAAGGTGCTAACTGGCTTGCATAAATCCAAAACTACAGTGAGTGACTACTTGCTATGGAATTACTAATATAGTGTTGATGAATTTTTATCTGCTATGTAAATACACAAAAAAATTAAATAATTTGTACAATTAAGGTGAAGATAAGAAATGTTTATGTATAAATTTGAATGTATATTCTGTGTCTGTGTGGACTGTTACATATGTGTGTATGTATGTAGAAACAAAGCCAAAAGTAGGTGTAAAATTTTATTTGTGTATTTGCAGACTGTTTTTCCCATGTGTTAGGCTTATATTGCTATATACTGTAAACCACACAACAGTTTCTGTTCAAACTTTATTGCAAATTATTTGACTTGCCCTACATCACTATGTACCACTGTACTATGTATGACTCACAGTACCATATAGATATGTTGTGCACACAGCCTCATAGCTCATTAAGGACACTATGAATGCAGTTATCCTGTTCGTAACGTAGTTTGGTCATGGTGACTTACTTTAGGACAGTTAGAGACAATAATATGAAAACAAAAGAATTAAAATATCGCAGGACCAGAGTGCATAAATATAGAATTCTTGAGGAATGAAAGATTTTTAATCAAATTCCACCTTCTTCAAACACCTGGTGGCTTACAATGAGGACCCCAATACATGGTCAACAGCATATTTTTTCCTTCTATATTTAAGAAAGAGGGAATTGAAGTAAACTATGGAGTTATAAATATATTAATTTAATATATAAACTATATGCTGGTATATTAAAAAACTGTTTACTATGAAACAGCTAAAAGGGGAAAAATGGAATGAAATTTTCCCCTTATATGGCACTTGTAGATATAGAGAAGGCCTCCAATTATATAGACAAATGAACTATGGAATACAATGATTAAACAGGTCACTCTCAAAACATAATAAAGTGTATAAAATGTTAATATAATGGCATATGCTTCAGACTCAGTTTATCTCATTACAATGGCAAAAATATAGTTGTTAATCATGGAGTAAGACAAAGATGTGTATTACCACTCACACTTTTTAACATCTATATGGACGATATCCCACACAGATGAAAATATGAGGCACCACCTGCAGTTAAATTAGGAAGAACCACTTTAAATGTTCTAGCTTGTGCTGATGACTAATTGATTATGCAAAACACTGAAGATAGTCTTCAAAGAGCTATTTATTTACTAGATAAAATCTGTAAGGAACATAACTTTAAAATTTCTACCTTAAAATTAGCAGCCAAGGTATTCCAGGGCTAACACCCCATAAGGGCAACGATTTTTTTGATGGCAGAATTTTATAACTGGTTCAACATCTTAATCATTTAGGTTGCAATATCTCTTATGATTATGACAGATATGTAAATAAGAAATTGTGAAGATACCATGCAATGTGCAGAACTATTTGAGATCACTGAAAGCAGTGCAGGTGGCAACAGCTGAAGCTGTAAAAGGTAATGGCAGTACCAATTTTTCTACATGGCAATTTTTCTACATGGCAGTGCAACATGGACATTAAGAGAGAAAAACCACAGCCATACAGAACCCACAGAAATTAAATTGCTTAGGGTACTGCTGGCGCACGCGCGCACACACGCACACACACACACACACACACACACACACACACACACACCTTGATAAATGAGAAACCAGGATGTATGTGGGAAATGGCATTTTCATATAGACCTACTGGCCAAAGAGACCAAGAAGACCAAGGGAAAGATGGACTGAAGTTGGTTCAGCTCAAAGGGCCTAATCCCTGAAAAGACAACAATGATGATGATGAATGATGAAGATGATGATGATGTCATTTGCTGTGTTTTGTGTAACTGATATGGGTACAACCAAATTGTTTTTGTTGCCACAGGGAGCTATCCTTGACAAAACTCCACAAATTTGAGCAGCTGAAATAGTATGGTTGTAAGCAGACAGTGAAAATATGAATATGTTTAAGGAAATAAAAAGTATGGAGGAAAGAAAGCTAGCTTTGCACAGTAAAGTTGCCCCAGAGTATTCAGATAACAGACAAGAAGAATTTGGTGATAACTGGGTTAAAAACAGGGTTCAGTACAGTCATCCAGTGATAATGTCTTCAGAAATTAAAATAGAGTAGTGCTTATGTGGAAGCAGAAGATAGGGGAAAAGATGTAAACAGTAGATGTTGAATTGAAGCAAAAAGTACTAATATTGTAATGTAGAATTATCAGCTCCAATATCACGTGAAAATGCAATATAAATCATCTGTTTTGCCAGATGGCATTAATAGGCAATGTGCTGAAATAAATAAATGTGTTAGTAGCAACACAGATGATACTGACTTAGGTGCAGTAGTATCTACCCAAATAGGTGATAATGACTGTTGTATAGAGGTCACAGATCCTGGAGCAGATGTACATGGAAATGCATGTACCACTAATTTTTGTGTCACATATAGTATAGCTGTGGATAGCAATTTGTTGTAAACACTACGAGGGATAAACAGGAGTTTAGTAATGGTGTTAGTTATGCTGTGAATGAGTTGGGTAATGAAGTGGTAAAGACACATTTGTTTCTGATGAATGCAGATTCCTCACCACCTGTGGTAGCCATGCCTTCTCAGAAGGGGTAAAGGAGGAAGAGAAGGAAAGAGGAACCACATTAGTAAGGCTTCTGGTCGGGCTGACAAGATTGGATCCTTTCAGGAATGTGTGCCTGAGGATCAGGAGGTTCATGAAGTTGATGACACTTGCCATGTAATAGGTAGTGTGGGTACAAGAAAATGTTGTGCAGTTGTTCTTTGGCAGCACTCCATCAAACTCCAGGAGACATTGCTTCAGCTGAGACTGATTGCTGTGACTGACACACTGCCACAACCATCTTCTGTCATGAGAGTAGAACCAACTGAACTGCATACAAAATCATTAATGTTCAATTCACGTAATAAAGTGCGACAGAGCACAGGGAAGTTGTTTTGGGTGAGTGAAGGTACAAACAAGCACAGTATTGCAAGAAGTTGTCAGTCTGAAGTTGGTATTAAAATAAGGGGAACACCCACCAATATCTTTCTTGTGACAGTACCACATTTATTTTTATGTGAACTTAGATTGAAGGATGTGTTTTCTGAGAAAACATGATGACGGAAACTTTTGTTGCCTAGACAAAGTTCTGCATGATGTACCAAAGCAGAAAGTTACAAAACCATCTGGTAAACAACGAGAAATGTCAATAACGAGAAATTAACTAAGTGGAACCATTTGCTGTTGAATGACACTTAAGGGTTTGTGAAGTGGAGAAAATTATAAGTAATTTTATTTTGCTAGTTTGCTACATGATGATTCAAAAGAACACCAAAATTAGTGAACAGGTAAGGAACCACATAATGTATACTAAATTAGAATAAGGAGAAATGGAAAATGTTCTATTTTTTTATGTCAACTCATGAGTCATGTATTGAGATCTTTCTTGTTCAGAAATCCAAACTGGTCCCAATCTGAATACCAGCTTTCTCCAAAAGAGGTTGGAATATGTGTCATAATCTACTCTAGTGTAATGAACTGCCCAATATTTATCCAGCAGAATGATGTCACAGAGGGAGAAGTGCCTCTCAGCCCGAAGACAATACAACACAGAACACAAGAACACTCATTCAATAGACTGACACTGTGGAAAATGCTAGCAACTACTTCTGAAAGCTGAAGATGGGATGCCTTATAGCAGCAATAGGATGTCTGGAAGAGCTGACTGGACATGAAAACCATGATGAACAAAGTCATCATTGCCTAACACTTACAGCTGGAAACCAGCCTATTAGGATTTCAGGGCCGAAGTGGTACCATGAGGAGAACACTAACCGGTCTCAAGGATATACACCTAATTTAGACCTTTGCTGTTCTCCATCCTGTGTAGGCTTATGTTGTTGCTGAGCATTACACAAGTGGGCACACACCATTGTCTTCGGGAACCGCAGTTTAAATATCGTCTATCCTGTTGCATCATACACTAGGCCAAGAAGCAGCAAGGAGCTGCCAATGTCCTACATTGTTGATGATGCACTGCCTTGCATCAGGTCTCTGCGACTGCACTGATGCCAGTAGCTGCTGCCATTAGTATGCGCTGCCTTCCTGGCACACAACTGCTGACATCAGGGCAGCAGCTGCATAACCATTGCTGACTATGTCACAGAGAACAACCACCTTCTCTTCATCTATGATTCCATCCCTGTAATTTTCTTAAATAAAAGACTTCCTTAACTATAGATGTTTCACTGAGACTCTGCTGTGTAGATGCAGTCACAACCTCCACTGCAGCCAACATCAAGGTGGTGAAATCACACTCCATCCTTAGTTGCCAGCAGCCATTTCACCCACCACCACGGTGATCACATCTCATCTGACCCTTACAGAACACACCCACTGGGAAATACTGAAGAACCACAGTAACAGGGAATATTGCTACAGTATAGCCTATAGTTCACTTAAAAATAGGTTAAACATGGAGTAGCTCAAAAACTGGGCGATGGCTTGTATTTCATTACAGAATTTCTCAACATTTTCATGAGACATTGTTCCGTAAATATAATTAAGTGTTGTGCTTTCAAATGCTTTTGACTAACACGTCATTTTCAAGTAAGCATCTTGTGCTTGTGGTGAATTGTGGCTGTATGACACAAATTTAAAACTGCAACAATGACAGTATTATTTAGTAGCAAAACTGAAATATTTGGTTCAGCAAACTTTGTGCAGGCCTGAAGGCATCTGATTTCTAATTGCTGTGATTTATAGTAAGAATACAAATGGTGGAAGGGAGCAGGAAAGAAGGATGGGCAGCCTTCCACAATTTCTCCCCAGTTTCTGCTTAGCAAAGCCAAAAGTGATTGAATCAGAAAACTTTTGAAAAAAATTAAGATTCACCGAAGAAGTCATATAACAAGTATGGAGACAGGAAATGCAATATGTGGTCATCTATTAGGGTATTAAAATAACACTGGTGAAGAAAATGGAGAAAAAAGCAATTGTGAAAAGAATTCAATCAAATAATATAGATATTTAACCAGTGAATGCCAGGGTGAAGCAGTTCAACAGCTAATGATGGTTTCAGCTCAATGGCATATCCACTTCATTGGTATCTGGTAAAACACACACACACAAAATGTTCTGCTGCTTTGGTACACAGTGATCACAGAAGCATGCCTAGAGTTTACAGTTATAAAGGAATGGCTGCAATGACCAGTTCATGGCTCCTGAATTCTCCAGATAAGCAGATAAGGAGGTGCTCAACATTTTGGTTAGTTCAGGGAGTATTTATGGCTTTTTCAAATGTTACATATGAGGCAGACATTACTTCTACTCCTTCTCCATCCCAACCCATTCATAATAGGAAAGAATCCACTGTGAAACTTTCAATCTGAAGCAGAATGCATTCAAACAAATCTTCCTTACTCACTAAAACTGTGCACTAGATAAAAATTTGAACTTGAAGCTTTGCCTCTTACAAACTGAGAAATCCAAAAGTACACTTCCTTTTCTAATGCAAAGTTAATAATGGTGAAGGTAAGGAGAGAATGCAGATATTTGGGTTGGTACGCAAGGTGTCTTCAGACTACAAAGTTAATAGAATACTGTCTACAACAGGTTTATAGTCTGGTTTGGATCTTGGTCTAACACATACTCCATTTATGAAAGAATGAAGCAAACTGTAATTTTCATGAGTACTGACTGAATGCTTAATAATTAAAAAGGAAAGAATGAATCTGCACTCCGCTGTCAATATGATAAAAATAGCTTTCACATTATGGTGAAGAGGGGAAGTTGGAGTACATCTTTATGTTTTCCAGGCACACTGGCTGATCTATCAGATTTTAGGTACACAACAGCAGAAGTTCCATTTCTTCCACTGATATTTTGGTCACCTACCTTCTGGCTATTTCCCAAGTAAGCCAACTGACTGAAACATGAAACATAACAGCCCATTGAGGCATATTTAAAATGAGCATTTCCCAGTCTAATTCAGGATCGCACATGTAAACAAAATATGTAACTCGCCTAGAAAAACTTATAACTGAGAAAATGACTGTTTAATCTATTTCAGTTCAAAGTATAGAAGCTCTGCAAATGAAAAGAATAATTCTCGTGAAGGGAGTCTCCAATAATTAATAGAAAATATAAATGTATTATTGTAATGGATGTATTATCATAATGGATATGTGTGTGTGTGTGTGTGTGTGTGTGTGTGTGTGTGTACACCTGTCCTTTTTTCCCCCTACGGTAAGTCTTTCCGCTCCTGGGATTGGAATGACTCCTTACCCTCTCCCTTAAAACGCACATCCTTTCGTCTTTCCCTCTCCTTCCCTCTTTCCTGAAGAAGCAACCGTTGGTTGCGAAAGCTAGAAATTGTGTGTGTGTGTGTGTTTGTGTGTTATTTTATTGTGCCTGTCTACCGGCGCTTTCCCGCTTGGTAAGTCTTGGAATCTTTGTTTTTAATATATTTTTCCCATGTGGAAGTTTCTTTCTATTTTATTATTGTAATTTATTATTTGAGAGTTTATTCTCGAAAGAATTAACAGACATGTATTAATATCATAGTGTACTTACTGTACTGAGCAGACATACATTTATATATGTATTTTCAGTTATTTAGTAAACATTTTAATTGTTAATTAATCAAATGTTCATCTTAAACAATGCTGAGGATTGTTCAGGATTATTACGGAAGTTAAAAGGGTGGCTGCCATGTTGGCAGAGGGGGTCAGTCTAGTTTTCATTTTTTAGCAGTGAGCATGTAGCTGCTCCTTTTGTAAGTATTGTTTGCCTTTGTAATAATACTTTAACTCTGTTTTGAAAGTTTAATAAATGTATTTAAAATAACATAATTCAAGATGATTTTTAATTTTAACTTTTCCGAAGTTAAAATTTTTTACAGGTACTGAGAACTTAGGACTTCAGCTGCAACAGATCTGCAAAAAGGATGAGTACACGAAAACCCCAATATATAAATGCTTAACTCAAGAATAGTTATGTTTTAATAGTTACGTTAGAAACTACTGCAGGTTATTCACAAATTTAAACCATATGGTACATGCATTTATAGACATTCATGTCCTAGACACATTTATTTGTAGGACAGTATGTGTATGACCAATATCCTATCCAGTGCTTACAGCCCAACCAATTGGTTGTGGCACAGCACTACACTGAAAACACTCACTGTACAGTGTATGACTGAAACGAAATTCTGGTGGCAATTTCTTTGTTTTTACACTTAATTGTGAAAGAAACAGTAGAAATTTGTCTGGCAAAAGATTTAATTAAATCAGGATAGTTTGCAGCCTTGACAAATTATGGACTCCCGTTCATGTCTTGACTAGGCAATTACAAGACATTCATATAAACTTTTGCTACCCAGCGAGTAATTATCTTTGTGGTATGAGAGTCTGTAACTATATGCACCATGGTGAGACCCTCAGTTTTAAATTAGCCAATGTGCATACTGTTGATTCAGTAGACTGGCTCACTCAGAAGGGGCCAGAAGTTATATAACTGAAATACCCATGAAAGAAAGGTAGTTTCTACAGTTGCATGCCTGAAATCTAACGGAGTAAGGAAGGTTGTGGTTTAACAACCTGCCAAGATTGATATAATCAAAAATAGAGCACTCACACAGTTACATAAGGATGGAACAAAGGAACTTGTTATTAACATTTTACAAAATCCTCCCAGCATTTGTGTGTAGCAATGCTGGGAAACTGTGGTTAGCTTAAAAGGGGGTGGTCAACTAGGGATATGCATCTTGCTGCTCCTGAAATGGCATGCACTGCAGTGCCTTAACCACTGTAGCAATTTAGTTAGTTTGTTGTGGTAACTGCTATGCATAAAATGGGAGATGATGTACTGCTAAATCTAGTATTTGGTTTTTCATAAATAAGCTACACAGATAAGCCAAAACATACGCCACCACAATATTGGATGCCACCTGGGATATTGCGGGTGCATGATGCCGTAACAAATGAATGTAAGTGGTGTAGGTATAGGCGGGACATCACCCTAACAAAGATATGGGCTGCAAATGGGGAAATCCATTGAGATAAGTGACTTTGACAAAGGGCAGATTATTATGACGCTGAGCCTGTGAATGGGTATCTCAAAAACAGTGAAGCTGGTTGAATGTTCATGCACTACTGTCATGAACATCTACGGAAAGAGGTAGAAGAATTGTGAAACTACCACAAGGTACTAAATGATTGGACGTCCATGACTTTTCACAGAGTGTGGGATTTGGAGGCTTGTCTCTCTCTGTAAAGTAGGATAGATGGGGATCTTTGGCATCTGCTGAAAGAGCATGATGCTAGTGCATGCAAGAGGGTTTCAGAGCACACCATTCATTATGCGTTGTTGAACATGGAGCTCCACAACAGACCATCCCTACATGTTCACATTCTGACCCAAAGACATCGTCAGTTATGACTGCAGTGGGCACCAAACCATTGGGAGTCAACTGTCAATCAATGTAAACATGGCTCTTTGGAAGAATCAAGTATTTGTTACATTACGTCGATGGTTGTCTCCGCAAATGCAGCCATCAAGGTGAACGGTGGGTCAAAACATGCAGTGTGCCATGGACACAGGCTGGTGGGAGCAGTATTATGCTATGGGAGACCTTCTCCTGTGCTTGCAAGAGACTTGTGGTAGTAATCAAAGACACTCTGACAGCTATGAACCACCTGAATCCCCTCATGCTTGATGTCTTCCCCGATGGCGATGTCATCTTCCAGCAGTATAATTTCATTGTCTCAGAGCCAGAACTGTGCTACAGTGTTTTCAGGAGCATTATCATGAACTCAGAATGATGTCTCGGTGACCAAATTTGCCTGATGTAAATCCTATGGAATCCATCTGGGTCACTATTTGGTGCCATCACCATGTATGCATATGAGTGACCCATTATTTACGTGAATTATATGACCTGTGGGTAGACATCTAGTGGCACATACCTCCACAAACCTACCAAAACACTGTTGGATCCCTGATATGAACAATCAGTGATCTATATCATCCCAAAGATGGACATACCAGCTTTTAAGTGGGTAATCAGAATGTTTTGGCTCATCACTGTACAAAGATTGGAGGTAGTATCTTGTCATAAACTGGTCTACTTGGTTCAGGTATCTATAAGAAGAACACAGTTCAGTGAAGCAAATACATAGTTAACTGCCTTACTTAATGAAAATTCCTGCAGTACTACTCTTTTCTCTAAATGAAACACACTTATTTACATGGATGTTGAAGTAAGTACAAAATAATTAAATTTTAAAATATAAAATACTTTTTTCCATAATCCCTGTACATCTGCACAAACACAAACAGTGCTTACCTTGGAAAAAGTTACATCTAGAAAGGAATCATCTGATGTTTCACTCCAGTCATCATATGTAACAGGTTTCTGGCTAAAGTGTCTCTGTGATCCAGGGATCTTTCTTGGAGACTCTGGAACTTTTCCTGTTTTCTTCTAGGGTCATTAAAGAAAAGGAAAATATATGTGATCTGCTTACTGAAGAATCAAGAAATTAATTTTTCTGAGAAGTGACATAAGTTTTTGTTACCACAAAATACTCAAATACTGGCTTCAGTTTTAAGAAACAGAGAAACAGAAGTAACTTCGTTATCACATAATGTGGTTGTTTCAAATAACTGTACAAAAACAAATGCCATTATGTTAAAAGTGATTATTCAAGAATGAATAATGTGTATTATGGGTTTATGGTAAGCAGCAATACATCTCTTAGCATTTTTAATGCAGTATTTGTTTCAATGATGACATTGTAGTATTTCAATGATGAGCACTAAAATGGCAAAATGTCTATATCTTAATGTTTTATAACTTGAGTGGTAAAACCAAAACACAAATATAAGTCCAGAAAGGCACTGAATCAAGCTTGTAAGAAATAAAATAAATTAAGTGCTAATATGTCTCATAAAAAATTAATTTGTTAAATTTTGAATGTGCTGTTGTATTGCTAAGGATGCTACTAATATTTCAATAACATGATCATTTTAAATTACGTATGGAAACTTAGCATAAAATATTTCTACAGCATGTCATTACTACACAGCCTGTTATTCCCAGTGAGTTCTTTTTCTACTGTCCTGAATATTTTTATTTTCGAAACATTTCTTGCTCCAGATTCTATCATGGCTCTTTCTCTGTTTCAGCCAAATTTGTATTATATTTTCCTGCTTCTGGTTTGTTATTATTATTTGTGCAGAATTTGACCTATTTTGTATCCCTTCAACAATACTCTCTAGAAAACTTCAGTGTACAATTCAACACATGTAACTGTTTCACCTAATCTATGTTTTTATACATTAAAGATATTGATAATCTAATTTTACTATTGTGAATTGTCACAAAGACCTTACAAATGATAGTTGTGGTTGCAACATTATTAATCATTCAGAGAAATATGTAATTTTTTATGTAAATGTGCCATTTTTTGCTCCAGTATAGCAGTACTTGAATGAGATAAATTCAGTGATTTGATTGTATTGTGTATCTGACTAGAGATTATATTTCAGACATGCAGTTTTTCCTCCTATTTTTTTCATAATAGGTTACATGTTCGAGACATGTAAACTACTTTCATTGTATACATGTTTATGTCACTCCATGATCCCATAAATTGTATCTCTTTTATGCCACCTTGTTTTGATAGTCAGCAGAAAGAGGAAAGTCGGGCATGAAATTTTCATGTGTTTCAGATTCTGCAGTCTTCATGACATTCAGTTCTTCCAAGGAGACTTTACTCTGGTCCCTTCTGCAAGAACAGCTGGTGCAAGCAGCCTTTTGGACCAGTTGATGGTTGTTGGCTATATTGACCAAGACTCAGATGCCAGTTGTTCTTCACTCCAATACCGTAGTAACCCACCAGTTACTACACTTACTGTCCACATGCAACGTAAGTCAGGCTACTACAGCAACACCAACATTTAAATGGTATGCCAGTAACTGCCCAAGGTGGCTACCAGGAGCAACCTGGACACCAACTGCCATCACCAGGCCCACCATGCATACGCATCACTACACCAGTGACACCTGACATACGCAGCGTCTTTATAGGGGCAAGTACCAGTCTTCCAGCCCTCAGTTGTTAAATGTGTTCAAGAGATGTAAACTACTTTCACTGTATTCATGTTTGTGTCACTCTATCATCCAATAAATTGTATCTCTTTTATGCCACTTTGTTTTAATTGTCAGCACAGAGAGCAATGTAAAGGGTCAAATTTTTGTCTGTTTCGGATTCTGCAATTTTCATGATGTTCAGTTCTTTCATGGAGGCTTTATTGTGGTCCCTTCTGCAAAAACAGCAGGTGCAAACAGCCATGTTGGAACAGTTGATGGTTGTTAGCTACATTGACCAAGTCTCAGCTGCCAGTTGTTCATCCCCCCACCCCACCCCCCTCCACCATGATGTACCTGCAGAAAACTGTGACATTTATCTGAAGTGGCTTTTCCAACATTTTGTGGCACTCTGGATGATCTGTATGGAGGTCTGTAAGGCTCTTTTCTTATTGTGAATACCTCCTCATATGTATCACTTATTGTGCCAATTAGCTCCTCTGAAAGAACCAGTGTCACTTTCTTTTGATGATATGTGTAGTTCTATCTCCTCCCATCACCATAAGCATATCCATGTTGTTCTGCAACTGTTGAATTCCACCAATGTTGCAAACATCTGCAGCAGTCATATCAAGCTTGTGTGCCCGAGCTTCATAACCTCAGTGATAAGTGTTGGTTCATCAGGGCTAAACCTCAGGAATCTTATGCATCTACATCTACATGGATACTCTGCAAATCACATTTAAGTGCCTGGCAGAGGGTTCATTGAACCACCTCCACAATTCTCTATTATTCCAATCTCGTATAACGCACGGAAAGAATGAACACCTATATCTTTCTGTAGGAGCTCTGATTTCCTTTATTTTATCATGGTGATCATTCCTACCTATGTAGGTCGGTGTCAACAACATATTTTCACATTCAGAGGAGAAAGTTGATTGGAATTTCATGAGAAGATTCCGTCGCAACAAAAAAGCTCTTCTTTTAATGATGTCCAGCCCAAATCCTGTATCATTTCCATGACACTCTCTCCCATATTCCACTATAATACAAAACATACTGCCTTTCTTTGAACTTTTTCAATGTACTCTGTCAGTCCTATCTGGTAAGGATCCCACACCCCACAGCAGTATTCTAAAAGAGGACAGATAAGTGTAGTGTAGGCAGTCTCCTTAGTAGATCTGTTATATTTTCTAAGTGTCCTGCCAATAAAACACAGTCTTTGGTTATCCTTCCCCACACATTTTCTATGTGTTCCTTTCAATTTAAGTTGTTTGTAATTATAGTACCTAGGCATTTAGTTGAATTTATGGCTTTTAGACTAGATTGATTTATTGTGTAACTGAAGTTTAATGAGTTCCTTTTAGCACTCGTGTGGATGACCTCAAACTTCTGTTATTTTGGGTCAACTGCCACTTTATGCACCATTCAGATATCTCTTCTAAATCATTTTGCAGTTTGTTTTGATCTTTTGATGACTTTATTAGTTGATAAGCGACAGCGTCATCTGCAAACAACCGACACCACAGTCAGAAACGCAATCATTCTTTCAACCCCAGCTAAGAAGATGCAACAACTTGCCCTTCAGTTTGAAGACCCCATGTTAGAAGAGGTCTTTTAAATATGTACATCTTTTGACATCTTCCACACCACAGACAGACAATTAGAGGTTCGTAGTGATGTCACCATTGTTGACAGCATGCAGTCCCGGTACATGGTGCCTACTAACATGCTGCAGTACAAACCAGCCAATTGGGCTGATGTGAACAAACACACTGTAGGAGCATGAACAGTAAATGCCACTACCTACATGTCTACATCTACATCTACATCTACATCTACATCCATACTCCGCAAGCCACCTGACGGTGTGTGGCGGAGGGTACCCTGAGTACCTCTATCGGTTCTCCCTTCTATTCCAGTCTCGTATTGTACGTGGAAAGAAGGATTGTCAGTATGCTTCTGTGTGGGCTCTAATCTCTCTGATTTTACCCTCATGGTCTCTTCGCGAGATATACGTAGGAGGGAGCAATATACTGCTTGACTCTTCGGTGAAGGTATGTTCTCGAAACTTTAACAAAAGCCCGTACCGAGCTACTGAGCGTCTCTCCTGCAGAGTCTTCCACTGGAGTTTATCTATCATCTCCGTAACGCTTTCGCAATTACTAAATGATCCTGTAACGAAGCGCACTGCTCTCCGTTGGATCTTCTCTATCTCTTCTATCAACCCTACCTGGTGCGGATCCCACACTGCTGAGCAGTATTCAAGCATTGGGCGAACAAGCGTACTGCAACCTACTTCCTTTGTTGTCGGATTGCATTTCCTTAGGATTCTTCCAATGAATCTCAGTCTGGCATCTGCTTTACTGACGATCAACTTTATATGATCATTCCATTTTAAATCACTCCTAATGAGTACTCCCAGATAATTTATGGAATTAAGTGCTTCCAGTTGCTGACCTGCTTTTTTGTAGCTAAATGATAAGGGACCTATCTTTCTATGTATTCGCATCACATTACACTTGTCTACATTGAGATTCAATTGCCATTCCGTGCACCATGCGTCAATTCGCTGCAGATCCTCCTGCATTTCAGTAAAATTTTCCATTGTTGCAACCTCTCGATACACCACAGCATCATCTGCAAAAAGCCTCAGTGAACTTCCGATGTCATCCACCAGGTCATTTATGTATATTGTGAATAGCAATGGTCCTATGACACTCCCCTGCGGCACACCTGAAATCACTCTTACTTCAGAAGACTTCTCTCCATTGAGAATGACATGCTGCGTTCTGTTATCTAGGAACTCCTCAATCCAATCACACCCTCTTGTTTCATACAGCATGATCAAACAGCCTATTGCCATTAATGTAAAAAGATAAAAATAGAAAGAAACTTCCACATGGGAAAAATATATTAAAAACAAAGATTCCAAGACTTACCAAGCGGGAAAGCGCCGGTAGACAGGCACAATAAAATAACACACAAACACACACACACACACAAAATTTCGAGCTTTCGCAACCGGCGGCTGCTTCATCAGGAAAGAGGGAAGGAAAAGGAAAGATGAAAGGATGTGGGTTTTAAGGGAGAGGGTAAGGAGTCACTCCAATCCCGGGAGCAGAAAGACTTACCTTAGGAGGAAAAAAGGATAGGTATATACTCGCGCGCACACACACACACACACATGTCCATCCATACATAGACACAAGCAGACATATTTCCGCTTGTGTCTGTGTATGTATGGATGGATATGTGCATGTGTGTGCGCGAGTATATACCTATCCTTTTTTCCCCCTAAGGTAAGTCTTTCCGCTCCTGGGACTGGAATGACTCCTTACCCTCTCCCTTAAAACCCACATCCTTTCATCCTTCCTTTTCCTTCCCTCTTTCCTGACGAAGCAGCCACCGGTTGCGAAAGCTCGAAATTCTGTGTGTGTGTTTGTGTGTTTTATTCATTGTGCCTATCTATCGGCACTTTCCCGCTTGGTAAGTCTTGGAATCTTTGTTTTTAATATATTTTTCCCATGTGGAAGTTTCTTTCTATTTTATTTACATCATCCTTAGGTAATTTTTTGGTTATGGTATTGGACTTACATTCAGGCAGTTCATATCCCTCTTCACTAATTTAGGTTTAGTTTTTCTGTGGTTTCCCTCCATAGCTTAAGGAAAATGCCAGGATGGTTACTACAAGAAAAATATGTCAAAATGTTTTCCCATTCTTTCCTAATCTGAGCTTGTTGTTAATGGGACATTAAATCTCATCTTCTTTTCTTGCTTCTGTGGTACTCTGGTGACATTGTTATTGGGGTAATGTCATTTCAAACAGTTCTTCATTAGAAAAATAATTGTATTCTTCAAAATATTGTATAATGAATAGAAATCTGACAATCTAAAGTTTTATGGGCATAATACCATCAATTAATTTTCCAATACATTTGATGTACATTAACACTGCTTCCAACACTATCTTAGGAAAGCCTTTTAGTGTTGAGACTGGCAAAAACCTTCTGAAGGATGTGTTATTTAATCCACCTTGAGAAAAACAGAGAAACAAAAATTTTTGTGTACATTTTCTCCCTAATCACTTGTCAGGCCAATGAAACAGTTGTATCTCTTAAATTTTTCTCAGTAAGAACTGTTATTCTTGAGTAAAAAATTGTATACTTCAAATTGAAAAAAAAAAAAAAAACCTCACTTGACACTTTCTTCTTGATGATTAATACAGCAAAGAAAATACACAAACCATTAATTTGTGAGCACTTTGTGAAAACTTATTGTAGGTGAAAAAAGATTATCAATATCTTTAATACATAAAAGAAAATGTGAAGTGAAAATGTCAAGTCCCTAACCCCAAATATCCAGAGGTTCCTACCACTGCAATTGCCCCCACTGTGAAATCCATCCCATTAACTCACCAAATACCAGTTACTTCAGTCCTACCAATGATAAATCGAACAACATCAAAGGCAGAGCCACCACGAAAATTACACATCATTTATCCAGTAACTTGTGTCCACTGCACAACATGTTGTATAGGAATGACAATGAATAAACTGGATAAGTGCATGAGTGGTCATAAAACAGCAGCTCACCTAGGGGCCACCCAGTACCTATGTATACTCCACAAACCACCACATGATGCATGGTGGAGGGTACACTTTATGACTACTACTCATTTTCTTTCCAGTTACATTAGCAAATGGTGCAAGAGAAAAATGACTATCCACAGGGTGATCAAAAAGTCAGTATAAATTTGAAAACTGAATAAAGCATGGAATAATGTTGATCGAGAGGTACAAATTGACACACATGCTTGGAAAGACATGGGGTTTTATTAGAACCAAAAAATACAAAAGTTCAAAAAATGTCCAACAGATGGCACTTCATCTGATCAGAATAGCAATAATTATATAACAAAGTAAGACAAAGCAAAGATGATGTTCTTTACAGGATATGCTCAATATGTCCACCATCATTTCTCAACAGTAGGTGTAGTCGATGAATAATGTTGTGAACAGCACCGTAAAGCATGTCCGGAGTTATGGTGAGGCATTGGCATCAGATGTTGTCTTTCAGCATCTCTAGAGATGTCGGTTGATCACGATTCATTTGCGACTTCAGATAACCCCAAAGCCAATAATCGCATGGACTGAGGTCTGGGGACCTGGGAGGCCAAGCATGACAAAAGTGGCGGCTGAGCACACAATTATCACCAAATGATGCGCGCAAGGGATCTTTCACACATCTAGCAATATGGGGCGGAGCACCACCTGCATAAACATCATACGTTCCAGCAGGTCTTTATCAGCCAGGCTGGGGATGATGCAATTCTGTAACATATCGGCGTACCTCTCACCTGTCACAGTAGCAGTTAAAAAACCAGAATCAAACATTTCCTCGAAGAAAAAAGGCCCGATAACAGTAGATGTGGTAAATCCAATCCATACCATGACTTTCTCGTCATGCAATGGAATTTCCACGACAGTTCTAGGATTTTCGGTAGCAAAAATTCTGCAGTTGTGGGCATTGACAGACCCTCAGAGTGTGAAATGAGCTTCGTTGGTCCACAACACGTTACTCAACCAATCGTCATCTTACGCCACCTTTTGAAACTCCCACACTGCAAATGCCCTCCACTTCACTAAATCGCCAGGTAAATGTTCATGATACCAATCCATTTTGTACGGATAGCATCAGAGGGTACACCTCAGTGCCAACCAAACAGTAGTGCATGGAATGCCCGTGCGATGTGCGACTGCATGAGGGCTGACTTCCCTGTGCATAGACGAACCCGCTACAGTCTCCATTCCTTCCTGAACTATCTCAGCAGCATTACGCCTTGTGCTCGGTCGGCCAGTATGGGGTCTATCGTGTAAACAACCCGTGACTTCGAACTTCAAAACCATTCTCACCACAGCTGCATTTGTCAACGGACCTCTACCTGTTCGAATCCCCTTCCTACGGCGATAGGATCGTAATGCTGAACTAGCATGTTCCCCATTCTGATAATACAGCTTCACTAAAAGCACCTTTCAAGGTAACATCAACATGCTTGTGTCAATTTTTAGCTCTCTATCTACATTATTCTGTGGTTTATTAAGTTTTCAAATTTATACAGACTTTTTTGATCACCTGGTACATGCCTCTGCTCAAGTCCTAATTTCTCTTATCTTGTCCTCATGGTCCTTAAATGAAATCTATATTGCCAGCAGCAGAATAGTTCTTTAGTAAGATGCGAATGCCATTTCGCTGAATATTCTCACTAGTATATCTCCGTAATATTGGCTTGCTGTTCAAACCTACAGCTAACAAATCCAACAACATGCCAGTGAGTGCTTTGATGTCTTCCTTTAATATCACCTGGAGAAAATCCCAAACACTCAAGCAGTACTAATATATGAATTGCTCTAGTGTTATAGATGAGCTAAACTTCTTGCAAAAAAACAAAGTGAATGACAGGCATTCTCTACTACTGTATTTACATGCTTGTTTCATTTCATATAAGTA
The DNA here is from genome assembly GCF_023897955.1 of Schistocerca gregaria. Classification (NCBI taxonomy): domain Eukaryota; kingdom Metazoa; phylum Arthropoda; class Insecta; order Orthoptera; family Acrididae; genus Schistocerca; species Schistocerca gregaria. Next base: position 419,868,338 of record NC_064926.1, on the reverse strand, counting down.
TACAATGTTGTGCTTAGACATTTAAATAACAAGACTTTGTACACTTTTTAGTTGCTGAACATGCTCTACAACATGACTCCATGACTACATTGGCAGCTACACCACACAGGCTACTTGGATCCTTCCACCCAGTACTACTTTCCTCAATCTCTGGAGTTGAGAACTTCTTTCCTTGCATCCGGACACCTTATTAGACTTAACCTCTGTTAATGCACAAGTCCTTCTCTTTTTTCATTATATTTTTACACATTTTGTTCATCTAATTCATAACTGCATTATTCATTTCTTCTTGTCTTACTCTGTCTTTGATTTTCTTTTTTCTTTCTTTTGTTTTTTTCTTAGTTAAGGTACATCAGCATAGAACGTAACTGCAGAGAAGGCACTAGAAAAGCTGCACCGGAAGACAGGCACTAGAATATGCACTCTTCTTCATCCTAACTGTTAGCTGGGACTTGTGCCTTACATTATTTACTTGCATGGAAATTGTATATAGTGAAGGACATTGATTATTTGCATATCATCAATTGCTTCTGACACTTCAGTGTAGAAGGCAAAGTTAAGTATCATCAATTCAATTACTGTAAACTCCATTAATATGATTTGCTTGTATGTTGCCTAACATCTGAGAAAACAGCTTTCTAGGCACACTATATAAGAGCAGTGGGCAGGATTCCACATAAATAAAAGCTGTTTTAGGCTTAATTTTGTTAGAACAGTTATTACTTAAAACATGAGTACTGACTCACATGTCAAAATGGCAGCATTTCATAAATGCTCTAAATGAGCATGGTGTTCCATGACACTTGGTACCCATGAACTGAGTGTCAGCCTAACTGGCAAGTAGAGAATCCAAATGAGTGGCCAGAGACAAACACAGAAGAAAGAGGGTGCAACACTGAAGAGAAACAACAAAACTAAAATGCAAGTGAGCATAGGCCCTCTATATAAATGTGAGGTTACCGGTAACATGACTGATTCTGGACACTGTGTGTCTGAACAAGGAAAGTTATGATTCTAGACACACTGTCCAATGTACATGATACTCATGCTGCTCACTATGGAGTCACAGATCACTTAGACTCTTGACTGTGAACAACTCCTCGTCTGACATGCCTTTGTCTGGCAGGGACACCAGAACATGTTTACATTTTAGAGACCCAAATAACTGTTGTTTGCTTAATAGGTGGACCATAACTCCAGTAATTTTTGTCTACAAAGACAGCTACCGCTAGGGCTTCAAACCAAATGATGAGGTATACAAAATGGACTGAAAATTGCAAAAGAAGAGTTACTACATGAAATGCTGCACTTTTAATTGTTCTTAATCCAACTTTTTTACACTTGATTGTTACTTAAAGAGAAAGAAAAAATTCGTACCTTCATTTCTTCAGAACTGACACTGGCAGGTTCTCTTGCTTTTTTTGCTTGCTTATCTTTTATATCTCTGAGTTCTTCTTTCAGCTGGTTTATTTCCTTTTCAAGTAGCTGTATTTCTGAATCATGTTTATTGACTGTTTCTTCACTGTGTGCCACTTTTTCTTGCAACTTAACCTGGGAAGAAATGAATTTATTACTGTAGTAAAAGTCACAGTCCATGGTGCTTAACCCTCAAGTGGTGCACCTCTGTATAAATTGGGCCACCCCCAAATAACAATGTATTGTACAATTTTCTTGTTGCTTCAACTAATCCACTGCTCACCTAAGCCATTATACATCCAGAGAACAGCTGCAATATAAAATAAAGGAAATAAAAGAAAGCTAGGTGGGAAAAAGTATACAATCCATGCAAGAAAAGACCCAGATGCCGGGTTAGTGGCACAATTTCACTATGAGGTAGTTCCCTACAAGATAATAAGCAACTGAGTAAATGACTGGCTGTGATCTGATACAACTGTGCTATTTAATGCTTCAAGTGTGTCATTACTGTGGGGTAACACTTGTACACAACATCAGAATGATATAATGAAAGTTTATTTTATTATCATTTACTTAGCAGTGATATAGTTCACGTAATGGAAGGTTATTTATCTTTGTTTAATTAAACCTGCTCATGTTATAAAAAGTGGCACACACACTCAAGGGTTAAACACCAGTTCTGCTCAGTAATTGATAAACAGAATTATCCATTCATCTTCACGAAGAACAATCAGGATAATACAAAAATAAATAAAATGCATATCCTATGAGACAATAAATACACTCAGTTTATACTAGGCAGATATTTAAAAGGATTCAATTAAATCTTTAATACAGCTGTAAAGATTCATAATACTCTGCAGGCCTTTCTTTTAATTCAGTAACCCATAACAATTTTAGCAGAAGTAATTTCATTCACAGAATCATTCATTCTGTATTCCAGTGTATCAACATGAATAAACATATATTTTTAAGAATATTCAGATGTGTTGTGTACAACATATTTTGCAGCAAACTGGCATTTGTGATTTAAGGTTACTGTAACACATATTATAACACATTGTGTTAAATTTAATTTTCCCTTTCAATAAGTGGTCTATATTGTCTGTATTTGTTGTAAAATAACACTACTTTTGAGCTTGTTAGCGATGACAAACTCAAAAAAGTTTCAGGAAATTAGTAACTTTTATCCCACATTTTTCTGTTAATTTAACAGAAATACCATTTTGTGCACTAACTGCTCCTGTTCCTAAAGAGAATTAGCAGTACTTTTACCTTAACAGAGCCAGGACTTAAAAGACAATCAGCAATCTTATTCTAAGTTACTTGTTTTCTGTTCTCTAAAACTTTGCACGAGCCACAAGGCACCCACTGTGAATGCTGTTCTCTGTCACAGGATGAATTATCTGACATTCATAAGCAGCTGAAAATTGTCCTGACTACGGTGAAATGCCTGAACCCCAGTGAATGGGTATGTTGGAACAACTTTCAAGAGTTGTACACTAGAGATACAAATGTACTCAAGTACCATCATCTTCCTGGTTATCCTGTCCCTCTATAGCAAGTGCAAGACCTATCACTATTCATATCCTTACTGTGAATGGCATATACTGGCGGGGCTGTACAGGAGTGACAGGGACCAGTGTAACTCACTGTGTTACACTCACCCCACAAACCAACAAGTTGGAGGTGCTGTCTTCCACTGAAACTGAAACTGAGCCAGTGAGTCTCATTTCACCTATTGGGAAACCTGATTTCCTCTGTGTCATGAGGAGTCCACTAACCACTGACAGTTAAACGTACAGTAAATAATGATATATCCTATAGAAATAGCAGCAAGGGATGGCAATGAATACCAAGTGCACTCAGTGTGTATGCCTGGGGACCTCATTCAATATGCTGAAGAAGCTGTTCTGGCTGACAATGAGGGAAGAGGATACAACCAACTTCAGACTGTGCTGTATGTTGGAACAAATGATGCTAGTCGTCTAGGCTCTGAGATCATACTTCAATCATTCCAGTGACTGGCAAATATGGTTGAGATGATCAGTCTTGCTTATGGAGTTTTAACAAAGCTCACAATTTGCAGCATTGACCCCAGAACTAATCACGGAACCATGGTTATGAGTTGAGTGGAAGGACTGAACCAGGGAGTCTGAAGGTTCTGTGATGAGCTAGGCTGTGACTCAGGACATGTGTAAAAAAGTTGAGAATTGTAGGGTACCCCTAAATGGGTCAGGTGTCTGCTACACTTCAGAAGCTGCAACTCAACTAGCTGACTGTGCATGGGGTACACACTAGTATGGTTTATAGATTGGTCAATGATAGCTGCAGGAGAAATGTCAGTATAAGATCCAACAAAATCCCCCTAAAGGAGAGAATATTAAAATCCTATTGATTATGAGCAAATTCAAATCCTAGTAATTAACTGCTGAAGCATGCACAATAAAGTGCCAGAGTTTGAAGAGGTCCTAAACAGTAGTGGAGCTCACATATTATCAGGTACAGGAAGCTGGTTAAAATCTGAAAGTTATACCAGTGAGATTTTTGAGGAAAATCTAAGTGTGTATCAAAACGACAGGCTAATGGCAAAAGGAGGAGGCATATTTGTCATATCAGACACAAGTTCAAATCCCTCAAGATATAAACTGAAACTGTGTATTAGCCTTTCTGGGAAAGATTCAGTGTCAAAAGTGGGCACAAATTTACAATCAGATCCTTCCATCAGTGCTTTGAATCACCTCCAGGTTCTAACTTAAAACTATATATAAACCCTAAGTTCACTAGTACTTAAGTTCCACAACCACTACTCCATCATCAGAGGTTACTTTGATCATTCAACAACCAATTGGGAAAATTACAATTTTGAAAGCGAAGAGAATGACAAGACATCCTGCATAACTTAATTAAATGCCTTCTCTGATAAGTACTTACATCGACAAAATTCAAAGAAAAGCTACTTGGCATGTTTGAAATAAAGATCTTGAGACAAATTCTTGGGAGAATATGGTGTCTAAAGAAGAAGAATCAACTATGAATTATATAATCTAATTAATGAACCAGACATCATCAGCTGTACTAAGATTAAAAGGCTGGAATAGGCAGGACCTGTATTGACAGCTAGTGAAGTACTGGTTACAAAGGTATACTACAATGCAGTGCCTACAGGAACCAAGAGAGTTGGAGGTTCAAAGCTACAAAGGGAGTAAGGTACCAGAGATGATGTAAGGAAAACTGTAATTCAGACTCAGAGAAGTTTGGCTGTACACTGGAAAGAATGGAATAATCTTCTACAGAAGGCTAAGGTTATCATGCTGATAATTATGATAAGTGCCTACAACAGACCATTCATAAGCCTACTCATAATGGAAATATATTAGATATAATAGCAACAAACAGACTTGAGCACTTTGAGGATGTCTACATTGAAACTACTTACAGAGAACAGTTGTAGCAACAATGATTACCAAAGTACAAAGGGCAATTAAAATGGGTAGAAGGATTTATATGTTTAGGAAACTAGATAAAGAGGCAGTAGAGTCTGTAGAGGACAGGATAAATTTCAGTTATAAAGTTTGCAATATTGAAAACTAATTGCGCCATATGATACAGTTTTAGATTAGACTGAACTGGAATTCTTCCACCAGCATTCAGAAGACAACATTTCAACAGCATCCAGAACTTGTGCCAAGGAGTACATCCCACTTTTCGACTCATATTTCAACATTTTGTGTGGCCAGTCATGGAAAAAGACTGTGAAGAACATATAATGGCATGTTTGCAATACAAAGGTGTAATGTGTCTTGTCATGTACATGCCCAAATTGGTGACTTTCCACATACAAAAGTATGTTTCACCCATGTGCATCTACATGTTGTGGGATCAGTTCCTCCATCGAATGCTCAATGCTGACTTTTCACAAAGATTGATCATTTTACCTGCTGGCCAAAGTCAGTGCAAAATGATAATATGACAACTGAACTGCTAGCCTCTACCTTTACATCTGTGTGGCTAACAAGGTTTGGTTGCATACAGCATATCATTACTGACCATGGACAGCAGTCTGACTCAGACCTATTCACACAACTTACCAAGTTTTGTGGGTATGTTCACCACAAGACCACCAACTACCATCCTACTACCAATGGCATGGTTAAACACTGGCATTGTTCCTTGAAGGCAACACTCATGTGCCATGAAAACACGTGGGCTCTTCCAATGGTCCTACTGTGATAAACCTTTAGCATTTCTTACATTTATATTTTTGTCTTCTTTAAAGGCAAAGACAAAGGATGAAGCAGTAGCCCAGCATAGAGCCTGTGCCTACCGTCATGCATTTTTGATTTTCAGTTGTTAAAAACAGAGGAGTTTTTCTTGCACCAGTAGTAGAAGGAAGGATTCACACTCAGCTAGAAAATGAGTGAGAAGCATGCCATTTTTTAGTGAGTAATTGTAGACCGCCATTTTGGGAGTCGCTATGAATAAGTGAGGAGTATGTGTTTCCTATGTGCACCGTTTAGAAGAATACAGTATTGTTTTATTAACAGAAATGATGTGTGAGTTATTATTTCAAATAGTACTATAATAACAAGAACTGAAGCCCACCTGTGTACTTCGGAAAATTATGAAGATTCGATAAGTTCAATAGGAGCACGGTCAAGACTTCGAAGGTGGACACAGTGACCAGTCATAGAATTATAGAAAAGTGTAAGCACAAATCAACAGCAGAAAAAAACCTACTTTGCCCATACAAAATAGTATGAACTAATAAGAACTTATTTCCAGGCATAGCTCAGCTTATTGTGCTTGTCATTCATGCCAAAAAATGAATCTCATTAATTCAATACATTTTAAAAAGCCTCACATTTCAACATTTTATTATAATTTGTTTCATTATATTATACTATTCAACCTACAAACAACTTATAAACCTGACATCAATTCTTCAGCCATGGAATTGACCTATAGAGAGACATTGCATCGGCATGGTGAATTCATTGATGCTGATATACTCCAAACTTCCTCAAAAGACCAGCCAGATTTCTTATGTTGTCTGTGGGACCATGTCACGCAGATCCATCCTCCACAGGCACATTGCTTTGTTACATGCGTCAGGACCAGGATACTCCTCGAATGTCATGCTACACACCAACGGTGTAAAACAACCCCTGCAACCTCCGTACACTGGCCCATATCAAATGTAATGGAGAAATATGCAGCCAATGGACATACTGGTGAATGGCAAGTTAACAACCATATACATGTTTCAAGAGGCATCACTGTCCACTACCCAACAGAGACATCAGAACCTGACTGAACAAGAGCCCAGCTGCAAGTGCTACCACTGCTGGAGCCACCTGCAGAACATCTACTGATGCGGATGACCAGCTCCAGATGCCCCGCTCTGGATGCTGTGCCCCTTCCCTGCCCATTCCTTTGATACTGATGCTACCCTTTCACTGAGGGGGCTGAAGTGGCATCTGATATGCAGCTGCTACATGCTAGTCTGGAGAAGAGAAGTGTTTGCATAGTGCATGTATGTGCACTGTCATGGGGTGTAACAGCTGAATAGCAGCTGACAAGGTATTGTGTAACCCTTTGGTGTAGTATCAATCAGTATTATGAAGCTGATTGGTTCGAATTACACTGACCCAACATGATCATGTAGTCTACACATTCCTCATTAACTGTCTATAAGAATGGATCAAAACAAAAATCTATTAGCAGCTACTATTACCTCTTTCAGTTTCAAAATGAAATAATAATAATAATGAGACGATGAACTTTTGTGGAATAAAACAATCTTACATAATGTGTGAAATAATAACTAACAGAAATGCTTATATGAAATACTACCAATTTTAACAGTAGTATTTACCCAGGTTCACAAGTGGGTTAAAATTCATAGTAAAAGGACATAAGAATTAGCAGCAGAAGTTGGAGTATGCCACAAAATTGTGCTCCACATTCTGCAAGACATTCTGTTGTACTGTAGAATTACATAATGTTGTCTGAGGTGCATCTATGGAACCTCTATGCCGTCACACGGGATTTGCGGGGTCAGTACCAAAGGGAAGGTAATGGCTTTCTTCGACACATTGTCATTATCAATGAAACCTGGACACGCTCATATGAACCAAACATGAAATGCATATCCAGTGAATGAAGGATCCTGGTTCTTCCCATCCACAGAAAATGTGCATTACACCAAGTGCTGTGAAGATGATGTTCATTGTGGTGTATGACATTGATGGGGTAATGCTGCATCATGCTGTACCACCAAGGATGATGAGAGACGCTGCCTACTACTGCACATTCCTGTAACACTACCTTTGTCCAGCACTCAGGTGAAAGTTAGGACATTTCATGAAACCCCATCATTTACCAGGACCTCTTGCTGGCAATGGAAGAGTCTAGAACTTCCATAATATTCACCCAACATGACTCCCTGCAATAACCATCTCTTTGCCAAAGTGAACGAACCACAGAGAGGGATCTGTTACAACAGCAGAGAAGACATTATCCATGCCAAAGGGCATTGAGAATACAGGACATCAACGGAAGTCGACATGCAGAAAGTATGTGATGCCTTCTGGACATTTGGCAGAAAGCTACAAATAACAGAGGCAATTTTATTGAAGGTGTTTAGCTATAAGTATCTCTGTCAATAAAGTCACTTCAGAGAAAAATAATAGTTCTCACTACTTTCTATCCAGCCCTCATATTTGTGTGTGTGTGTGTGTGTGTGTGTGTGTGTGTGTGTGTGTGTGTGTGTGTGTGAGTTCAACACACTATTACAATAAGAGGTTTGATCAAAAAGTAACAATAACTTTTTTTTTCGAAAAAATCTTTGTTTATTCATCAACATCAATTGTTTTCCCTTCAAAGTTATCATCCTCAGACAGAATACACTTGTGCCAGTGCTTTTTCCACTCTTGGAAGCACTTCTGGAACTCATGTTTTGTTATGGTGTTCAGCTCCTTTAGCAATTCTGTTTTTATCTCATCAATGGTGGCAAAAGAACATTCTTTCATGGTTCTCTTCAGCCTCGAGAATAGAAAGAAGTTTAATGAGCCCATGTCCAGCAAATACAGTGGCTGAGGCAACATAACGGTTTTGTTTTTTGCCAAAAAATCATGGACAAGCATTGAGGTGTGAGTGGGAACGTTATCATGATGCAATGTGCACGAGAAGGAAGGAACTCATGATGGACTATCCCATCATAAACAAAGAAAACAGTGAGAAGACCCTTCACATGTAATCAAACTTGTTGATTTTTTTTCAGTCTTGACTCTTCAGGCAGATTGCATTGGGATGATTTGGCCTTGGATCCAATGTCATACCCATATAACCATGTTTCAACACGTGTTATAACATTCTTTACATGTTATGGATTGTTGTCAACTTCATTCAACAATTTCTCGGCAATGTCTACGCAACTTTGTTTTGGGTCAAAAGTCAACAGTTTTGGAAGAAACTTTGCTGCTACTTGTTTCATTCCCAAAAAACCAGAAAAGACTGCTTGGACTGAGCCACAGGGTATGCCAACTTCATCAGCAGCCTCTCTAAGGTGATTTGGTGATTTTCCAGAACAGTTTTCTTTACTTCTTCCACTTTTTCATCAGTGACTGATGTGCTAGGGTGTCCAAGGTAGTCATCATCTTTAACATCTTTTTAATCCTTTTCTAAATGTTTATATCACTTGTAAACTTATCATACTGACAGTAGATTCACCAAAACATTTCAAATGTGGTGCTACACTTTATTCCATTTTTCAAGCTAAATTTAATGCAAATTCTTTGATCCATCTTTTACAAAAGTAAAAATTTGCTGAGCACTTGAAAACACATACAACCTTTTTGACTGACAACAATAAACTAAACATTCAAAACAGCTGGAAATGCAATCATCATTAGGAACATGTTTACCAACAAGATAAAAACAATTGAAAATCGGGTATATAAAGCCCGTGAAACTAAAAATTTCATGTTAGTTCTTGATCACTTCTCATACACAGCACACAGCACACAAAATTATGCTTAAAAATTCCCATACCTTTTCTGTTGCCAACTGATTGTTGTCCTTCTCAAAACGTGCTACCCTCTCTGTGGCCTTTTTATTTTCTTCTTCATTAGTGGTTAGTCTACTAACATAGGATTGCTTGTATTCTTCCATGCAAGACTGCATATCCTACAACAAACAGATAAGCAGGACAGATTTCATATTTTAACAAAACTGATAAAAAATCGTTTGTACTGTGTCTGACATAAATAATTCAGGTAATAAAATTAAATACTCACTAACAGACAAAAAAAAAAGTGAAATGCTCAGAAGGGGAGGAGGAAATGAAATAAGACTTCATTGTCTGAGATGGTATGTCATGTCACATCTCTGATTACACAACTGAGGCACAATCACAAAGAATGTGGCAGTATGAGCCCACATATCAGTATGATGTTGCATCCCCTCTGGCCTGGATGCATGCACTGATTTGATTGGAAAACATGTTATAAAGAAATTGTATTGTCTCTTGAGGCAAGCTGGCTGACAAGTAGTACAGTTTTAACACCAAAAGGGTTTTATACTCAAACAAATGTCACATATAATTACAAAACATGTAGGAAAGCTAATTGAATAGTAATAGCGAGTTTTTCAAATCTCATCTAGGAACAAGAAAGGCAGGATGTTTCTAGTGCTGACAACATGACAACAAATATAATAGTTTCCTTAACACATTTCTCATGCTCTTTGAGAGTTGCCTTCCATCATAATGCTCTAAACAGGGTACTAGTAGTAAAAGGCAGCCTGGGTGGCTGACTAGTGGCATAAGGATATCATGTAGAACAAAGCAGGAATTATATCAAAATGTCAGAAGTAGTCACAATCAAGCAACAGTATCCCATTACAAACAGTACTGTAAGGTGCTTAGGAAAGCAAATAGTATGTGGTATGCAAATAGAATAGCTTATTCACAGGATAAAATTAATACCATGTGGTCAGTTGTGAAGGAAGTATTTGGTCAGCAACACAAGGTCGATGATATAGTCAGTTCATAGTAAAAATATTTCTGTTATTGATAAATCAGATATATGTACAGTATTTAACAATCATTTTCTGAGCATTGCTAGTGAATCAAATAAAAATTTAGTTTCTACAGAGAAGCATATAACTCTCTTGGAAAATGGCTTTCTGAGATTGATGTCTGAAATACTCCTCTGTGATACAGAAAAGGGGGAGATTGAGTCAATAACTAAATCACTGAAGACTAAGGACTGTCATAGATATGAAAGAGTGCCTAGCAGAGTATTAAATTACTGTGCTGCACATGTTAGTCCTGTACTTAGCCATATTTGTAAGTTTTCCTTTAGGAATAGTCAGTTTCCTGAACGATTAAAGTACTCAGTAGTAAAGCCACTTTATAAAAAGGGAGAAAGGGATAATGTAGACAATTTCAGACCTATTTCTATGCCATCAGTGTTTGCTAAAATTATTGAAAAGGCTGTGTATGTAAGGATAAGTGATAATTTTATGTAATATAATTAGATATTAAATGTACAGTTCAGCTTATAAGTCATTTATAGGATGGAGATGACCTTCAAGCTGTTCCCAAATATTTTAATTGTGCTACTCTCTCTGTAGCCTTTTTATTTTACCCTTCATTACTTGTTAGTCTACTAATGTAAGCCCACTGTGCCTCTCCAAAACACTGGAAGAATGGGTCCTGTGCCAGATCGTTGATATACTCACTGGTAATTGTCATCCAGTGTAGTGTAGAACCATGATTCATTGTTGAACACAACGTGTTGCATCTCATCAGAAGCCCATGTCTTCCAGTCACAGCACCACTCCAAATGTGGCTGTTTGTGTTGTCATGTTAATGGCAGCCGATGTGTGGAATGCTAATTCCTTAGTCCAGCTGTTGCTCATCTCCAATCAAAGTTCTGAGATAACACAGATTATAGCAGTATGTCCCTTACTTGTGTTCAGATGGCAAACACAGATATAAAGGGGATACAGTGTGCTTGGTGCAACACAATGCCTCAATCCTCCCTTGTGGTGGTCAGATGAGATCAACTGGAACCTTAATAACAGGTATTCCTCTCCTCACAAACCTATTCAGTCCAACACTGGGTTACTCTCACATCCAAATGGCCCACAAATGTGGATATTACATGCTTCCCCCAATGTAGGCCCACAAAGAGGCCTCTTTCAAACTGTCAGGCACTGACAGTGCTCTCACAAGAGTACATGCCATCTCTGTGTTCTTCACAGTGATCACTCAGCATTTGACATTTTTCACGCACCTTATGTACTCTAACAGGCCAGGTAACACTAATGCACTTTTGTGAACATTTGCCTGTTACAGAGAACTGCAATTCTAATTATTTACATACCCGACAATGGTGTGTACATGTATGACGTTACATTGACATCTGATCATGTCTCCTGAGTGCTTCACTTTTTTGTCAGACAATCTATATTGGCAAAAGTTAGACAAAAAATGGGAAATTACCTAAGGAAAATTAAGGCTTTGTTAGCAAACAGCTAAATTATAAACAGCAGAAATCAGGTAGCCAATATATAATTCTCTAATTAAAATTACTCTGTGATTGACAGATCGCAGTGGTGGGAGACCATGTTGAAGGTATTTAACAGCCAGCTATACTTTATGATGTGCCACATTGAGAGCATGAGATGCTCAAGGAAGGACTACAATTGGATGGTAGCAGGATTCTACCTCTTGACTAACTGAAACGTCAATTACAAAGTAACTTTAATCAAAGTACAATAATCACTTCATGACAGTAGGTTGCAAGATAAAGCAGTAGAATACACACAAGAAGCAATGCCAAAGCCACAAAATAGCCAAATCATCATTACTGCAAGCTCTATCAGAAAAACTGAGAACAAACTAACTCCTTCAAAAGTGAAAACTCTCAAAGAGCTGATAATATCTCATGTAGATCACTAAAATCTTGATCTTTGCATATATAAAATGTTCTCAATCACACATGCAATACATCATTATCTGAGGGTATATTTCTGGATAGACTGAAATATACAAGGGTCGTTCAGTAACTAATGCCCACTTTTTTTTTCTCAAAACATATTTATTGTTAAGAGTCAGAATTTGGTGACAATATACATCAATATGTCTTGTCCATGTCATATTTTTCTCCGTAGTCCCCATCATGTTCTATGGCCATATGCCAATGTTGTGGAAGAGCATGTATTCCTTGCCGGTAAAAGCTCTTGTCCTGTAGGTGTGGCCATGTTTTCACTGCATGACTGACATTCTCATCATCTTCAAAGTGTGTTCCCTGTTAGAGAATCTTCAAGCAGCCCAAACAGATGGGAGTCCGAGGGTGTCAGGTCTAGACTGTAGGGTAGATGAGGCAATGATGTCCAACCCAATTTGGCGATGTGTTCCTGGGTTCTCAGACTTGTGTGTGGTATGCATTATCACAGAAGCACTTCCAATGCTGACCAACAACTGTAGAGTCAATTGTCCAGTTGTGATGCACCAGTCAGCGTGAATAATGGCATCCGCACTATGTAGCATGTCTGGAGCAGCGGCTGTGGCAGGACATACCGAGTGTGGCTGATCATGGAGCTCTGTTTCTGCATTTCCTGAGGTTGTAACTTTCTTTACCCATCACCCAACTGTACTTCTATCAACTGCAGCATCACCATACACTGCACACAAACATTTATGGATGTTCACCATGGTTTCCTTTCTGCACATATGAACTCAATAACAACACACTGCTTGTAATGTGAGTTGTATGTAGGTGCCATTTTGACACTGTACTATGGGTCTGCCATCTGCCGGAACGGTTCAAAACTTGACCGGTGCACAGGACAAACATCAAATGTGAAGCACCGACAAGGACATTTGTCTATGTATATTAACGGCTTTTTTTAAAAAAATGTGGGGCATTACTTATGGAATGACTATTGTATTACTGTCAGACTGCTTTAGAAGAATGCTAGTAATATTAGCACATTGTTTATGACCTTTCCAAAGATAGTGGAAAAGACTATGTACCGATACATACAGGGTGTTTCAAAAATGACCGGTATATTTGAAACGGCAATAAAAACTAAACGAGCAGCGATAGAAATACACCGTTTGTTGCAATATGCTTGGGACAACAGTACATTTTCAGGCGGACAAACTTTCGAAATTACAGTAGTTACAATTTTCAACAACAGATGGGGCTGCAAGTGATGTGAACGATATAGAAGACAACGCAGTCTGTGGGTGCGCCATTCTGTACGTCATCTTTCTGCTGTAAACGTGTGCTGTTCACAACGTGCAAGTGTGCTGTGGACAACAAGGTTTATTCCTTAGAACAGAGGATTTTTCTGGTGTTGGAATTCCACCGCCTAGAACACAGTGTTGTTGCAACAAGACGAAGTTTTCAACGGAGGTTTAATGTAACCAAAGGACCGAAAAGCAATACAATAAAGGATCTGTTTGAAAAATGTGACGGATGAATGTGCTGTTAAGGTAGGGCGACTGCGTACGGCAACCACAGAGGGCAACGCGCAGCTAGTGCAGCAGGTGATCCAACAGCGGCCTCGGGTTTCCGTTCGCCGTGTTGCAGCTGCAGTCCAAATGACGCCAACGTCCACGTATCATCTCATGCGCCAGAGTTTACACCTCTATCCATACATAATTCAAACGCGGCAACCCCTCAGTACCGCTACCATTGCTGCACGAGAGACATTCGCTAACGATGTAGTGCACAGGATTGATGACGGCGATATGCATGTGGGCAGCATTTGGATTACTGACGAAGCTTATTTTTACCTGGACGGCTTTGTCAATAAACAGAACTGGCGCATATGGGGAACCGAAAAGCCCGATGTTGCAGTCCCATCGTCCCTACATCCTCAAAAAGTACTGGTCTGGGCTGCCATTTCTTCCAAAGGAATCATTGGCCCATTTTTCAGATCCGAAACGATTACTGCATCACGCTATCTGGACATTCTTCGTGAATTTGTGGTGGTACAAACTGCCTTAGACGACACTGCGAACACCTCGTGGTTTATGCAAGATGGTGCCCGGCCACAACGCACGGCCGACGTCTTTAATTTCCTGAATGAATATTTCGATGATCGTGTGATTGCTTTGGGCTATCCGAAACATACACGAGGCGGCGTGGATTGGCCTTCCTATTCGCCAGACATGAACCCCTGTGACTTCTTTCTGTGGGAACACTTGAAAGACCAGGTGTACCGCCAGAATCCAGAAACAATTGAACAGCTGAAGCAGTACATCTCATCTGCATGTGAAGCCATTCCGCCAGACACGTTGTCAAAGGTTTTGGGTAATTTCATTCAGAGACTACGCCATATTATTGCTACGCATGGTGGATATGTGGAAAATATCGTGCTATAGAGTTTCCCAGACCGCAGCGCCATCTGTTGTTGACAATTGTAACTACTGTAATTTCGAAAGTTTGTCTGCCTGAAAATGTACTGTTGTCCCAAGCATATTGCAACAAACGGTGTATTTCTATCGCTGATTGTTTAGTTTGTATTGCCGTTTCAAATATTCCGGTCATTTTTGAAACACCCTGTAGAACAACTAGACTCTTAGCCCATGATAAAACACTTAGACAGTCTTGTTGTTGTTGTTGTTGTTGATGTGGTCTTCAGTCCTGAGACTGGTTAGATGCAGCTCTCCATGCCACTCTATCCTGTGTAAGCTTCTTCATCTCCCAGTACCTACTGCAACCTACATCCTTCTGAATCTGTTTAGTGTATTCATCTCTTGGTCTCTCTCTACGATTTTTACCCTCCACACTGCACTCCAATACTAAATTGGTGATCCCCTGATGCCTCAGAACATATCCTACCACCAGATTCCTTCTTCTCGTCAAGTTGTGCCACAAACTTCTCTTCTCCTAAATCCTATTCAATACCCCCTCGTTAGTTATGTGATCTACCCATCTAATCTTCAGCATTCTTCTGTAGCACCATATTTCGAAAGCTTCTATTCTCTTCTTGTCCAAACTATTTATTGTCCATGTTTCACTTCCATACATGGCTACACTCCATACAAATACTTTCAGAAATTACTTTCTGACACTTAAATCTATACTCGATGTTAACAAATTTCTCTTCTTCAGAAACGCTTTCCTTGCCATTGCCAGTCTACATTTTATACCCTCCCTACTTCAACCATCATCAGTTATTTTGCTCCCCAAAGAGCAAAACTCCTTTACTAATTTAAGTGTCTCATTTCCTAATCTAATTCCCTCAGCATCACCCAACTTAATTTGACTACATTCCATTATCCTCGTTTTGCTTTTGTTGATGTTCATCTTATACCCTCCTTTCAAGACACTGTCCATTCAGATCAACTGCTCTTCCAAGTCCTTTGCTGTCTCTGACAGAATTACAATGTCATCGGCGAACCTCAAAATTTTTATTTCTTCTCCCTGGATTTTAATACCTACTCCGAATTTTTGTTTTGTTTTCTTTACTGCTTGCTCAATATACAGATTGAATAACATCGGGGAGAGGTTACAACCCTGTCCCACTCCTTTCCCAACCACTGCTTCCCTTTCATGCCCCTCGACTCTAATAACTGCCATCTGGTTTCTGTACAAATTGTAAACACCCATTAGCTCCCTGTATTTTACCCCTGCCACCTTCAGAATTTGAAAGAGTGTATTCCAGTCAACATTGTCAAAAGCTTTCTCTAAGTCTACAAATGCTAGAAACGTAGGTTTGCCTTTTCTTAATCTTTCTTCTAAGATAAGTCGTAAGGTCAGTATTGCCTCACGTGTTCCAATATTCCTTCGGAATCCAAACTGATCTTCCCCGAGGTCGGCTTCTACTTGTTTTTCCATTCGTCTGTAAAGAATTCGCGTTAGTATTTTGCAGCTGTGACTTATTAAACCGATAGTTCGGTAATTTTCACATCTGTCAACACCTGCTTTCTTTGGGATTGGAATTATTATATTCTTCTTGAAGTCTGAGGGTATTTTGCCTGTTTCATACATCTTGCTCACAGGTGGTAGAGTTTTGTCAAGACTGGCTCTCCCAAGGCTGTCAGTAGTTCCAATGGAATGTTGTCTACTCCGGGGGCCTTGTTTCGACTCAGGTCTTTCAAAGCTCTGTCAGACTCTTCACGCAGTATCGCATCTCCCATCTCATCCTCACCCACATCCTCCTCCATTTCCATAAAATTGTCCTCAAGTACGTCGCACTTGTATAGACCCTCTATATACTCCTTCCACCTTTCTGCTTTCCCTTCTTTGCTTAGAACTGGGTTTCCATCTGAGCTCTTGATATTCATACATGTGGTTCTCTTCTCTCCAAAGGTCTCTTTAATATTCCTGTAGGCAATATCTATCTTACCCCTAGTGAGATAAGCCTCTACATCCTTATATTTGTCCTCTAGCCATCCCTGCTTAGCCATTTTGCACTGCCTGTCTATCTTATTTTTGAGACATTTGTATTCCTTTTTGCCTGCTTCATTTACTGCACTTTTATCTTTTTTCCTTTTATCAATTAAGTTAAATATTTCTTCTGTTACCCAAGGATTTCTAGCAGCCCTCGTCTCTTTATCTACTTGATCCTCTGCTGCCTTCACTACTTCATCCCTCAAAGCTACCCATTCTTCTTCTACTGTATTTCTTTCCCCCATTACTGTCAATTGTTCCCTCATGCTCTCCCTGAAACTCTGTACAACCTCTTGTTCTTTCAGTTTATCCAGGTCCCATCTCCTTAAATTCCCACCTTTTTGCAGTTTCTTCAGTTTTAATCTACAGTTCATAACCAATAGATTGTGGTCAGAGTCCACATCTGCCCCTGGAAATGTCTTACAATTTAAAACCTGGTTCCTAAATCTCTGTCTTACCATTATATAATCTATCTGATACCTTTTAGTATCTCCAGGGTTCTTCCATGTATACAACCTTCTTTCATGATTCTTAAACCAAGTGTTAGCTATGATTAAGTTGTGCTCTGTGCAAAATTCTACCAGGCGGCTTCCTCTTTCATTTCTCTCCCCCAATCCATATTCACCTACTACGTTTCCTTCTCTCCCTTTTCCTACTACCGAATTCCAGTCAGACATGACTATTAAATTTTCGTCACCCTTCACTATCTGAATAATTTCTTTTATTTCATCATACATTTCTTCGATTTCTTCGTCATCTGCAGAGCTAGTTGGCATATAAACTTGTACTACTGTAATAGGTGTGGGCTACGTATCTATCTTGGCCACAATAATGGGTTCACTATGCTGTTTGTAGTAGCTTACCCGCATTCCTATTTTCCTATTCATTATTAAACCTACTCCTGCATTACCCCTATTTGATTTTGTGTTTATAACCCTGTAGTCACCTGACCAGAAGTCTTGTTCCTCTTGCCACCGAACTTCACTAATTCCCACTATATCTAACATTAACCTATCCATTTCCCTTTTTAAATTTTCTAACCTACCTACCCGATTGGGTGATCTGACATTCCACGCTCCGATCCGTAGAACGCCAGTTTTCTTTCTCCTGATGACATCCTCTTGAGTAGTCCCCGCCCGGAGATCCGAATGGGGGACTATTTTACCTCCGGAATATTTTACCCAAGAGGATGCCATCATCATTTAATCATACAGTAAAGCTGCATGCCCTCGGGAAAAATTACGGCCGTAGTTTCCCCTTGCTTTCAGCCGTTCACAGTACCAGCACAGCAAGGCCGTTTTGGTTATTGTTACAAGGCCAGGTCAGTCAATCATCCAGACTGTTGCCCTTGCAACTACTGAAAAGGCTGCTGCCCCTCTTCAGGAACCACACGTTTGTCTGGCCTCTCAACAGATACCCCTCTGTTGTGGTTGCACCTACGGTACGGCTATCTGTATCGCTGAGGCACGCAAGCCTCCCCACCAATGGCAAGGTCCATGGTTCATGGGGGGAGGTAGTCAGTCTTAATTTGGATTTTTAAATTTACAGACTGAAAAATAAAAAATTTAAATGACACATACTGTCAACTGATATTTACTGTGACTTGTCAAAAGCATTTGTTTTGGGTTCACAATATTCTTAGACAGAAGCTCAAATATTATAGTATTAGATATCTTGCTTGTAAGTAGTCTCGATCCTGTCTAAATAAAAGAATGCAGTGTACAAATAATGGAAGGAGTGAAAGTAACAACTTGCTGTTTAGGGTTGAGGCACTGAGTGATTGATTGACACAAAAACAATACTGGTACTGAGAATTTTGATAGGTTTAGGATGAAACCTTCTTCATAGCTATAGAAAACACACACGCATGTATGTTTAAAGCTTTGAAGAAGGATTCACATGAAAGTTGGAAACATTCTTGTTCTTGTTTATGTGTCTGCCAGTGTTTCAACTATATGATGAGTTATTATTTTTACTACTTCCAAGATTTATATTACATGAATGACTTTAGTCTAATACAGGAACACCATCACTTGAAAATGTACATAAAATGTCCTTTAAAATTAATAACTTATGGAAGTCATATGGTGCAGGTATGATATAACTGAGGTATGACATGGTGTGGCACAACAGTAATACTTTACTGCATAAATATTTACACAGTGGAAGATACATATCTGTTCCACATTGAAGCTGTGAATGCACCATCATCTTTGGTCAAGTCACAGATATTCCACTTATCCTATGTCAGCGATGTAGATTGTAGATCACTGTGAATGTTCCCACAGAACAACCCCCCCCCCCCCCCCCCCTCCCCGCAATAGGGCAGAGCACTGAAAGGATGACGAGAGTGGTAACGATGACTGCTTCAGCAATGGGTACTGGTGTGAATGACTGACTGAATTGCGGGCACTTTTGTGAGACACAATCAGATCATTTCCCAAAGTGATGCTGTACAGATTCATGTGGCCAGTCGTCAAACAACTGGAGACACAACTGGATTTTTTCTAAAAGTGAGGCTGTGCAGATGCACATGACACTAATGCCAAGGCTAGCACTTCTGCAATACATGACTAAACCATTTCTCAAAGTTGTGGTAGCCACAGTATGAGTGCTGATTAGGTAGTATGGTTGCAGCTGACATGGAAAGTATCCAGTTTTTCCACACAGGATGCCAGTAGTATGACCGAACAGATAAGGGCAGGATGGCAGTGGTGCTGATGTTGGCATGTGAAGGTCACATGTACCACAGAGACTTTGACCTGGTCAAAGTGAGGACATCTGTTGAGCAGGAAATGCAGTTGAACCGACCTGGTAATTTATAAACCTGAGCGCGCTTTGAAGTGCGTGTTTACACAGTGGCCATCTGTGCCAAAGTCGGGGCCATGTAGAGGCAGGAACAAAGGGTACCAACGTGTTTTGGAACTTGGTTGAAGTCAGTATAGATGTAGATGTTATCACAGAGAGTAGCATTTTTGTGTTGAACTCATGTCAGGAAAATGTGTCAAAGACGTAAGTGAAGATTGGAGACAACTGTACAGTTGAAGGTAGACGAAAAGACATGTTGCGTTCAATTTCTTTGATATGCCATGAATATGGTGACCTAGAACATAATCAACCTGTGGTAGGTGTGTCGTAGTCAAATGTGGAAGCCAGTGAATGTAGCAAGTATGATTAGTGTTGTGCGGAGATTGGCAGTGGGTGGCGGTTCAGCTGTGTGGTCATGAGTCATGTGGAAGAGTCATGGCAACAGTGTGGAGTACAGCCAATTATGTCAGCAGCAGGGTAGCTGTGTGCAAGGCAGGGTACAGTGTTCTGATATGTGTGCTACGGGTTTTTGTGACAGTGTGGGTGTTGAGTACAACACGGGTTGGGTGTGGGCAGACGTCATACAGGCATAGCCATTCAATGGGACCAGGGCCTTGTGTGCACTCCCACACTCCTAGGTAACAGTTGTGTGTCAAGGCTGTGAGCTGCTCGCAGAGCACGAGGAGATATATCAGTATTATGTTGTGGGAGCATGTTTGCTGGTAAAACACATTGCTTGGCATTGTCAACAGATGTACAATTGTCTTCCTGTTGTTTGTCTTGAAAAGTCAATGTACCAGGTAGGGGAGGAGGTGCCAGGCTGAATGGTCCTAGGATGGAGTGGCCTATTTCAAAGTAAATGGGCGCAGCATGTCAGACAACTGAAGAGAGGTGGAATTAGTGTAATAAGTCCATCACTAGGTCTGGTTTTATGATGTCCTTAACAGAGAACATCCATGTGAGGCAATGAGACAATGAGCACTGTAGGATCTGGGTCACAGATCGGGCCACTGCAATCGATGAACTGGTAGCCTCTTGCAGTTGCAATGCAGTAGGCTCATCCTTTGCTAATGAACCATCGAGTGATAGAGAGTTGACGTCATAACTTGAGTCTGTTGAGTGGTGAATCATCAGAGGAAAGGATGCAGGGGGAGGGGGGGGGGGGGGGCAGTTGACAATACAGCTCATGGAAGTGGGACCAGCACAGGAGGAAGCCCCACATAACACCAGTTAGAATCCAAGACAGTGAGAAGATAACATTCATATGCACAGTTGTGAAGTCCAGAAGCAGTCATAGTGGTGGAGAGAGAGAAGATCCACTGCCATGCAAAGCACTGAGGCAACTGGAATAATCTTCCTGAACAGATGAACTTGCTGCAGACACTATCAAAGAGTCGCAAGACTGCTGACAATCACGCACAGTGTCACTGAACTGCTCATGTGTGGATGTGGTGGCACGTGGGGCATGTTTGGACACCAAGTGGTCATTTGTTTTGGCCAGGTGGAGGTCATTGTGCTGAGCAGTGATGACAATACATGTTGCATGATGCTGGCGGAAGGGGTTGGGCCCTGGTGTGTCAGTCACTCGTTACGTCTCCGAGGGCACAACTCAGTTGGCAATGTTGTGACCAGATGCGAGTACGGCATGCTCAGCAGCATTCTGTGTGGGTCCAGGCACAATGTGGATGGCAAAGGAATGGGATTTGTTGACGTTGGACAAAGGTCATTGCTCCAACCAGGCACAGGGATGTCAGAGTCAGAAGAGGTCAGTCAAAGTCGGCATGGTGTTTGAATTTTGGCATGCAGCGGTTACTAGATTGCATTGTCATAGTGTAGTATGCAGTTTGGCACATATTCGGCATAATTCACAGTCATTTTGAGTCACCAATGTAGGAGAGAGTGTGGTGTGAGTACAATATAATTCAGGTGTGTCCCGTTACAGATGATAATAATGATTTATTGTCGAATATTGACACAGTGAAAGATTCACATCTGTTCCACTTGGAAGCTAAGAATACACTGTCATCTTTGGTCAAGTCACAGATATTTCACTTATTACATGTCAGCAAAGTCTGTCACAGTAGATATCCCCACAAACTGCTTCTCTGCAAATGAACTTTCACTGAACTTTACAAATGAACTGTCGCCAAACTTAGGTAAAACACAACAGATGAAATTATGACCTGCATAAGGTTTGTCCACATATCACAGAGGCCGGCCGTTGTGGCCGAGTGGTTCTCGGCACTTCAGAGTGGAACCGCGTGACCGCTATGGTCGCAGGTTTGAATCCTGCCTCAGGCATGGATGTCTGTGATGTCCTTAGGTTAGCTAGGTTTAAGTAGTTCTAAGTTATAGGGGACTGATGACCTCAGATGTTAAGTCCCATAGTGCTCAGAGCCATTTGAGCCATTTGAACATATCACAGATAATGCATGAGAGTAAATCATAAGATGAAAGAGAATATTCTACATTCCTAGATGCCTGTATTGGTGATATATTGAATTAGAAATCATGTTACAGGTCTTCTTAAATGTCTAAGCTCTACAGGTTTTGCACAGCAGATAATATATTTTGAATATGAAAATGTAAAAAAAATTTACTTATATTTCCTATTTTGATTCAATAATGTCTTATGGGATTATATTCTAGTGTAACTTGTCATTAAGGAAGAAAGTGTGTGGCACAGAAGTGTGTGATAAGGATAATATGAGGTGTCCGTTCCAGAATCTCTTGTTGAAAACTCTTTAAAGAGTTGAATAATGAAAACTCCAGGATGGAATAATGAGTTTGGCCCTGGCAACCAGAGACAGTGGTCATGTATGTGTGACCTTTTTTTGCATGAATGAGTGTGTGTGTGTGTTGTCTATTTCAGAAGAAGGCCTCCTGGCTAAAAGCTCACATGTTTAGTAGTCTTTTAGTTGTGCCTGTCTGCAGCTCAACATCTCCACTGTATGGTGAGTAGCAATCTATCCTTTTAATAATATTGTCTTTAAAGATTTGGACATTGTAAGAGGTGTGATCCCTTACACAATGATAAACACTTTTTTGCCTCACACAGGTCGACAGTAAACAAAACTAAATGGCAAGTGAATATAAAGTGTTGAATTGGGGAGTTAGTTGAATTGGGGAGTTAGTCGAGTTTGGGAGTCCATCGAGTCTGGGCTGACCTGTGAGCTATGCATTGTGCCGTGCCAGATGAGTGTTTCCCACCACTTTGGGTTGACCCCCAGAAAAACATGATATCTCTGACAAGTGCTTTAAATTTTACAGTGTGTTCAATACTTGTGTTTGCATCAAATGTGCTGCTGGCCCCACACCGGATTGCAGTGAGAATTGTGTGTGCTGACATAATGTGACATAATACCAAAAATACTGACCAGTGATAAGTTTAACCATAATGAGAGGTATGAGACATAATTAGCTTTTGCCTTATATTATGTCCAAATGGAATATATCAGGCAAACCGTGTAAAACATCTTGACATTGGTTACTGCAGGAACCCTTTATCATTGTGCTGAACATTGTTGAGCAGACACATTCTGATTAGAAATGACTCCCAAAGCAGCCAAAACCAATTCGCATTTATCTGCTAGGTCACAGCCACATCAAAATTAAAGCTAAGCTGCTATTTTGTTTCATAAAAATTGAAATAATATTAATTAGGAGCATTTCATCTTGGCTACCATGCCTAGGACGTGTTCTTTGGCTTAAACAATAATCAGTACTAAACTGTGAAAGCTGTAGCCTCCAGAGAAGAACAGACTACACAATTCACATATCACTTTTACTGCAATAGCAAACTTATTACAAGAACAGACAAAGAGATCACAAGAAGAAGAAAACAAAGTAAATGTTGAGAAGATATTACAAGAAAAGGCAAAGATATTATGAGAAAATGAAGAGAAGATGGCATGGGAAGATAAGGAAACCAAAGATAGTAGAGAGAAGACATTAGAATAAAATCTGACAGTATTCCAGGAACAACTGGAGAGAAACTTTGATGAAAGAGATAACAAATTGCATCAGAGCATGGACCAACTGCAAGGTACTTGTAGGATGAAAAAAAAAAAAAATATATCTGAAGAGGGTACTAAGGGAGCTGAAGGTGGACTAGAAGGGAAGATTCAAGAAGATGAGACTTGTTATGTCCAACAGATTAGAGATATAACAGAGATGTCACAATAATGCAAAAAGGAGGAACCTTAACTAGCTGTGGAGTTAAGGGAAGAAATAACAAGACAGAGACAGGACAATGATCTGCAAATCTGGCAACAGATCAACCGTTTGCAAGAAGGTATACAGGAATAAGACAATAAAAATGAAGAAATTTGTGGAAAGATTAATAGTGAATCTTTGATAGTGAGGGAAGATCATGTCACTAGTATCAACTAGTAATAATGGGTACATCCAGGCAGTGCAGGGAAGAAATGTAACCAAAAGGAGTATTGCATCCAATGGTTTTACTAAATGGTTAAAAGGAAAGTTCTCTGTATACAATGAATTTGACAGAAGATTTTTGAAGAAATGCTGGTCCAAGAACTATTAAGATGCAATGCTAAAAGATGTTTTACACTGGAAATTCCTTAACATATGTAGGACAGACAACAGAGGAAAATCAAAGTACGTGTTGGGAACCAGCAACTCTTTTGCTGGTATACCAGGTGACAGCAGTATACTCCCAGCTGGGTGAGACTTTATATCTTGTTTCAAGTTTCATTCCTCTTCCCTCTTTCCTATCTGTAGTTTATGAAAATTGTAAAAATTATGAAGTAGACTAAGCAGTGGTTGTCCAAATACTTCATTTATGAACAGTTCAATAAAATGTGTAGTACATTCATCATACTATAATGAAATCAATGCTAGGGTAGTAATTGAAATATTATAGAATCCACAATTTTGTATTTGTTCGAAGTCAGATTATAAAAACAGTAGTGCCAGAAATAGTTGAGATAAATGCCAGATCTGAAGGAAACATCTACCTAAATTTTGAATGAATCCAATCAGTATTAGTAGAGAATTCTATGTAATCTTGTAAATTGGTTTCGTAAGTCATCAAAGAGTGGAATAAGATAACAGCTGATGGTTGTGGTAAGTATGAAAACTGTGCAAAACAAAAAGTAGATGAGGAGCTTCTTGTTTATATGAATAATGTTAAATGTGAAGATGATTTATATACTAAGGGTAATGATGTGTAGAGAAGTTATGGAGCATGGAGGCATTTTTTGTGTATTTATTGAGGTGATTAAAGGGATTAATAAATGTTGAAGTTTATATTTGAAAGGGGGGGTGATACTTAGTTGAGAGAGATTTTTGTAAAGTGAGTTGAAAGGTTTAGAGCTAATTTTTGAATGATGTCATTATTTTCGCACAAGTTGCCCTATTTGTATCTATATGTATTTATCTTGTAAGTGAAAATGAGGAAAGAATGGTGTTGATGAACACCATTGAAGTGCCAAGGAACAATGATTTTATGATCTAGTTAGCTGTAAAGATGGGTAATTCATGCTTTTGTAAGAAAAAATAAAATAGTGGCACACTATAATAAATAATGTACACTGATATTTCAAACAGTGGAAAATCCAGGAGAGAATGTAACAATATTATGAAAAGGTGTGTGGTGTGGCTGTTAGTGTTTAACGTCCCATCGACAACGAGGTCATTAGAGACGGAGCGCAAGCTCAGGTTAGGAAAGGATTGGGAAGGAAATTGGCCGTGCCCTTTCAAAGGAACCATCCCGGCATTTGCCTGAAACGATTTTAGGGAAATCACGGAAAACCTAAATCAGGATGGCTGGAGACGGGATTGAACCGTTGTCCTCCTGAATGCGAGTCCAGTGTGCTAACCACTGCGCCACCTCGCTCGGTTATGAAAAGGAAAGTTGCTACTCACCATATAGAGGAGATGCTGAGTCGCAGACAGGCACAACAAAAATACTCTGACAATTAAAGCTTAGCTTTCTGCCATTAAGGCCTTCATCAACAATAAACAACACACACACACACACACACACACACACACACACACACACACACACACACACACTCAAACACAAAGTTTGCGTCAGTGTGTGTGTGTGTGTGTGTGTGTGTGTGTGTGTGTGTGTGTGTGTGTGTGTGTCGTCTATTGTTGACAAAGGCCTTCATGGACGAAAGCTTTGATTGTGAGAGTCTTTTCATTGTGCCTATCTGCAACTCAGCATCTCCGCTATATGATGAGCAGCAACTTTCCTTTTCATAATATTGGTATACCGATATTTCAAATTTTGAACTATATGTCAACAAAAAAATATTTACTATCCTATCTCCAATATTAATAAAAGCCATTCAAATACAGCGACATAATACATGGCAAAATAAATAGCCACCTCCACTGAAACTTATTTCTGGACAACCACATTAGTTACAAATTTATATCTGCATGATCTAATAGAAATTAAACCATTGTCAATTAGTTACATAGTTGTTGTATTGAAAATTGTGTTTAGACTAATATGTCTCATGTTGACACATTGTAAGACATAAGAATTAATAGTCATTAATTTGAGGTATTTTCTCTAGACCTTTCATGTATGGTACCACAGGTGAGGTGAGATAGTGATGATAGAATGGAATGCAAAAGCACTGCTGAAAGGAAAACACATCAAAGGCAATAGCTGAAGTAGATTAAACAAGAATTTTCTGCATTATGCTACAAGAAAGATAAGTAGTGACAATTATGTGTTTAGTGACCCACACAAACCAGTGAAATGGGTAATCCTTTACCATTAACTGGAAAACATACATGTGTAAAATATTTACTACTTTTTGCTAAGGAAGAATTTCTTTGTCATTTAATGTAAGACAAACCTGTATAAAGCATTTACTATTTTTCACTGAGATATGTTAAATTTTTGTATAATATTTCTTTACAGGCAGTTCACTACCAGAGTCAAAGAGGTTTAAGTATGACTGTGATTTTTATTGATTCTGCAAATTACATTACTTGTGACATAGGAATATACATATTATAGGTTACCCAGTAAAATCATATAGTAGTTTGATGATGTCATGTTTGTTCTTAAATATAATGTTTTTTTTTATTTTCTTCTGAAAACTGCAAACAACTTTTTCTATTTTCTTTGTTGCCTAAGGCTACAAGAAAGTCTTTGGAGCATTGGAATGTAAGGGGGTCCGCGATCCCATACTTGATGATAAATACATAGGCTCACTCAGGCCAATAGTAGCCAAAATCAACTGTCAAGCACCGCTAGTGCTAAGTGAATGAAGTGTCAGTTAGTCAAGTTTGAGAGTTAGTCGAGTCTGAGAGCTAGTCGAGTCTGGGAGTTAGTCGAGTCTGGGAGTTAGTCGAGTCCGGGAGTCCACCAAGTCTGGGCCAAGCCACAAGCCACGTGTCATGTTGCACCAGTTGAGTTTGTCCCCACAGATGTGTTGACCCTTAGAAAAACAATATCAATTCTTTACAAATGGTTTTTCTAACAAGTGTTTTTAAATATTTACAGGGTGATGAATATTACTGTTTGCATCAACTGCACTGGGCGCACATTGGATTGCAGTGAGAATTGTGTGTGCTGACCACTGTTACAGCAGTGACATAATACTGACATAATACGAAAAATACTGACTCGTGCCATAATTAGAAGTGTGAGATAAAAGCACTGTCTTCCGCATATAACAGAATATATCAGTCACCGAGTAAAACATTTTGACATTGTTTACTGCAAAAACCCATTATCATTGTGTGGAACATTGTTGAGCAGCCACATTCTGATTAGAAATAACTCACAAAGCAGCGAAATCCAACTAGCCCCTATCTATTAGGTCACTGTCATATTAAACTTAAAACTAGGCTGCTATTTTGGTTAATAATAATCAACATAATAATAACTGGGAGCATTTCAACATGCAAACAGCCCTAGAGTAGATTTACTTTGCTATCTACAATCAACCACAATCTGAAACAACAGTAATATTCATAAATATATAACACGAAGGAGGAATGACTCACACTATCCTTCAATTTGCCTTAGTATGGAACAGAAGGTAATGAGGTCCTTAGTTATAAAAATTTTAAAAATGTAAACTAAATTATATCCACCTGGTAACTCCTTCTACTCCACAGAAGAATTTCTGGATATGTAATAGCACAATGTGTGTGTGTGTGTGTGTGTGTGTGTGTGTGTGTGTGTGTGAATTGGCTCATTACACATCGTAATGAGATATCACAATAATATTCCATGGAATATAGAAAGAACAAAACAATATTTCATAAGTCTTTGTCATTATTTCTTGTAAGCTAGAAAGGAAATTGTATTGCTCTTGCATCACTATGGAAACTGAAAGCTGGTGCAACATTACTATCAAGCACTGTGGTACCACTATCCAGAGAATGCTGGTCATCAGGAACACACCCTAACAGGACCACATCAGAATCCAGCAGGGCTGGTCTATGTTAGTTGTGATGCAATCTTTGGAGTGCATTTAAAGTGTGCTACTAGTTTGGCTTAAAAACTGCTGTCACTTTGTAAATTGACTCAATTTAGTTTGCACTCTATCTGAGGAGTATCCTGTATAAATCTCTTGTTTTTAAATAAACCAGGGCAATCCCTACTAGCTCATGCAAATCAAACCTGGGACATTTTTGCACTTAGGTAATCGTGCAGTTTTTCAACCATGGAACACATACAGCAACTATTAGCACAAACTGAGCTAGGTTATCAGGAGTTAATGACAGCCACATTACAGAAGTGAAAGTGTTAGCATCTCTCATGCCACCCATGTTTATGACTTTCCCACCATTTATGGAACAATGTAAAGAGTGGGATGCTTACAGCTTTTTGACAGGCAATCCTGAACTGTACCACCTACTACAGGAATTGGAGCCATTAATGAATCCAGTGGAGCTTGAGTTGTCTAGAAAATTTTCATATTACAAGAACATTACAAAAAATAAGCTGACTCTCTAATCGGGGATATTATAATGCATCTTACTCTGCCACAAAAATGAGAAACTAAACATTCTGGGAAACAGGTCCTTCTCTCAGGGAAGTAATGTGAATAGCTCAGGCCTACTGCCCATGCAGCCCATAGTTTGTTTATGTTGGAAGAAAGCATTGCTTACATCAACTCTCCAGCACCACTCATGCAAGATGTCACACTAAATCCAGCAAGGCCCTACCTGCTCCACAGCATGGACAACTAAATGAACAGCGACACCAGCAGTGACAGGCCATGTCAGCAGCAATAGAACCAAGGCCTGTCTGTATCAAATGTTTCCTTTGCTACACACTCAGCAGTTCTCCCATTGGTATGCAACATGCCACAGGTGTGGCTAAACGGGATGCTTGGGATTAGTATGCTGAAGCCGTTCCAATGCAAACGTGCCTCAACTTGTGGAAGTAGACTGAGTGATTGATAGATCTGTGGAAGTGCAGACTCCTCAGAAGGCATTCCAGCAAATGCACTTAGATGCATTTAAAGACTAACATTCTGTGAAGTTACTGCTGGACACTGCTATTTTCATGTCCTCGCTAAACCATCTACTTAAGTTTAGGGTTGCCATCGTAGGCAGCTGAGACTAACCAGTGGGCCTATAGATGTCATCATGTGTACCTTCGCAAGAAAAGTTTTCACTTTTACTAACTTAAAACAAAGTCAAATGTTCAGTACATTTTCTTGTGATAGCTGATCCCAAAGTGGACAATGTTTTTCTGATAGACTCTTTTCACACTTTTGGTGTTATTGTTCCTGAAACAGCAAAAAAACTAAAATGCAACCTGTGCAAGTGTTCTTTCAGGCAACCCCTCTTGACAGATTTTGGGTTTAGTCTCTTGGTCAATAGGCACAAATAAGTAGTAGATTATGGTCATGGCTGCCACCCGCAAGGATGGGATGTCTAACACTTCACCCATTGCCACTGTGGATCTCTAGCAACTAAGAGTGCCACCCCAATTGAAAACCACAGCCTAGCAGAGTAGTTTAATGACCACACTTACCCACCCACCCCCATGTGTTGTGCCCGCCACTGGTGCATGTCATGAATGGGGCCTCTTCCTTCCAGCTGGGAGCCCCTGATGCAGGCCCATGAGTTCAAGTGCCACTCAACTTGGATCAGTAGGATGATCCCTATCTGCCACAGGTCCATGATATATACTTTAGCCTCCACCCACAAACTCCTGTGGCAGAATTGAAATCAACTTTGCCTCTGCCATCCTAGTCAGCAGCCATCTGCATCAACCATGCTCAGCACACATTCCGATACCATGGTGACTCGTGCCCCTTCCATCATCCTGCCTTGGCTCCCCACAGTGAAGCCCATGAATTTTGACCTGCTGCCTTTCCTAGTGGCAACTCCACCAGACCACACATCACCTGCATATTCAAACAAGCAGTAACTGCTAGTGGTGAGGGAGGGTGGTGCCAACTGACCTCACTATTGAAACTGAAAAGCTGGCACAAGATTAATGTCAACCGCTGTGGCGCCAAAACCCAGAGGGCACTGGCCATCTGGATAGCCCTCAAATGGGTCATCAGAGTCCTGCATATAAGGTAGCCCAGAGCTGGTTTAAGTGAATTGTTGTGTGGCCCGTGAAGTGTGTGGTGAGTGTGCTACTGGTTTGATTTAGGTACTACTATTGTGGACTCTATTTGTCAAAGGCAGAACTTTGATACAGTGTGGACAGGCCTTTACTTTGGAATATGGACTCAAGTTAATCTGCACTGCTTCTGAGAAGCATCCTGTATATATCACCCATTCATTATAAATAAACTGGGTGAATACCTATTAGTTAATATGTAAATTGCATTTTTACAAAATTGGTAATAACACAAAATTGATCTTAATCCTTGAAATCATGGGAATGTGGAGTTACTGTGCATATTCATACAGAATGACAATTCTGTAAGTGAAAATCAAAAAGTTTCTGTTCAATGGCTGAATAGTCCAGAATCTATGCCAATCAGTCAAAATCACCATGAGCATTGAGGCAATCATCCCACCGATACACCAAGTTCAAGATACCCAGGTGGGTTTAACATCATGTCCTACTGCATAAAGAAGTCCATAACTGCCTGCACCACATCCTCATCTGACAGGAATCATTGGCCCTTCAAGGCCATTTTTAAGGGACTGAAGGCATCATAACCACATGGGGAGAGATCAGGATAATAGGGTGAGTGCTTGAGTGTCTCCCACTTGAGTTAGAGTAACTTCTGCATTACAACACTTGTGATATTGAGTAGCGTCTTGTGTTGAATTATGACCAGCAAACGACATGGCACACCATTCAACAGTGGTGGTTTTCAATGGACATGCTGCCCCATACTCTCTGTTCATTCTCCAGTGGATGTCTACAAGTGTTTGTCCTTCAGTAGCCAAGAAAGAATAACAGCATGTTGGTCCCATTTCAATTCACTTGGTAATAACATCTGAGATTGCCATATGCACATTGGAAGGACATTAGGGGCACACTAATCACTTGCCTACATGTCGGTGCTTATGTACCCATGCTAAGTTATGCTATGTTGCATATAAGCTATAGCAATGCCCTGAAATGAAAAGTTTTCGTCACCGCCTTAGATCATTCATAGATTAATGGCAAAAGCTCATGATACCTATAAACTGATGAGAAGCATCAAATATTTTAGGTGGCAGTAAATTTAGGAAATCTGTCTCATAAGTAAACATTATTGTCCGAATGTAGAAATATCTGAGAAACTCATAAAAGTCTGGAAATCAGAATAATGAGAACAAGATTCACATCAGCTAGCTGGTAAGTTAGCATCATTATTTTCCAGATAAAAGCAAGAAGAGCATGGTAAATGGATGTGTACATGGACTATAGAATCAAATAAATCAGTCCAAGAAGGTTCCATTCCCCTCAGTCAAATCTGTATAGTATTGTGGATTGGAGTACTCATGTGTAAAAGTATGTATCCGGTAGCTCTGTATGTGTGCCATTGTGCCTTACACAGACACATGTCTTCTTGCTCTCCTTGACATGTTGTGGAGTGTCTTAGAAATTATATTTCAAAAGGCTACCCATATGGGACTTACTAGTTGCGTGGTGTCGCGAGGTCTGGGCTTTGTGGTGGCCATTTAAATAGGGTGAGATGTTGCATAAGAGTACCCAGTCTACTGTCCTCGAAATTGTTCTTTAAGGAACTCAAGCACCAGATTAGCAAACTATGCTCGAGCTTTGTCCTTCTGTAACCACATATGATCCACAATTCCCTTTTTCTTGGAGCAGGGATACTAATAAAATTTGCAATATGTACAAAAATAAGAATTTACATCCATATACCCTTAAAAAAATATGTTCAGATATCATGATGACATCTTGGTGTATGCCATAACGTGAGTTGCATGCCTTTCTGACTATTACATACAATGAAAATTTATTTATTTATTGGCCAGAAGATCACATTTCTCCTACGTGAACTGTGATATACTGCACATTCATCAGCAAATAACACTCTTGACTGAGAAATGGCATTTGGAAATTGCACCACAAAATTGTGTCAGGTTGCAACTCACTACTTGATGACATCGTCAGGTAACAAACATTGGTCATTTTTAAATGTGATCAGGCCTGATCACAGCTCTTGAATTTAAGCCAATCTCTTGCAAATTGATTTTACTGGAGACTGCTCATATGATTCAGAGAAGGTTGCACACATTTCCTCTCACATTATTGTACAGTTACTAAGTTTATGACTCTGCCTGAAATAAAAGCACACTTATCCCAATCAAATGTGCTGCTTAATGAAGTGAGGCCTTGCAAAATAAATTCCTAAACATCCTCACTATCTCTGTCATTGTGTGCCCCATCTGCTGATATTTGTGTACTCACACACACATCACTAGTTGCTTCACTACAGTCACTGTGCCCCTAACATCAGCTATATCTTCACAGCTCTGACAATGCAATACCAAAACAAAACAGTACAACACTGACAATAACACTTTTCATCAGCTTCAAAACACAGATACCAGAGTATTTCTCAGATAGTCTGTATGTCTGCATGAGCCAGATGTTTGGAGTGTATCGCTCAGGCCTGTGCTGCCCATACAGTCTTACTTTTGTGTATCCCGTAAGATGATATTGATGTTTTGTTTGAGAAATTTGTTTTTACCTTCAGAAATCGACTGTTTTTAGGTATGATCTGTTGAGTTGAAATCTCACTCTGATATTTCACATCTCAAACATATTTTTTCCAGAGACTGTAACATGACAGTTCTGGAATTACTTGATTAAAAGTTTACAATATTATGAAAGGGAAAGTTGCTACTCACCATACAGTGGAGATGCTGAATTGCAAACAGGCACAACAAAAAGACTGTCACAACACACACACTGCAGTCTCAAGCAACTGGTGCTTTCAGCTGCCTGAGACAGCAGTTGTGTGTGTGTGTGTGTGTGTGTGTGTGTGTGTGTGTGTGTGTCTTGTTGACAAACGCCTTAATAGTCAAATTTATTTGTGACAGTCTTTTTGTTGTCCTGTCTGCGACTCAGCATCTCCGCTATTTGATGAGTAGCAACTTTGCTTTTCATAATGTTGTTACATTCCATACTGGATTTTCCAAGTAAAAATTTCGGTATTCCCAAGTTTTCTTTTAGAATATAGGTTCAACAAAGCACATAGACATAAGTTTCAGAAGAAAGACTTTATGCAGGTCTTCTGTCTTCCTGTTCTTATTTAGCCTTCAATGTGCTGAGCAATGCTCTTTATTTATTTACAGTATTCACAATGGTATTCAACTCTCTGTGAATTTTAGTATTTCCATGGTTTATAGGAGCGTGGGCTTTGACCAAATTATACACTTTGTTGCTTGTTTTTGCAATTAGTCCTGAGATTTTGTTGTTGTTGTTGTGGTCTTCAGTCCTGAGACTGGTTTGATGCAGCTTGCCATGTTACTCTATCCTGTGCAAGCTTCTTCATCTTCCAGTACTTACTGCAACCTACATCCTTCTGAATCTGCTTAGTGTAGTCATCTCTTGGTCTCCCTCTACAATTTTTACCCTCCACACTGCCCTCCAATGCTAAATTTGTGATCCCTTGATGCCTCGAAACATGTCCTACCAACCGGTCCCTTCTTCTAGTCAAGTTGTGCCACAAACTCCTCTTCTCCCCACTTCTATTCAATATCTCCTCATTAGTTATGTGATCTACCCATCTAATCTTCAGCATTCTTCAGCACCACATTTCAAAAGCTTCTATTCTCTTCTTGTCCACACTATTTATCGTCCATGTTTCACTTCCATACATGACTGCACTCCATACAAATACTTTCAGAAATGACTTCCTCACACTTAAATCTATACTTGATGTTAACAAATTTCTCTTCTTCAGAAATGCATTGCTTGCCATTGCCGGTCTACATTGTATATCTTCTCTACTTCGACCATCATCAGTTATTTTGCTCCCCAAATAGCAAAACTCCTTTACTACTTTAAGTGTCTCATTACCTAATCTAATTCGCTCAGCATCACCCAACTTAATTTGACTACATTCCATTATGCTCATTTTGCTTTTGTTCATGTTCATCTTATATCCTCCTTTCAAGACACTGTCCATTCAGTTCAACTGCTCTTCCAAGTCCTTTGCTGTCTCTGACAGAATTACAATGTCATCGGCAAACTTCAAAGTTTTTATTTCTTCTCCATGGATTTTAATTCCGACTCCAAATTTTTCTTTTGTTTCCTTCACTTCCTTTTTTTAGATGGAGAAATAAAATTGTGTACTAGTAATGTAGTAGTTATATTATGTCCAGCACAGAGACTGTAATTGTTGGTATCTTAAGTAACAATATTCTGAATGTGCTGGCAATGAAGATAGGCATTCTTGATAACAGTTAACGAAAATAAATATTTGCTATTACTAACTAACAGTGGTTCAGTCATGTA
The DNA here is from genome assembly GCF_023897955.1 of Schistocerca gregaria. Taxonomy (NCBI): domain Eukaryota; kingdom Metazoa; phylum Arthropoda; class Insecta; order Orthoptera; family Acrididae; genus Schistocerca; species Schistocerca gregaria. Next base: position 419,833,790 of record NC_064926.1, on the reverse strand, counting down.
AAAGTTACACTGCAGTGAAAGTAATTCAGACTTACCTTAATCTTTGAATTGCATTCTGCTTCTTTATTTTTTAATTCTTGCTCCATATCATTACACTTAATTTCCAGCTTATTTATCAGTTCATCTACATCATTACTGTCTTTTGTAGCTGACTGACTAAGCAACTCTAACTTTTCTTTTGAATGCTGAAATTCATGTATAATTTCTTCTAGGTTATTGCATTCTTCAGAAATCCCTGATAGTCTCTCTTCCATCACCTCATTCTGTCTCGGAAATTTGTGGTAAGTTGAAACATATAATTACTCACATTAAATACACATAAAAAGAACCAGTTTTGTATGAAATAAACAATATTTAAAATGGTGGTAAGTATATAAAATGCAACTTTCAATGAGATAGGTAGTAATTGCATGTAAATGAATTTTTTTTTTCAGTGAGCCCAGAAAAAGTTACTCTATGCTGCCAAAGTCCAGCATAAACTGAAAACTATAAACCACTGTTTTTTATATATTAACTTTCATGGAAAATATTGTTATGAGATGCCTCTACAGACAGAGCACCAGTTACTGGGTTATTGTAGCTTTCCCAACTGTACATCAACAGACCAGTGGCAGGAGAATGCTGCCAAATATTCACTGTACATCAACTGGCTGAAGCAGTTGTAATGGTCTATTTGTCCTGTAATGATTTTCTAATGAATCTCAGACTCTTTCTCTCTAATGCATCCCACTACCACATTAACCTGAGCTCTGAATATAAAGTTTTGACTAACAACATTGAGAAGCAACTCTCAATTTCATGACTGCTTAAGAGAGAGATGAACAAGCTGACAAATGTTTACTGCTGATTTTAACACTAAGCTATTACTGTGATAAAGTTGCACTTAATTACCCAAGCTCCAGTAACAACTAACAACAACAAAAAAGTTAAGTAAGCAACAACTAAATCAGGCAGTCAGTATTGGAAGTTCTCATTTATACTTACACTAGTCATAATCTTTTTAGTTAAAGAGTTCATTTATTTGTGTCATCTACAAAGCACTGAATGTAGGGATAGCTCTCTACTTGCTCTGTAATCATTTCCTGCCAAATTCTCTGGAAGAAAGGTTGTAAGAAAGCAGAATAAGTATTTTACTATGACTAAGGGGCTAATGCAATGAAGTTCCAAGTAGTTTTTATTAGTGGTGTATATTTTTAGAAAACATGATAGCTTAAGGAATTAAGGAAATGAAACTCTGAATCATCACTACAGTGTTGTGAACAGTTTAAAAAATGTTTCCAGGAAGTCTTTGAATCTACATGAATAGTTTTACATGATAGTAGCAGTCCCCTTCCATTATGCAGCACAGTAAACAGCAGTCATCTTTACTTCCAAGACTAGTACTCACATAATTATTGTATCCCAGGTGTTACAGGCTGAATTAATTCATAAACTGTGGTGGAGTCTCTATGACAGTAGCATGATGCATTGTCTGTGAAAAGCAGGATTGTGAGCAATGCCTATGTCTTTTGCCACCGTGCTGCTAATGTACCACCAGCAGCTTCCACAGTCTCCTAACTCACCCTTAACACACTGTGTTGACCTTCTACCTCTGCCAACCCTCTACCTTCTTCTGACAAAGACCCACACTAGGGTTTCTTCTATCACTCTGCTGCCACTGAGAAACATTCTGAGTGGTTGGCCTTCATCTTCTTCTATTAAGTTAATATTTGAAACTCTTGCTTTATTGCAAAAATTAGTAAGTAGTCTCTTTTCCTAAGAAAAAATCATTAATCAGTTTGTGATTACTAATGGCATAAAAGTTTTACATAATGATAAAGAGGCCTCTCTGTTTGAATCTGTCTCTCAAGGCTTCCACCAATTGCAGGTTTCTTGTTGAATTTGTGAGAGAATGCCTCACTATTCCTGTGTGTGTAGTGTAGAAGACTTGAAAGCACTCACTTTATATCCTTCAACAGTACTGCGCAAAAATTACTACTGAAAAGTCTTTTTCACATTGGAATATCGTCTTCTGTCTTGAAACATTATACAAATATTTCATGAAGACCCATGGACAAATCTATTTTGATGCCACCCTACCCTTCGCGTTGTGCTACATCCATATAAGATACACCTAGAGGCATTAGGCTCCTGCAGATAAATGTAATGTACTGTGCATCAGTAATGAGTGAGCTGCAAAATACCATGGAAGAATTGGGTGTCAATGTCATGCTAGTCCAGGAACCATACGTCCACACTTCTCAATACACATTGTCACAATAGTTTGACACCAAATGCCAAGGAGGCAACCATCACCCTCAATCATAAATACCCTGTCACTAAAGTGATGAGCACTCTGTAACATTAAAGATGTGTGCTCTTCAATGTAAGTGGATTTTTGCAGTACTCTCACAAGACTGAGCCATATCTTGACAAATTATGAGCGGCAGTACTGTACAGTTGTGAAGAATATCACATAATAGGGGCTGATGCAAATGCGAAGTCAGTGATTGGGCATAGCAGAACAACAGGTGAACATGTTGTAATGCTGCAAGACTTGATCCAAGAACTGGCCTGACTGTTATTATCAAAGATGGGCAACCTAGCAAATTTGAAAATAGCATTGGTGCAGGGACCAATATAGACATTACCCTGGCAAATTGGACAGCTGCTAGTAAGTTTATATCCTGGGAGGTTAAACAACTGTCATAACCTTTGATATCAGAACAGTAAGTGTAAACTCTAGAAGCACTGAAGGCAAAGGAAACCAGAAGGCTGGGACTTGACACAGAAAACTGGAATGCACTTATTTCTTAAATGGCTTCTTTCTACCTAGACCATTTACCTGAAAACTTAGGTCTCTGGGTGAATGCCCATATCAGGCTCCTGCAGTGGGCACAGGCAAATCTCATCTCAAACAGAGGATGAAGAGCTATTTCTAAGGCACATTGGGGTAGGAAACTGACAGAGTTCAGGAAAAAAATCCATAATGCAGGAAGGAATTACCAGTAATCTCTAGAGAGGGGCAGAAGAGATAGAATGATAAATATATACGGACATCTGAAACTAACATATCGAGGCAAGATCAGAGACACTAAAAAGGAGCACTGCGAGTGCTTTCAGAACATACAACTGAAATAAGACTTGTGTATTTAGTCATACAAACTTCCAACTGACAAATTTAAGATTTCCACCATCCTGTCTATCCTCCGCAAGGCAAAAAGAACAATGATCAGTGGCAGGAGAATGCTGCCAAATATTTACTGACCTCTCTTTCACCAGATTATCCTTCAAATACACACAACAACCACGAATCAGTGCTCTGTGACCATATGAGTTCTCAATATAGTAACAACGATGTCACACTGCCATTTTCTCAGCAAGAAGTAGCAGTAGCAATAGCCATGCCCAAATGTACCAATGCCCTGAGAACAGATGATATCTGTTCATAGGTGACACAGAACATATATCCAATCAAAGTGCCATTCATAACATAGTCAGTCTTATGCAGTATGACAGAAGAGATCCCCTTATCTGCTGATAACATCACTAAGTTTCCATCTATTGTCATACTACAGAAGATTGACTATGGCTAGAAGATTTGTCAATTTTTAGAGGATCCTGCTTGCAGTTTACTAGGGAATAACCCCACCAGGACACAAAGGTCCTTCTTAAGAAAACAGGACGGCCTGAGGAAGTTGTCAAGCATCTGAAAGCTAAGGCATCAGTACCAACCAGACTATACATATTACCATAGATCCGTAAAGAGTGTGTACCTCTTCATCCAATTGTGAGCAATATCCATGCACCAACCTACTCCACAGCCACCTAGCTTAAAATGAAATTAGCATCATATGTGGAAAAGTGTATCCACCACATCCACAACTTCTTGGACTTAATGAAATGTCCCAGAAATGTACAAATCTCGAACACAGACATCATGGTCAGCTTTGTCATTATATCCCTATTAACCAGGGTCCCACTTCAGGATACAATCAGTTAGATCAGTGAGAGATTTGGCAGAGCTTTGCTGGATCTTTTCAAGTATATCTTGGCACAGACTTACTTCCTATGTGGAGGCCAATTTTATGAGCAGATTAAAGGAGTGGCAATGGGTAGCTACCTATCTCCGACAGTGGCTAATCTGTCTGTGAAGAAATTCAAGGATGAGGCCCTTACAATTGCTGCCTACCATCCGATGTGTTTCTTCAGATATTTTGATGACACTTTCATCATCTGGCCACATTGTCAGAAATGACTGGACAAGTTCCTGAACCATCTGAACTCAAAGACATCCCAACTTTAAGTTCACTACAGAACTAGAGAATGATGGTCAGCTCTTGTTCCTGGATGTCCTAGTGAAGAGGAAGGCAGATGGCACATTTGCTCATTGTGCATATAGGGAATCGACATACACTGACCTATATCTACAGGCTGACAGCTGTCACCACCCAATACAGAACAATGGAGTGGTCAGAACACTTGTACACAAACCAAAACTCTCTGACCCAGACAGCTGGATAGCAGAGTTAGGACACCTACGACAAGTATTCATGGATAACGGATATTCAACCAGGGATATCTGCAAAGCATTACATTCCACCAGGCAACCTAGTACAACAGAACAGGAACAAGAAGAAGAGGCCAGGAAGGTAGCCTTTCTACCATATGCCAGATCTATCTTTGTTAAGATCAGCAGAATCCTGAAGAAACACAAAATCAAATATATGTTCCACCCACCCAGTAAGATCAGAGTGCTCATTGGAATGGTCAAGAATTATCTGACATTTACCATACACTTTGTGAATGTGGTGTGTATTACATTGGTTAAACTGCCAGGATAGTGGACATAAGATGTAACACCAAAGTCGTACCAGGCTACAACAGGCCACTGTATCACCAACAGCAGCTAATTGCCTGGAGCTTGAACACACCATGAATTATGATCCTAGCTCCTCCCAGATTGTGGGATAGTGGCATCAATGAATATATAGAAATCAAGATGGCAGAGAACCTGATCAACTGGGAAGCAGGATACCAGTTCAGTACAGTGTGGTTCAAATGGTTCAAATGGCTCTGAGCACTATGGAACTTAACTTCTGAGGTCATCAGTCCCCTAGAACTTAGAACTACTTAAACCTAACTAACCTAAGGACATCATGCACATCCATGCCTGAGGCAGGATTCAAACCTCCGACCGGAGTGGTCATGCATTTCCAGACTGTAGCGCCTAGAACCGCTCGGCCACCCTGGCCGGCCTCAGTATAGTGTGGTAGCTGGCTTTGGAGCTACTGTAAAAAAAAATCCCTTTTGTGGTAATGAACCTGAGATGACCATGTGCATAATTAAAAGAATCAGACATAATAGAATACACCATGCAGCAACTACCTCCTCAGAAGACAGCAACAGCGGTCATGGACAAGATAGGAAACAACATCAACCACCAAAAACCTCAGGCACAACACAACTTGAGAGCATACATAATACAGAACTCCAGTTAGTTGCTACCGCCACAAGAGAGTGCTGCAGTATGCACACACATAGCATGCAACACCAACAGCAGCCTGATACTGCAAGAAGTGCACATCACAGTCGTGTACCAAATTCAGAACACCAGGAGGTCACACAAAGGACTTCACACAAAGCACTCTTACAAACTTGCAATAGGATTACCGAGCAAATAAGAGTATGCAAGTTGTTTATGAGTGTTCGTGTGCCAGCATTTTTCAGTTACATTGCTGGAGATGCACTGGGTGAAGTCTGTGATGATAGGTGGATAGACAGGAGAGAACTGGTTGCATCATCTGCACATTCCACTGATGTCTGTCTTTTGGATTACTATCTGGGAGGCCACTGAAGACATTTGGTATATTCACAAGACATAACAAATGCAAAGAAATTTCATCAAAGTGTTATGGAAAGCTGCAAAGGCATTTGATATTATCCATGGATGCTTGAAAGTTTGTGACATTCCATGATACAATGAGTAGATTCATGTATACACACAAGATAGAGATCTTTTGGACATTTGCTGTCAGTTCCTAAATTGAGGACTTTGAAGAATGTTCTTTCATTAATAACAAATGAAGAATTTATGTATATCTGTCATTTCAGACCTTCTTTCTTCTTTCGGTGTAAGTAATCTGCACACAATAGTTTGTAAAAGTATTTCTGTCACACTCCATGTGTTACTTTGTTTGATGATCATGTTAATAGATGTATCAATCTTTCAGTGTATTGTTCTTTTTAAGTTTGAGTAGCATAATTAAAGTTGAAAGTTCAAAATCCACAGTAGGAAGTGTTAAATATAAACCAGGCCCAACATTTGGCTAGAAGCGCATGATAAATCACTTTACACTTTACACAATAAAATTGGTGAATAAATCAACCTTCAACAGCCTATGATTGAACCAAGACAGCCCTTCTTGTCTGAGTTTGAAATTTTGTTGTGCAGTTCATCTATGCAAGCTGAGAAGTGTCACCAGCACATCAAATTTGAGAAGGTGGCAAACCCTGGGATGAAAAAATTCACAAATTTCATTTCTATCTCAGGAATTGCCATGTCCTATTTCCAGCTGATGCATTTACGTTCAGAGATGAAGCATAAATAAACAAATCTACTGTATAAAATGCCAGTGTGCTTTGGTGTTTCTTCAATGTCTCTGCCATCTAAAACTCAGTGTAGCCTCAGAAAGCTGCCACAGATCCAGGATTTACATAGGCAAAAGGTACACTAGTGTGCTGATTAAGTTATGTTAGGAGGGAGGGGATGATGGTGGGGCCTTCAGAGAACTGATGACTGATATCTGCTGCTTACACTATAACCATGTCATGTTGTGCTAGGAAGGGATGAGAGAGATGATGAGGGAACTGGCAATCAACTCCACATGCCAGATATTGGTGCAGCTTGGTATGGATGTGTACAATGTAGTGACAAAGAAAAGTTCTAGAGACTTCTAGCACATTTCTGCAAAGATATTCATGTCTTCATTGTAGGATAGTCCTAAAACTACCACCTTTCCAAAGGAAAATGGAATAATTTACCTCAAATAGCATGACAAGCAAACAGGCCTAAATTAAATAGATTTTGTGATGACCACAGTATTTCCAGTCTCACTTACATGGCAATGTCAAAATAGGCAATTCTGTGTTTTAGCCCTTTCAAGACAGCATAGTGAGAGTCAGGTTGAGTCCTCTGAATGTGAGCCAGTCCTGCCTGGATGTGCACACTGTATGCTGTACTTTTTGCAGTCACCCTTGTACTTCTCTGTCCCTGCTTCCACACTTCCAGTTTAATCATATTGATATGACTTTATATTATATAGTTACTCAGGAAAACATCTACACATATATTCAAATGTTTTTATCTTCATTTTGAATAAAAAGGGTGTTCTGGATCTTTTAGGTAATTCATGTAATATTTTTGTACCTTTCTAGCAGATCTGTGGTTTTGGGCACAGCACTGGTGAGGTGGGTACTTTATTATTTAAAATGTATATTTAAGGTTATTTCTGTTTTCATGTCTACAGTAATGTTTATTTCCATTTGGTTTACATTACATTTCACTACATTATACACTCCTGGAAATTGAAATAAGAACACCGTGAATTCATTGTCCCAGGAAGGGGAAACTTTATTGACACATTCCTGGGGTCAGATACATTACATGATCACACTGACAGAACCACAGGCACATAGACACAGGCAACAGAGCATACACAATGTCGGCACTAGTACAGTGTATATCCACCTTTCGCAGCAATGCAGGCTGCTATTCTCCCATGGAGACGATCATAGAGATGCTGGATGTAGTCCTGTGGAACGGCTTGCCGTGCCATTTCCACCTGGCGCCTCAGTTGGACCAGCGTTCGTGCTGGACGTGCAAACCGCGTGAGACGACGCTTCATCTAGTCCCAAACATGCTCAAGGGGGACAGATCCGGAGATCTTGCTGGTCAGGGTAGTTGACTTACACCTTCTAGAGCACACTGGGTGGCACGGGATACATGCGGACATGCATTGTCCTGTTGGAACAGCAAGTTCCCTTGCCGGTCTAGGAATGGTAGAACGATGGGTTCGATGACGGTTTGGATGTACCGTGCACTATTCAGTGTCCCCTCGACGATCACCAGAGGTGTACAGCCAGTGTAGGAGATCGCTCCCCACACCATGATGCCGGGTGTTGGCCCTGTGTGCCTCGGTCGTATGCAGTCCTGATTGTGGCGCTCACCTGCACGGCGCCAAACACGCATACGACCATCATTGGCACCAAGGCAGAAGCAACTCTCATCGCTGAAAACGACACGTCTCCATTCGTCCCTCCATTCACGCCTGTCGCGACACCACTGGAGGCGGGCTGCACGATGTTGGGGCATGAGCGGAAGACGGCCTAACGGTGTGCGGGACCGTAGCCCAGCTTCATGGAGACGGTTGCGAATGGTCCTCGCCGATACCCCAGGAGCAACAGTGTCCCTAATTTGCTGGGAAGTGGCGGTGCGGTCCCCTACGGCACTGCGTAGGATCCTGCAGTCTTGGCGTGCATCCGTGCGTCGCTGCGGTCCGGTCCCAGGTCGACGGGTACGTGCACCTTCCGCCGACACTGGCGACAACATCGATGTACTGTGGAGACCTCACGCCCCACGTGTTGAGCAATTCGTCCACCCGGCCTCCCGCATGCCCACTATACGCCCTCTCTCAAAGCCCGTCAACTGCACATACGGTTCACGTCCACGCTGTCGCGGCATGCTACCAGTGTTAAAGACTGCGATGGAGCTCCGTATGCCACAGCAAACTGGCTGACACTGACGGTGGCGGAGCACAAATGCTGCGCAGCTAGCGCCATTCGACGGCCAACACCGCGGTTCCTGGTGTGTCCGCTGTGCCGTGCGTGTTATCATTGCTTGTACAGCCCTCTCTCAGTGTCCAGAGCAAGTATGGTGGGTTTGACACACTGGTGTCAATGTGTTCTTTTTTCCATTTTCAGGAGTGTATCATGTCAGTTACACTTCAAAAATCCTTTTGTATATGGTAAATCGTGAAGCAGGGAAAGGCACACAGCCTTGTATTGCATTCCTCACATCACATATTCATCTGCTTCCTCCTCTTATAGATAACACAAGTTCTGTAGCTGCTCCACTCATCAAGCAGATAAGGTCCTGCTGTCAGTCTTGAGGGAAGTTCAGATCTCTTTCCTCTGCCAGATCTTCCTTTCTCTGCTTTACATTTTTCCAGGTTTTCCTGGATGACTCCTATCTGAAAATTGGCGTAGGTAGTATTCCTTACAAATTTCTTGTATTGAGCTAGTTGTTGTGGCCGAGTAGTTCTAGGCACTTCAGTCCGGAACCTCGCTTCTGCTACAGTCGCAGGTTTGAATCCTGCCTCGAGCACGGATGTGTGTGATGTCCTTAGGCTAGTTAGGTTTCATCATCATCATCATCATCATCATCATCATCATCATCATTTAAGACTGATTATGCCTTTCAGCGTTCAGTTTGGAGCATAGCCCCCTTATAAAATTCCTCCATGATCCCCTATTTAGTGCTAACATTGGTGCCTCTTCTGATGTTAAACCTATTACTTCAAAATCATTCTTAACCGAATCCAGGTACCTTCTCCTTGGTCTGCCCCAACTCCTCCTACCCTCTACTGCTGAAACCATGAGTCTCTTGGGTAACTTTGCTTCTCTCATGTGTGTAACATGACCCCACCATCTAAGCCTGTTCATCCTGACTGCTACATCTATAGAGTTCATTCCCAGTTTTTCTTTGATTTCCTCATTGTGGACACCCTCCTACCATTGTTCCCATCTACTAGTACCTGCAATCATCCTAGCTACTTTCATACCCGTAACCTCAACCTTGTTGATAAGGTAACCTGAATCCACCCAGCTTTCGCTCCCATACAACAAAGTTGATCGAAAGATTGAACGGTGCACAGATAACTTAGTCTTGGTACTGACTTCCTTCTTGCAAAAGAGAGTAGATCGTAGCTGAGCGCTCACTGCATTAGCTTTGCTACACCTCGCTTCCAGTTCTTTCACTATGTTGCCATCCTGTGAGAATATGCATCCTAAGTAGTTGAAACTGTCCACCTCTTATAACTTTGTTCCTCCTATTTGGCACTCAATCCGTTTATATTTCTTTCCCACTGACATTACTTTCGTTTTGGAGATGCTAATTTTTATACCATAGTCCTTACATTTCTGATCTAGCTCTGAAATATTACTTTGCAAACTTTCAATCAAATCTGCCATCTTGATCTCACCCAGCCAGTCTATTGTTTTCAACATATGATCCATAAATAATATGAACAACAGGGGAGACAGGTTGCAGCCTTGGTTAGGTTTAAGCAGTTTGAAGTCTAGGGGACTGATGAGCTCTGATGTTAAGTCCCATAGTGCTTACAGCCATTTGCTCTATTGGCAATGAGAGTTAAAAAGTGACATTTTCACAATGTGAATGAACAACTTATGGTACCATTTAATCAATTTTCTGCCGCTTTCCACTGTCTTTATTACCATGTCACTTGTATCCACAGATCCCATTGATTTATTGTAGTCCAGTATTATTACAGGTTTCAAATTCTTTGGCCCTGTTTGACGATTCACCTTTCATTTCTGCAGAGTAGACCGTCAAACGCATCCATACATGTCTTTGTCACATTGTTTCAGTGCCAACAGTAATCACTATGCACAACCAAAAGTAAACTCACCTTTCTTTATTTTTCAGCCATGTTAGGCATATATTTTCTTGTGTCCCTGACCGTACACAAGAATTGGTTGCCCGGTCATACAATCAACAAAACAAGGCGGGGCTTGTGTATCAGGTGTCACAGTACAGGATATTGCTCTTTCATAACTATGGCTCAACCAATGAAGCTACAGCATCTTCTGAGATGCTGAAATCATATTTATGAATATCTGTATGTGATCTACAATAGACAATGAAATCTAAAGTATGATTTGTGTGCACATCATGGAAATGAAAATCTTTATTACAAAACAACTTTGTTTAGCAGGTATATACAGCTTCATTTTTAGTCTGCCTTTGAATAATAGAAGGCTTTCATTTATGCATAACTTTTCATAAGGACAGAAATTTTCCTTATATTATTTATTTAAAGTGGTCCATTACTGGCTGTAGCTTGTACAAATAGTCATTACTGTGAGACACTTCATTATTGGCAAAATGTAAAAACCTCAAGATATTATGAAATTGGTCTCTAGGTAGCGGTTTAGAAAAAATGGTGTATGAATAACCAGGTTCTCAGACCAATACTATGACAGGCTCAATTTTCTTACTCTTGTAACGATAAAGATTGTAGCAATAAAGATGTAAATATCATTTACATTCATGCCACTCCATACTCTTTGGCCCTTCTTCGGAACATGACCAGCCACTATTTTAGGAAGGTATCTTTAGTTTCCTCACACAAAATGTTTATGATACCTGTGCTAAAGGACAATGTAAAGAAACTTAGCATGCTGTTACTATTTACAACACCTTTCAGTCCATAAACAGCTGTGTCAAAAGTATATTTCTTCAGTTTCAAGCTTTCATTTTTCCTCATTATTATTTTTTTTCCTTGTTAGTTCTGGTGCATCTTCATCTTATATCACTATCTGTAGATTCATTGTCATCTTCCGTAGACAAGACCACGTTTGGAGATGCTTTAGATGTTGATGGAACAGCTGGAGTAGCAAATGTACCTAATGTAGAAGTGGGGACAAAAGTGTTTTTACATTTATCTTCATCATCAGATTCAAATGATAATTCACTTTTATCTTCAAAATCACAACCCAGTATGACGGAAAGAGTTTCCTCCACAGTATATCATTTGTCTACCATATTTGTCCTGGTAGAAACTAAATGAAGAGCTCAACACATCAGTACAGAACTGAAACAAAGTGGGAAATCAGTAGTGCAACAGAAGCCAAAACTGTGCTTTCAAACTGAATGCAACTGCCTTCTGGTTACTCTATTGCTAACTACAGTCTTCCAAGAGAGCTACTAGATGGTGCATAGATCAAAGAGAAAATGAGCATAGTGAAGCGAAGAAATGCCAAGAGAGGTGGAGCTGCTACACCAGTCCATCAGCTGAGAGGCACAGGTTGCTCTTGACTTCCGCAGCAATTCACTGGCTGACTGGCTGAGCTGCACAGTCCCTCCCAACTTCTACTGAAGTTCACTGGTGAGGAAGAGTTAACTGGATCACAGATAATAATTTCTAGAAAAGAAATGCATGAGAATTCTGCAATGAATTCCATGCTTCACATTTCAGGAGGGAGCTAAGTGACAAATAACCTTCCCCTTTCTCACTCTAACAAACACCTTTGTCTAATCATTTAAACTCTTATCATCATTTTCACAAAATGATAGTTGTTTAACCAATACTATTTTATTCTTTAGAACCATTTTCAGAATAATGTAATTTCATCATCTGCAATGAGGTAACAATATGTTACGGTAATGGATAAGGAGCAATTTAAAAATGAAAATGTAACAGCAAACTGATGACGAGACATTATTCACATACAGCACCCTGTATCATCTATGGAACAACAGAAGTTCCATATCCCAATCTGGAACCAAAGAAGTTACCAAAACAAAATAAGTTTCTTTTGCATATTGCATTATCCTTTTTCTCTATTTTACGTTTCTCATGTATTTTGCAGTTCTGCAGATAGTGCTTTACAAACGGTTTTTTTTAGTCTGGTGTCTTCTTAGATTCCCTATTTTATAAATTGGAACACGGAATTTTAGTTCCACAGATAGTATAGGGTGGACGAACCTCTTAGTTTTTTTTCCGCTTTATGAGAGTAGCGTCCATTCATCAGTTTGCTGTTACATTTTCATTTTTGAATTACTGCTTATCCATAATTGTAAAATATTGTTTCCATCATTAAAGTGTGTGCCAAAAGTTGGAATTACACCAGTCTTAAACATTAAAATCATACTGGTTCAACAACTGTGCAGTTTTCTTCATTTTATAAAAATGGACTTGTACAGTTGTGTTTGCCCTATAAAAATAACTCTTTCTTATCATCATGTATGCCAATCCTTCCAAGGAATATCACACTTCTTTCTCTTGTGATTTTGGAAGAAGTCATTTTCATTCCTTTCCCCCTTTTTTTTCTTAGTGCTATTACTGCTTAGTAGTCGCCTGAGCACCTATTGTGCCATTTTCCAATGTTACTGTTACTCAACAGTCACCTCAGCAAAAGTCTTTATCCTCTTTCTTTTTTACTTTATCATTTCTTACAAATTTTAACTTCAGATATCTGTCTCTCTCTTTAAAGTTTCTATTTTCTCAATAATACTAAGTCTTCTAACACTGAATTTCAAAAATGACATTACTGTTAATCTTTCTCATGCTGTCCCCTACCTGAGCACCCCTCACCAAGGTATTGCAATGTTGTTACAATCACAAATTTGTACAGAAGAAGAAAAATGGTGACTGTGAGTAAAATTTAAAAGATTGCATGTTCTGGGAACGTTTCCTTGAGTCTTTAACATAATGGTTTCCATTACCTTCTCAGACCCAAATCTTACAAAGGCAATTTCCAATCCCAAGGGAAAGATAATATCCTGATTTTGAATTAGATCCTTCATCCACGTTTGTACAAGCCACTTGCACATTGATGGCAATTCCTTGTACCACAGAACATGATTTTATTCATTCTTGGGAGCAGCAACTTCAAGTATACCTGGAGATGTTGGAATAGAAGTCACAGATACTAAATAGTGCATCATAGTGGTGTATGAAACCTTATTATTTAAGATCAACTCCAGATCAGCTCCATTAAGATTGTGCAATATTAATGTCAAAGAATGAAAAAATCTGTTAAATACAGCATCACATTGTCCCTCACTGAAATGGTTTCAAGAACATTTCCTAACCATATTGTAATAGAAATTTTCATTTCTGTAGGTAGGGTTGGAATGCATACTTTTTCCCTTTCTATCTGAGATGATTGTAATCTGAAATATCAATGCATTGTTTTGCAGCAATATATACCAATAAAATTATCTCAAGCCTCCTGCCCATCAAGTGATTTAAAATCCATGAGCTTTCAGCCAAATGCTCCTCAGTCATTGTCAAGTGGTAACTATCGTGCTATTCTTATATGGCCATGCTGCCTTCTGTGATGTCACTGGGGCTCACTCCAGTGTCATACATGATAATGTTTTCACTTCAGCCTTACAAAAGCTGGTCATCGGATGTGCTTAGCTACACGCCGCTGTCTTTATCTCAATGACTTCTTTTATGGCCCTATCCCATAAACCATTAGTCCATGTAATAACAAATGTCTTGACAAATGCAACACCGTGTACATATTCCAGAGCATGCTCTGCTGCCCATGATTTCTCACAGAACTGTAACTGAAAACATCTCTCATGTCCTACATGGCACTGTTCACTAATACGGACAGTCAGTCCCACTTGGTATGGTATATACTCCTAGCGTTTGGAGTTTACATCATCTTTCATAGGCTTCATGAGTTGTCAAATTATTGCTGGAGGCTTGAAGAGTGTACTGCTCAGGCACTTTCCACTTACATTTCTTCATAAAGATGGCTTGTGAACTCTGACAGTTGCAGCCATTTATCTAGAATACTTTGCCTAACTAGCTCAATTCGTTCTGTACATTTTCATCTTCTGAGATGGCCTCCACTCATTGCCCCAAGGTCCTCCATATGGAAAGTTTCTGGTAGTGGTAGCTGGTAGCTGATAGTGTGCAGATACTGCTCTGTGTGAGTGGGTTTCCAGTAAACACTGTGGATGAGACATCCATTTGCTTTACGGCAGATGACGACATCAAGTAATGGCAAGGCACAACCTGTCGTTACTTCTATCATGAACTGTCATGAATGTTGTTCATCTGGTCCTAGAATTCTCCCAGCTTTCGACATCCATAAGAACAGACAACAAATGTATTGGCAATATCCAAGCATTAAAGCCTAGGATATATTACATATATGAGAATAATGAGACCACATCAAAGCTGACCATCATATCTAAGAGATCTGATACCCAAAATTTTAATTTGTTACACACTTTTAATGTCCACTGTCCATTCACCTATATTTCTGCAAGAGGCTCAGTTCCTTTGTGCATCTACACTGAAATTACCGAGGCAGTAATGCCTACAAATGTACTATATATCTACATATGAAACCTGCTCTGTTGGAAATGTCTGAAAGAATAGACACCACACTGTTGGTTGATACAGTGCTATAAATACCAAATTTAAAAGGAAAAACAGAAACCATCCAGAATTGAGCAGCAAAATAATTTGATGGTGAAAGCTGAAAATCTGTAGTGGACTGGGATTCAATCCTGGATTTCCCACCCAGCATAAGTGGTTGCCTTAATTGCTTCTGCCATCTAGACACACTCCCCCACCTGACCCAAACCCTCAGCTTGTCAAACACTAGTAGCGTCCATTGTCCCTTCACGTATTTGCTCACAGTGGGGCCTGCATTCACGCAAGACCATTGGACCCTGTTGTGTGTCCACACTGAAGTTGTCAAGGCAGTCATGCCAATAGATATGCTGTATATCTATGTGTGGTGTTGCTTTTGTTGGACATGCCTGACAGAGCACAAACCACACTGTTGTTTGATAAAATGGCCATAAACATCAAATTTTGAAGGAAGGATCAATATCTGCTGCAATGTTGTTGTTGTTGTTGTCTTCAGTCCTGAGACTGGTTTGATGCAGCTCCCAATGCTACTCTATCCTGTGCAAGCTGCTTCATCTCCCAGTACCTACTGCAACCTACATCCTTCTGAATCTGCTTAGTGTACTCATCTCTCGGTCTCCCTCTACGATTTTTACCCTCCACGCTGCCCTCCAATGCTAAATTTGTGATCCCTTGATGCCTCAAAACAAGTCCTACCAACCGATCCCTTCTTCTAGTCAAGTTGTGCCACAAACTTCTCTTCTCCACAATCCTATTCAATACCTCCTCATCAGTTATGTGACCTACCCATCTAATCTTCAGCATTCTTCTGTAGCACCACATTTCAAAAGCTTCTATTCTCTTCTTGTCCAAACTATTTATCGTCCATGTTTCACTTCCACTCCATACAAATACTTTCAGAAACGACTTCCTGATACATAAATCTATATTCGATGTTAACAAATTTCTCTTCTTCAGAAACGCTTTCCTTGCCATTGCCAGTCTACATTTTATATCCTCTCTACTTCGACCATCATCAGTTATTTTACTTCCTAAATAGCAAAACTCCTTTACTACTTTAAGTGTCTCATTTCCTAATCTAATTCCCTCAGCATCACCCGATTTAATTTGACTACATTCCATTATCCTCGTTTTGCTTTTGTTAATGTTCATCTTATATCCTCCTTTCAAGACACTGTCCATTCCGTTCAACTGCTCTTCCAAGTCCTTTGCCGTCTCTGACAGAATTACAATGTCATCGGCGAACCTCAAAGTTTTTACTTCGTCTCCATGAATTTTAATACCTACTCCAAATTTTTCTTTTGTTTCCTTTACTGCTTGCTCAATATACAGATTGAATAACATCGGGGAGAGGCTACAACCCTGTCTCACTCCTTTCCCAACCACTGCTTCCCTTTCATGCCCCTCGACTCTTATTACTGCCATCTGGTTTCTGTACAAATTATAAATAGCCTTTGGCTCCCTGTATTTTAACCCTGCCACCTTTAGAATTTGAAAAAGAGTATTCCAGTCAACATTGTCAAAAGCTTTCTCTAAGTCTACAAATGCTAGAAACGTAGGTTTGCCTTTTCTTAATCTTTCTTCTAAGATAAGTCGTAAGGTCAGTATTGCCTCACGTGTTCCAACATTTCGACGGAATCCAAACTGATCTTCCCCGAGGTCTGCATCTACCAGTTTTTCCATTCGTCTGTAAAGAATTCGCGTTAGTATTTTGCAGCCGTGGCTTATTAAACTGATAGTTCGGTAATTTTCACATCTGTCAGCACCTGATTTCTTTGGGATTGGAATTATTATATTCTTCTTGAAGTCTGAGGGTATTTCGCCTGTCTCATACATCTTGCTCACCAGCTGGTAGAGTTTTGTCATGACTGGCTCTCCCAAGGCCGTCAGTAGTTCTAATGGAATGTTGTCTACTCCGGGGGCCTTGTTTCGACTCAGGTCTTTCAGTGCTCTGTCAGACTCTTCACGCAGTATCGTATCTCCAATTTCGTCTTCATCTACATCCTCTTCTATTTCCATAATGTTGTCCTCAAGTACATCGCCCTTGTATAAACCTTCTATATACTCCTTCCACCTTTCTGCCTTCCCTTCTTTGCTTAGAACTGGGCTGCCATCTGAGCTCTTGATACTCATACACGTGGTTCTCTTCTCTCCAAAGGTCTCTTTAATTTTCCTGTAGGCAGTATCTATCTTACCCCTAGTGAGATAAGCTCCTACATCCTTACATTTGTCCTCTAGCCATCCCTGCTTAGCCATTTTGCACTTCCTGTCGATCTCATTTTTGAGACGTTTGTATTCCTTTTTGCCTGCTTCATTTACTGCATTTTTATATTTTCTCCTTTCATCAATTAAATTCAATATTTCTTCTGTTACCCAAGGATTTCTAGCAGCCCTCGTCTTTGTACCTACTTTATCCTCTGCTGCCTTCACTACTACATCCCTCAGAGCTACCCATTCTTCTTCTACTGTATTTCTTTCCCCTATTCCTGTCAATTGTTCCCTTATGCTCTCTCTGAAACTCTGTACAACCTCTGGTTCTTTCAGTTTATCCAAGTCCCATCTCCTTAATTTCCCACATTTTTGCAGTTTCTTCAGTTTTAATCTACAGGTCATAACCAATAGATTGTGGTCAGAGTCCACATCTGCCCCTGGAAATGTCTTACAACTTAAAACCTGGTTCCTAAATCTCTGTCTTACCATTATATAATCTATCTGATACCTTTTAGTATCTCCAGGGTTCTTCCACGTATACAACCTTCTTTCATGATTCTTAAACCAAGTGTTAGCTATGATTAAGTTGTGCTCTGTGCAAAATTCTACTAGGCGGCTTCCTCTTTCATTTCTTAGCCCCAATCCATATTCACCTACTATGTTTCCTTCTCTCCTTTTTCCTACACTCGAATTCCAGTCACCCATTACTATTAAATTTTCGTCTCCCTTCACTATCTGAATAATATAATCTGCTGCAAACGGGAATCAAAATAATTCGATGAAGAAAGTTGAAAATTTGTGCCAGACCAGGGCACAAACCCAGATCTCCTGTTTAAAATGAGTGGTTGCCTTAACCACTCTAGTCATCCAGATATGCTTTCAAACTGACCCAAATTCTCAACATGTCACACGCTAGTAGCTTCCACCATCCATTAACCTGCTTGCTCTCAACCTAGCCCTACAGAACATACACCACACACACACATATATATAGTATATCTGCAGGCATGACTGCACAGATAATTTCAGTGTGGATGCACAACAGGGTCCAAGCCTCTTGCAGCAATACAGGACTCGCTGCAAGCAAGGAGGTCAGTGGACAGTGTATACTACTACAGTGTGACAAGTTGATAATCTGGATTGAATGGGAAGTGTTTCTGGATGACTGAAGTGATTAAGGCAACCACTCACATTAAGTGGGAATCTGGGTTTGAGTCCAGGCCCAGCACAGAATTTCAACTTTCACCACAAACAAATTATGTTGATGTCTGATTGTGGTTGGTGTCGATCTTTCCTTCAAATTTTGACATTTACAGCTGCTGTATCAACCAACAGTGTGGTGATGGTTCCATTGAATATTTAATGAGAAACCCATAATTTTCATTTACAGCCAACCTTTTTGTGAAGTACTTTTAGGCATCGCCCTGGGACATGGCTCCTGCACAACTTTGTCACTTTTATCATTTTAACAATACATTCATTTTCTGGGCTCATGGACATGAAAAACTGGGAGAATTCTTGAGCTGCATGAAGAACATCCACCATTTGACAATAGCCGAGGAGCACTCAGCTGAAAATTCATGGACCTTAAACCAATTGATACAGTTGGAAGCCTGAGAGAATTTTATCAAATGTAATCTGACGCTAATAGTGAATCAAATTTAACTGGATATCAAATCACAATATTGAGATCAGATAAAAAATAAAATAAAATAAAAAAGTCATTTTAGTAGATTATAATTAACACAATGCAATGAAATGGAGCAAAAGTACTCATGTACGAACAGGATAGTCACCTTTTCCATACATTTCAGTGAATTAAAATTCTCACAACACAATTAATAGCCCTGATTTTAGATAATTTTATAAGGTTATGCTACCTCAGTCATACATGCACACATGCATGCATAAGCGTGCACCCTCCCCCCCCCCCCCCCCCCCCACACACACACACAAACACACACACACACACGGGTGCCAGCATATGTGTGATAATGTGGGCAAATGTCCAACGTCCAACATGTAACAACCCCTTCCTGTAAAGGTATGAGCTACATATCTGTTGCTCTTAACCTCATTATATCTCTTCTACCTGCTCCATTCACAACAGCCACCTACCCTTGTTGCACTACAGCAGAGGGCAACAGCCACTCACTACAGCAGCACAATAGTACAGGAAAAACACAGAATGTATCTTCAAACAACAGAAATTCCAGGTAGGAATGTCAACAATGTAGGAAGAGATAGATTGCTGTTTACTGTGAAGATACACATTAAGTTGCAACAGACCCAATCAAAAGACACTTACACATAAGATTTCAGCCATAGCCTTCACCAGAAAAAAAGAAACACACATAATTCGTTCACACAAGCAACCACAACACACGCACATGACCATCAACTTCAGCAGCTCGGACCAGAATGGTATTCTGTACCGAGCTGCCAGAGTTGGCAGTTTGTGTGTGTGAAGTGTGCTGGCTTGTGTGAATGAATGACATGCATATCTCTTTTTCTGATGAAGGCTGTGGCCAAAAGCTTATGTGCATCTTTTAATTGTGCCTGTCTGTACTTAATGTGTCTCTTTATGGTAAGTATCGAGATTTTTGTTAAAATAATGCTAAAAACTTCTTGCAAATAAACAATTATGGGTTTTCTGAGGCCAATATTTGTGAAATTTTTTAACATATATAACAAATCAGAACTGAAAATATAATCCCATAATCCATGGTTCTGCAAAACTGTTTTATTACCTCTTTTTGTATATCTTCTAATTGTTTCAAATACTGCTGCTTCTGTTGATCTAAATTATTATAATTTTCTTTACATTCTTCCAGTTGTACAGATAAATGGTTCAGGACCATGTCTTTATTACAGAGTAACTCATTTAGTTTAAGTATTTCAGCTTCATCATTTCCTCTCAGTAATTCCAGTTCCTTCCTGATTGAAATACATTATTTAGAGGCAATGAAAGTACTTCTTGAAATAAACAATAAAATTCAACATGAAAGGAAAAATATTTGTTTTCAGTTTTCTTCATCCACATTTCCAAGAGATATTTTAAGCAATATCTTCTTTTTCTTTATAATCAAGCAATAACAGAGCCTTAGTACTGGCAATGGACCTTCCTTATGGACAAAATTTACAGTAACCAACAAGCATATTGCACAAAGAGTGACTCATTTTAGTGGCCTAAATATCAATGAAATGAATCCAGACAAATCAAACAACATATTTTTAATGACCTGTACATTGTATCACCACAAACTGTCAGTATTGTAAGGTTGCCAAATAATCAACATCAATTACTAATCACGTACAAAGATATGATGGTGTGATGTAGTTGCTGTTTTGAACATGTGCTTAATTTATTTAACAGTAGTTTAACCATGTATGTCCCACAATGATCATCTGAACTTCTTCACCAAGGCTATAATAATTAGTTTAAAATCCAAAAATATTATCTCTTTTACACTGCATTTTGTGAATAAACTTTCTGCACCATTTATGACTTACCATACAATGTATTTTCCTCCACTTTACATACATCAACATCTTATACTAATCAATAATGTTTCCATTGACAAGATCAAACAATGGAAAATCACACACACACACACACACACACACACACACACACACACACATTCAAATGTATTCAAATGTATTTAACATATTATCTCTGGCCTATCGGCCAGAAGAGACTGTAATCATGTGTGTGTTAGTATTCTTTTCATAATATTGTCATTATTCCATCCTGTATTTTCCAGGATGGTACTGCTCGAATGTTTGGGATCCACAACAAGTTTGATTAAAGGAACACATCAAAGAAATTCAGAGGTGGGGTACTAGATTTGTTATCGGTAGGTTTGATCAATGTCTGAGTATTACTCTAGTACCTT
This sequence comes from Schistocerca gregaria, assembly GCF_023897955.1. Lineage (NCBI taxonomy): Eukaryota > Metazoa > Arthropoda > Insecta > Orthoptera > Acrididae > Schistocerca > Schistocerca gregaria. The sequence goes on along the minus strand of NC_064926.1, from coordinate 419,812,498 downwards.
CCGCCGTGGAAGTCGAACACGTGGCAGAACAAATGGACGTGGTCAGCCCATAGAGGGCTCCGCCTCCACGGCGGCTATTCCGCGCAGCAGCTCTCATGCAGCGAGGGCACCACTGCTAAGCCATGTGCAGACAGTGGCCGGTTTCCTATATAGGGAACCACTCTGCCCTAGTCCAGTCAGTCTGGTACTCGCTCTGGATTTTGTATCTATCTCGGCGGTATTGCGTTCTGGTCATTGCGCGTTGTTGACATTTGCCAGGCTCTGGTTCCGAGTGGATTTACTTTTGGTGCTTGGTGTTGTAGTTTCCACAAGCCTCCGTTGTGTATCTCTTCCTTGTTGTGTCACTCATAGTTGGTCATGGTCGGTTGTTGGCAGTTGTCATTGGTCTGTCGTCCAACTTGTCCTGTGTTTACTTGGTGGTGCGTGTTCCACCGTCGGTGGCTTCCCCGCCTGGTGGCTCCGGTCCGCAGCCCAAGGCGTTCCCACTGTTGGTTGTGGTTACTACAATTACAGAGATGCTTCAGGATCTCAATGGAAATCTCAGGGGTGAACACAATGTTCTTTCCATGAAATTCTATTGAGAAAATTTAGATAACCAGCATTTGAAGTTAACTACAGAACAATTCTAGTGCCGTCAACTTACATTTCACACAAAGACCACAAAGCTAAGATAAGATCAGAGAAATTATGACTTGACAGTCAGTTTTTCCTCAGTCCGTTTGCTAGTAGAACAAGAAAGCATGCAATTAGTGGTGGCACAAGGTACTCTCTATCATGTGCCATAAGATGGCTTGTGGAGGATGTTTGATGTAGATGTAGATGAATGTGTGTGGGTAGGAAATATTTATGACAGACTCATAGGGATATGCACTTTACCAGAAACATTTCATGACTGGACTATTGGTGGAGCAGTTCCAGTAGCATGCCCTCCCAATTTACTTTATGTCAGTTGATTAGATTTTTGGGTATGGGAACACACATACACACACACACACACAGAGAGAGAGAGAGAGAGAGAGAGAAGACAGAAGATATATTCCCATATATTCCCCCCCCCCCCCCCCCCCCCCGTCTCTTTCTTTGTTTGTCATCCCATAATGCTCCACAGCATGTATTGTGATTATTACTACAACCCGTTATAATTTAATCATTGCCACTGGTGTCTGTTTCCACCTCTACTGTCTTCCTGTCAAAACTTCCCTATTCCCACTTCACCCTGCCCAACCCTCTCCTCCTCCCAGCGGCCATAATAATTTCCTCTCAGTCTGTGATGCTGTAGCCATTTTGTTTATATCTTCAGTAAATTGGACAAGAGGGGCCTATATGATATATAACACATAAGCTACACATTTAATGCTGACAATAAGATGTAGAATAAGTTTAATTCAAATAATTTATCAGGTTCTACACACACACAAAAGAAAATAAATGTAACTGAGAATACAAAATTACCCATGAAATATTATGAAGCTTCTCAAGAATTTACATCTGCTGCACTATGAATAAAAGCAAACCATATAATTTCAAACATGTAGAAACGTGTTTGGTTACTAAATGTGAGACACATTTTGCCTTCAATAACTACTTTAGCAAAATTATATCAAACATCAATTGGAAGACTTCTCTCAACCTTCTAAGAAGTTTAGATGACAGAAAAACAAGATAAGCTAAAGCTGATAATATTCTTCTCGGGTATGCATCTGGATCATAACGTCTTCATGACACAATATTTCCGCGGTCCAACTGGCCGCCATCTTCAGGTGAGAGTGCTGGTGCACTATCTCACCGGAACTGACTCCCCAGCGCAAGCGGCGGCCCCTATATAGGCCGCAGAAGACCCACAATGCGTGCGTGAGAAGGTGCCGTAACTACCCTCTAGCACAGAAGACATACCCCGCCGCCAGTGATGGAAACAGGCGAAATCGAGATATCGCTGTCAAAAATTAAAAAATAAAAATAAATTAAAAAAAATTATTCCGACGATAGAACCACAGACCATTGTTTTTTAATGTCAGATAACACTGGGTCCCAAGTCTTACTGAAAAGAAAACCCTTGTCTCTATTAATAAGATTGTCAGATAACCGAATCTCTATGGATTCTTTTAAAATACAGTCCCAATAGCGAGATGCAGGGGCAACCATTTGTGTCTCGTCATATGCTATTCTGTGTCCCTCAGTGAGACAGTGTTCCGCCACTGCAGACTTCTCAGGTTGAAGCAGCCTTGTGTGCCACTGATGCTCAACACATCGCTCCTGAATGGTCCGGATTGTCTGACCAATATAAGCCTTTCCACAGTGGCAAGGGATCTTGTAAACACCGGGCTTCCTCAAACCCAAGTCATCCTTAACAGAGCCAAGGAGCGCTCTAATCTTCACTAGCGGACGAAAAATACTTTTGATGGTATATCTTTTCAGAATCCTTCCTATCTTCGAGGAAATGCTCCCAGCAAAAGGCAGAAAAGCTACCGATTTGCAGGTATCGTCTGGTGGTTCAGGCGAAGGTCCAAACTGGAAAGCACGACAGATCTGTTTATCTGTATAGCCATTCTGCTTGAACACAATCTTAAGATGGTCCAATTCTTGTGTCAAGCTTTCTCCATCTGAAATGGCATAAGCTCTTCTCGCCAACATCCGCAGGACCCCCGTACGCTGGAACGATGGATGACAGCTAGAAGCATGTAAGAAACGGTCCGTGTGCATAGGCTTTCGATAAACGCTGTGTCCCAGTGTCCCATCATCCTTTCTGTACACCAGAACATTCAGAAACAGAAGCTTTCCATCATTTTTCACCTCCATGGTAAATTTGATGCTAGGATGCAGGGAATTGAAATTATCTAGGAGGCGGTCCAGAGCTTCTCTCCCATGAGGCCACACCATAAACGTATCGTCAACGTACCTCCAAAAAGAGGTTGGTTTTAAGGACGCCGTCTTCAGCGCCATGTCCTCAAAATCTTCCATAAAAAGATTGGCGACTATTGGGGACAAAGGGCTCCCCGTAGCCACTCCGTCAGTCTGTTCAAAATATTTGTCATTGAATAAAAAGTACGTCGACGTTAACACGTGGCGACAAAGCCTGGTTGTTTCCTCATCCAGTTTCTCACCAATTAATTGCAAGGATTCTTCCAGAGGAACCCGGGTAAAAAGCGACATGACATCAAAGCTCACAAGCAAATCCCAGGGACTAAGAGACAAGGACTTCAATCTCTGAATAAACACCATAGAATTGGAAATGTGATGTTCGCATTTACCGACGTGAGGGCCAAGAACTTGGCTAGATTGTAGGTAGGAGCACCCAAATTACTCACGATCGGACGGAGTGGGACCCCTTTCTTATGAATCTTGGGTAGACCGTATAATCTCGGTGGCACGGCAGCACCAGGACGAAGCTAAAGCTGTCACCAAACTGAAATTTGGTTTGAAGACCACAGACCTTTAATAGGCTTGGTCATTGGAAGTGGTGTGCCCTCTGCTTCCTTCGACCTTGGTGCTGACTTACGCAGCCAGTTATAGGAGGACCTACTATTTAATGCAAACTCTGAACTACCATGAAACTCTGACAAATGAGAAAAAAGTGGTAAGTGACAGATAAAAATCCTAGGACTAATCAGGTATTGAACCCCAGACCTCTGGATCCATATTCTGAGCCACCCACACCTAAAATGTTGAATTTCAAATGCTTCCTGACAAAGATAAGTTAAAGAATGATAAATCCATTCAATCAATTTACAATTTTACTGACAGTCTCCTCCTATTCATTGCAGTGCAGATTTCACTTCTGTCTGGTGTTTGATGTCAATTTATGTCACTGTTACATCAGTTAATTTAATTCAACTGATGTATATCCCTATTTCAGAGTAAGCCATGGTCCTCCACAAATTCTACTCCCCCAGAGATGCTTTTTTCACACAATGCATGGGAGAACATAAGTGAAAATAAAAAAAACTGATTTGGGAAATAGCATAATCACTAAGGTAACAGCTCATGAAAAGTAAAGGAAGGAAAATTATAATGTGATGTTCTAACAACAGCAAGGATTTTTGAGGCACAGTACAAGCTCAGCTTAGGGAAGGAGTTGGTCATGACTTTTCATCCCAGCATTCCCCTTAAAGAATTAGGGAAATTACAGAAAACTAAATCTGAATGGAAGAGCATAGATTTGAACTACTGTCCTCCTGAATATTATGAGTCCAGTGACTAAACCACTGAGCCACCTCACTTGGGTTGTGAAAAGCTGGCAATCCCGATTCAAATCATTTTCTGGCACAAGTTTTATTTTCAGCATACAGAACTGAATATCTTAGGCTAATCCTCTGTTCAAAATCAGTGGAGATTCTGTCTGCAGAGAACTGTTTGGTAATTATTTGAGAAACATTTTAAAGCGTTTTTGCTTCTGTAATTTCCCTAAAAGGGTTAACTGTAACATTTACGTCATCTGCAAGTGGAATCATTTGTACTGAAAATGTGGTTGAACTAGTGTGCTTCAGTATGTCAATGACACTGTATCTCCAATTTACATTTTCATTTACATGCATGATCAAAAAGTGAATGCCATATACTTCATTGATGTCTGTGACTGAGTTAAATCCTTTCACCACTCACATGTTCAAGATGGGTTACAAAGGTCAGCTTGTTCCAGTATGGTGACAGAAATATACTGTACCTGATGCAGTTGGTATCCATTGGTACCATGCTGCACACTAGACAGAACATATCGTGTATCATTGCCTGATTTCCATAGCCATAAGCTGGTATGCAGACAGAACAACTTACTAGTGGCTTGTTCATCAAGCAATGTTAACTCCGTAACAACAGGATGTAAATAGTGTTAAAGTAATGCTCAAAGTACTGTGTGCAGAAATACAGTAATTGGAAACATATGAATGGGATGGACTGGATTGACAGAAAAGTTTCTTTCACTAGGGGTACTTCTCATATATATATAAAACAGAAAGAAACTTCCACATGGGAATTTCTCAATTAGGTGTTCTTATAGGTAGTTATGAGAAGTGTTCTATGAAGTGCAAGACTGTGTTTCTTTCATTGGTTTCAGATATTCTGAAATGAGAAATTTGTACAAAATTTAAGCAGTAAGTGATGCAATTTTGTGCCAGCTGGTATGTCTTTGCCTTTCGATAGGGTCAATTCCCCCCCCCCCCCCCCCCCCCCCCGAAATTTAACCAAATCTGTAATTTATTATTTTTCCAGCAAAAAGGGATGCATCTAGAGTTAATGAGATCACAAAACAGGGCATAAAGTGTGGGAAGATGAAGTTAGGAGACCCAGAGATTTATTGAGTCATCTGCAAACTAAGGAAGTTGAATACCTGTGTACCGAGTTTTTCAGAAGTACTTTAACTACCAAATTGGGGAAGATGGATTCGTAGAGTACAAGACCGAGTTAACACACAATGCTCCAGTGAATAACGCACATCAGTTACTACCTCCCTGGATGCAAATACTTAAACAAGGTGTTGCTGAGATGCTGGAAAAGAATGTAGTTAGGCCATCTAAGCCACCATATGTAGTCCCTATATTTCTAGCACCTACGGCTGATGGACAATATTGACCTGTGGTGGACTACCATGAACTGAATAAAAAGGTTATAATTAGGTTAGTACCTCTGCCAGATATACATTCCAATTTTGTGTGGTTTAAGGGAGCCACAATTTACACATTAGATCTTAACCAAGCACATAACCAGACTGTGTTGGCTACTGAATCAAAGCTGATAACAACATTTTCTACCAATTGGAATATCCATGAATACCAATCTGTACCATTTGGGATAGCCACAGGGGCAGCAGTTCTATCTAATTACTGGATCAAATTTTTGGAGACATAAAATTTAAATTTCTGTACCATTACCTAGACAATCTTGTCATTTACACTGCTATCTCTGAGGAACATGGACAGTATTTGAATGAAGTTTTTACAAGGTTAAGGAGAGCCAGTTTAACTGTGAATGTCAAGAAATTAAAGCCGATATGCAGTAGCATGCAGTTCTTGGGGCACATTGTGTCAGCTGATGGCATGACTACTGATCCCCAGTGAGTGCAACCCATACTGGAATTACCAATACCCACTAACATATGGTAATGCTTTCTTCATCAACATGAAAAACATTTTGAAATTTTATTGACAACTTCACATGAAAGGCTGTGCCACCAAACAGTCTAGGGTGCAAGGCTTGTGAATTTAAGTGGGGGGGAGGGGGGGGGGGGGCAAAACAAGCATTTGAAAGCATCAAGTAAGCTCTGAATACACCTCGAGTTTTGGCATTACCAGATTTTAATGAGCAATTTATTTTTCAGACCGATACATTCATGCTGAGTGTGGGAGCTGTTTTGCTCCAAGAAAGTGCTGAGCAGAGGCAACCCATAGCTTATGCATCATGGATGCTGAATGAAATGGAAAACAACATATTCTGTTTATGAAACTGAAGCTCTGGCAGAAGTTCAAATCCTAACTAGAACACACCAGCTATAAACTGGAGACAGACAACCAGGTGTTTAGTTAGGTACCGGCCAAACCCCCTGGGGGACAGGGGAGGGGGGGGGGGGGGGGGGAAATGTATCTGATGGTACGTCCCTAAGTTACTGAACGGGCGCTGAAGACCTTGCTGTCGTGCGCCTAAAACCCCTCTACTCTACTCTCTCTCTCTCTCTGATGGTACGTAAAACTTGTAGTAAAATCTGGGAAAAAATTATCTGGAAAAATATGGATTTGAAATAAGAAACTGTATTACAGCCTGTCAGATTTATGCGGAGAGAATGCTGGCTCAGAATATGAAATGGGGGCCATCTTGCATCTAGGCCAGTGGACAAGATATTCCAAAAGATGCTCATCACCTTTGCCAGACCTCTCCTGAGAACAAAGGAAGAGAATAAGTATATCTTAGTTTGTGTTCAGGCATTATCAAAATTTATCTGGTTTATGCCAATCAAAGAGGTGAACTCATGTGCAGTTATCCATGGCTTGAAAGGACATTTTTTGTGTTTGGTCCAGTCAATATACTGGTGACTAATAATGCATCATCGTTTATGTCTCATACTTTCAAAAATTTCTGTCTGGGTATGGTGATCAAGCATATTACTACTACACCTTATTATCCTAATCCTGTGTATGTGGAATATGTCTTGACTGGCACTGGTACTTGATACCACTAAGAATGAGGTGTAATGGAATATTCCCATGGAATTAAGTTCAAATTCCAGGTGGCAACTCCATTGTGCAAGCTGTGGTCATTAGATGATGAGTTGCCAGAAGAGATATCAGGTAGGCAGTTACTTGCACAATGGAAGAACACCAAATGGAACATCCAGTGAGTGCATGTGGTTGAAACTGAAATATACAACTAAGGACAGCTGCCAAACCCATATAAGCTAGAGGATTGGGCCATGATAAAAAAACTTCACTGGAGTAAATAAAGCTGATAATACATCAAAAACATTTCAGGTCATTGAACTGATATGTCCTGTCAAATTATTGTTATTTGATGCCAGAGAGGGAAGGCACACACTTCTCATCTTTCTCAATTGAAGAAAAGTACGCCTGATAAGCCCAAAGCTATGGTACCATAGTAGTATTATTATGTAATATCCTGGAAGCTTGAGGAGGGGTGTGGGGGAGTAGAAGGGGAGAGTATTGCCAGTTGGCATGTCTCTGCCTATCAGTTCGGTGTGGTGCATCCATGCTTTTTTACTTGGCTGTTTAGTGTCCTTTCTGATTAGCTTATGCAGAAAGCTATTTTCAAATAATGATATGAATTTCTCATAGAATAAATTAAATTTTATATTACCATTTAGCTCATTATAAATTACATGCCATTTAACCTTCTGTAACCTATTCTTAAAAGCATTTTTCCTGGAGTCATTAATTATTCTAACTGCTTTCCACTAAGGAGAGAGTACTTGCCACTGGAGAAATAGTTATTTTCTTGCTTTGTGCTTCATCAAAGGAAACAATTAAGGTCCTACTGTCTTCATTCATTCATGTCGGAAAGTTAACTACTGACACCAAATTGTAGGATCCAAATAAGGTTTCCAGAAAAATCAAAGGGGTTTTTATTACTTCATCAGAAAAGAAAATGAACTGAAATTACTGAAGTTGTGGGCCTTAGTAATAAATAAAGCAAACAGTGCCAACTCCTCCCCTTATATACTTCATAACAAACATTGGTAAGAACTCTGCAATCTAAGGCAGTGGCCTGATGATGTCATGAAGCAAGGGTTCTGTGGATGTGTATAAACAGTTCAGCTGGTTGAGTTTGTTCAAGCCTGTACTGCTTTCTGAGTCTTTATAGCAACTGTTGATGTTTTCAGCACTGGTAGACAAAATGTTAGGCAGAAAAATATGCCTTGGACCACAACGTAACACCCATCAAAAAAAGCACCAAGGGTGTAAACACTGGCTTTGAACACCTGCATTGTATGGTAAACCAAGGATAAATTTGGAAAGGGAACTAAAACTTTGAAATTTGGCAATGGCAGTGTAATTCTGTCAGACAGGGAAACAGACTTGGAAGAACAGTTGAACAGAATAGATAGAACATTCAAAAGAGATTGGAAAATGAACATCAACAACTGCAAAACAAAGATAATGGAACATAGTCAAATTAAATCAGGAGGGGCTGAAGGAATTAGATTAGAATATGAGACACTTAAAGTAATAGAAAAGTTTTGTTATTACCACTATAAAATAAGTAATGGTGGCCAAAGTAAAGTACATCTGAAATGCAGACTGGTAACAGCAAGAAAAGCATTCCCAAACAAGATAAATTTGTTAAAAATTAAATATAAATTTAAATATTGGGGAGTCCTTTCTAAATGTGTTTTAAATATTGGGGAGTCCTTTCTAAATGTGTTTGTCCAGAAATGAAATGTGGATTATTAGCTTTTCTGACAAGAGACTAGAAGTTTTCAAAACCAGTTGCTAGAGCTGAATGCTGAAGAATGGATGGTGAGAATGAATGAATGCAAAGGTATTGAACTGAATTAGGGAAAAGACTAAAACAAGTGATCAGTTGATGGGGCACATCTTGAGGCATAAGACAATTATCTATTTAGTAATGGCAGAAAGTATGTGTGTGGGGAAGGGGGGGAGAGAGATTGTAAGTGAAGACCAAGCCTTGACTTCTAAAAGTAGGTTCAAAAGAATATAGGTTGCAGTATTTATGTAGAAATGAAAAGCCTATAATCCCTATTCTAGGACACTACACTATTTCAGAAGGATACTGAATCACAATGAAATTGAAAATCAACAGATTTTAAGCAATCAATGTTATGTGAACTTGAAATTTGAGTACTTAGAAGTTTCTATTGTTACAGAAGTTTTCCTGCAAATTCATGTAGTAATAATAACTGTTATTTTCACTTACGTTTTCTCTTCAAGTAATGTGTTGCATTTCATTACCTCCTCTTCAAGAACTTTTCTTGATGATGATTCTTCTTGAAGCTGTTGTCTTAAGACATCTAGACAAGACGTTTCATTTTTCATCTTTTGATTTAAGTCTTTAACTTCTGACAATGTTTTACTCAGAAGTTCATTCTTCTCATGGTGTGCAGCCTGTATTTGTGACAGATTGTCTGTTGATGTTGACAAGTCATCTGTAACCTCCTGTTAGGACCAAAAACACGAAATATGATGCAGGCTTAGATATCAACATTTATTGATAAAATATCTTTTTCTGTTATTTGTTGATACAAAATGCCAATTTAAAAAAATATAAGCACTCAGTTTAAATCACTTCCACAGAATGTCTTAAACATGATGTAGACTATAAAATAAAGTGCAACAACTTCATTGTCCTACATACATCAATATTTACTACAACCGAAAACAATAAAAAGCAAATAATGACCAACAGCTACTTGATGGCTGGGGCTTTAGACATATGTAACAGCTGAGAAAATTGCCCCAGCTTTCAAATGTAATCTAGTAATGGGGGACAGGAGAAAAGAAATTGAAATAAGAAAAAACAAAGAACTGGCAAAGGATTCCTAATCAAGAACAGCAAGACAGCAATAAAGGTTGAGCAACACTGGTTGCTCACATGGATGAAATCCAAGCCAGAAAAGAATAATATGACAATAGAAATTATAGCAGGAAGCAAATAATAAAAATGAGGGAAGGTAACCACTACATCTACATCTACATCTAAATGGTTACTCTGCAATTCACACTTAAATGCCTGGCAGAGAGTTCATCAAACTATTTTCATAGTACTTCTCTACCATTCCACTCTCAAATGCTGTGTGGGAAAAAGGAACACCTAAATCTTTCCGTTTGAGCTCTGATTTCTCTTGTTTTATTATGATGATCATTTCTCCCTATGTTGGTGGGTGTCACCAAATATTTTCACATTCAGAAGAGAAAGTTGGTGTTTGAAATTTCGTAAATAGATCTCACTGCAAAGAAAACCGCCTTTGTTTCAGTGACTGCCACCCCAACTCGCGTATCATATTAGAGACACTCTCACTCCTATTGCGAGATATCACGAAACGAGCTGCCCTTCTTTGCACTTTTTTGATGTCCTCCATCAGTCCTACCTGGTAAGGATCCCTTACCGCCAAACAGTATTTCAGCAGAGGATGAACAAGTGTAATGTAGGCTGTCTCTTTAGTGGGTTTGTCGCATCTTCTAAGTGTTCCACCAACGAAGTGCAGTCTTTGTTTCACCTTCCTCATAATATTATCTATGTGGTCTTTTCAATTTATGTTGCTCATAATTGTAACTGCTAGGTATTTAGTTGAATTGACAGCCCTTAGATTTGTGTGATTTATCATATACCCAAAATTTATCAGATTTCTTTTAGTACCCATGTGGATGACCTCACAATTTTCTTTGTTTAGTGCCAATTGCCACTTTTCGTGGCATATAGAAAATCTCTCTAGATCATTTTGTAATTGGAATTGATCATCTGATGATTTTACTAGACGGTAAATTACGGCATCATCTGCAAACTATCTAAGGGGGCTGCTCATATTATCATCTAGATCATTTATGTAAATCAGGAAGAGCAGAAGGCCTATGACACTACCATGTGGAATGCCAGATATCACTTCTGTTCCACTTGATGATTTACCATCTATCACTATGAACTGTGACTTCTCTGAGAGGAAATCACGAATCCAGTCACACAACTGAGACGATACTCCATGTTGTTGTTGTGGTCTTCAGACCTGAGACTGGTTTGATGCAGCTCTCCATGCTACTCTATCCTGTGCAAGTTCTTCATCCCCCAGTACCTACTGCAACCTACATCCTTCTGAATCTGATTAGTGTATTCATCTCTTGGTCTCCCTCTATGATTTTTACCCTCCACGCTGCCCTCCAATACTAAACTGGTGATCCCTTTATGTCTCAGAACATGTCCTACCAACCGATCCCTTCTTCTAGTCAAGTTGTGCCACAAACTTCTCTTCTCCACAATCCTATTCAATACCTCCTCATCAGTTATGTGACCTACCCATCTAATCTTCAGCATTCTTCTGTAGCACCACATTTCAAAAGCTTCTATTCTCTTCTTGTCCAAACTATTTATCGTCCATGTTTCACTTCCACTCCATACAAATACTTTTAGAAACGACTTCCTCACACTTAAATCTATACTTGATGTTAACAAATTACTTATCTTCAGAAATGCTTTCCTTGCCATTGCCAGTCTACATTTTATATCCTCTCTACTTCGACCATCATCAGTTATTTTGCTCCCCACATAGAAAAACTCCTTTACTACTTTAAGTGTCTCATTTCCTAATCTAATTCCCTCAGCATCACCCAACTTAATTCGACTACATTCTATTATCCTCGTTTTGCTTTTGTTGATGTTCATCTTATATCCTCCTTTCAAGACACTGTCCATTCCATTCAACTAGGCTCTTCCAAGTCCTTTGCTGTCTCTGACAGAATTACAATATCATTGGCGAACCTCAAAGTTTTTATTTCTTCTCCATGGATTTTAATACCTAATCCGAATTTTTCTTTTGTTTGCTTCACTGCTTGCTCAATATACAGATTGAATAACATCAGGGATAGGCTACAACCCTCTCTCACTCCCTTCCCAACCACTGCTTAACTTTCATGCCCCTCGACTCTTATAACTGCCATCTGGTTACTGTACAAATTGTAAATAGCCTTTCGCTCCCTGTGGGTTTCGTGTATATCTTGGCCACAATAGTGCGTTCACTATGCTGTTTGTAGTAGCTTACCCATTTTTTTATTCATTATTAAACCTACTCCTGCATTACCCCTATTTAAGTTTGTATTTATAACCCTGTATTCTCATGACCAAAAGTCTTGTTCCTCCTGCCACCGAACTTTACTAATTCCCACTATATCTAACTTTAACTATCCATTTTCCCTTTTAAATTTTCTAACGTACCTGCCCGATTAAGGGATCTGACATTCCACGCTCCGATCCGTAGAACGCCAGTTTTCTTTCTCCTGATAACGACATCTTCTTGAGTAGTCCCCACCCGGAGATCTGAATGGGGGACTATTTTACCTCTGCAATATTTTACCCAAGAGGACGCCTTCATCATTAACCATACAGTAAAGCTGCATGCCCTTGGGAAAAATTTCAGCTTTAGTTTCTCCTTGCTTTCAACCGTTCACAGTACCAGCACAGCAAGGCCATTTTGGTTAGTGTTACAAGGCCAGATCAGTCAATCATCCAGACTGCTGCCACTGCAACTACTGAAAAGGCTGCTGCCCCTCTTCAGGAACCACGTGTTTGTCTGGCCTCTCAACAGATACCCCTCCGTCGTGGTTGCACCTACGGTACGGCTATCTGTATCGCTAAGGCACGCAACCCTCCCCACCAACGGTAAGGTCCATGGTTCATGGGGGGTACAAGTGATTTAGGGAAGTCTAAATTACAAAGTCATTTCAACTGTCATTACAGTTAACCTATAAATATATGCAACAGACTGAATTCAATTTGATACTGATAGCATACTGGCCACATTCAGTACCATAACCTCAGCATAATTTGAAACAGCAGAAAATAGAGAATACTGAAATGCCATTTTAGTATGGATATCAGTTTTTGGTAGCAATATCAATTAAGTATCAGATGATGCTGGGTTTCTTAATTCCTTTTTATGCTGAATGTAACTTAATTTACTCTTGAAACAAAAACATATATTTATTTATAAACTTACTGTACCTTAATACGTGATAATAATTCTTTATGTGAAGCTTGCATTTTCTGAAATGCATCAGATATGTTTAGTAATTTGTGTTTTTCATCTTTCAAATTGTTCTTCTCATTCTCCGTTTCCATCACTGCTGTTTTTACGCTGTCAATTTTCTACAATAAGATGAATAAATCATAAACAAAGGAATTAAACACAAAAAGGATACAGTAAGGGGCAAGTACAAGATAAAAGCACCAAATTGAAGTACTTGATTACCTTTTGTTTCACTGTTAGTACTTCAAGAATCAGAGATACAAGCACATTTGGTTTAGCACTTTCGTGGACTTAGCATCATGAGCTTACATAAAAAGATGCTAATAATCTTAAATTGCTAACTACATTAAATACATCTCCTAAACACACACACACACACACACACACACACACACACACACACACACACACACACACACACACACACACACACACTTGACCAATTACTGTCATACTAAGTTGTAACAAGTCATTGGTTACAAGTTTTCTGCATATGAAATTTTCACATTATATGTAACAATGTGTCACTACTGAAAATATCATGACATTTTATGTGCCTCAAGTCTCTTAGAGTTACATGTAAATATTTACATATGCCATAAGTACAAGTATAACTCATGTACTTCCCTGCAGCAGCGTTCAGAAATCATGTAAGCATTATCTTTCACAAAATAGTTATTAGATACTTGATCAAAAGTATCCAATCATCCTATGTAATGACAAACTGACCTCTGGTTGTAATGAGAGGCAGACTCACCACTATAAAAGCAGGTGAGGAGTGTTGTGTCATCAGTACACACACGGTAACAGCAGAAGGGGTCAGTCAAGAGAGCACAGGATTTTGAACATGGATTCTCAAGCATTGCTGCTTTGGCTGCAAAAACTGAATGAAATCAGTGGAAGGAATTACTCACAGTGGCTGTGTGGAGAGAGTTAAAGAGAATGCAGTACAATGATCAAGCAGTACCTCATAAGCCACATATTTCTTTAGTCATTGCTAAGCAATGTTCAGAGTGGCATAAAGAGTGATGCCATGGGATGACGAGAAATAGGTGATTTGGAGTTATAAATCATGTTACATCCTGTTGCAATCCAATGAAAGGTTTGGGTTTGGAGAACACTACATGCCATCATGCATAGTATCAACAGTGATGTACAGAGGAGGTGACATTAGAGTATGATTCTTTTCTTTTATGTGGAATGGAATACCTTTGGAGTGAATTAGAACATCACTTTCACTCCAGATCCCATAATCCAGCGTCACTACCTTCTCTGATTTCAGCTCTTGAGGAAAAATAGGCTGCCACTCCAAAAACATTCAAATACCTCATAGAAACTGTCGCAGTAGAGTCCAACCCATCACAAAGGTGAAAAGTAGACACACCCCATATTAATGTTCACTTTAGGTGTCCTGATACTTTTGTTCAGATAGTGTATTTAATATGTATCATTTATAAAAAATAGATGCATTCAGAAATGAAAAGTGTGTAATCTCCCAAGAAGTCACTGGGAGGAGAAGTGAAGGCTGTTTGTGTTGCTTTCATGATGACTGTCGCAACACATCAACCTAGAAAATTCTTATGAAACATTATGCTTGTGGTGTGCACATCTCTGTCTGGCACATTTTAACAGACTGCATTTTATACCATGCTGCACGGGCAGAAGCACAAGTTGATGGGGATCTGCCTTCTGTTTTAGCTAATGATGAGACGTGTGTGTCTAGGGTTTTTAAGTTTTGTGATGTGTCTGGACTCTGGCCTAAACTTTTAGGCTGGAGGTTTTAGTGTATTGCAGAGTGGCTGACTCCTCCCCTTTTTTCCTTGCAGTCAGCCAGCCACTTCCATCTGCTACATTGTTTTAGCTCCCCTATCATTTTCTTCCTGTGTTGTCCATGTTTTACTGCTGACGCTCTGCTTCATCCCACACTTTGGTGTGGGTGAGCACGTTTTTCAACGATTGTTACCCATGTTTTCTGTTTTGTTTTATATTCCTGTTCTGGGATTTTTCTTGACACCCGTCTCACTATGTTACTGAACGGGTGCTGAAGACCTTGCTGTCGTGCGCCCAAAACCCCTCTTCTACTACTACTACTACTACTACTACTACTGTTATGCATTAGAGTGTACTTCAATTCAGCCAGATGATGGAAGAATCAGATTAGAAAATGAGGCACTAAAAGTTTAAATGAGTTTTGCCATATGGTCAGCAAAATATCTGACGGTGACAGAAGGAAAGGGGAAACAAATTTCAAACTAGTAATAGTAAGACAATCTTTCAAGAAAAGAGAAACACATCACTAATGAATAACATATTAAATGCTATAAGGTGTTTTCTGGAACTATTTGTATGGAAGTGAAATATGGATAATAGTCAGCATCACTAAGAGGAGAATATAAGCATTTAAATAGTGAAGATTAGATTGATAGATCAATTGCTAATGAGGAGGTATTGCATTGGCACGATTTGATTAAAAGAAGGATGAGTATACATGACATATAATGAGGCACTAGGAAATAGCTAATTTGGTTATGGATGGAAAATTGGGAAGGAGACACCTCATTATAGAGAGCAGGCTCAAATGGGTGTAGACAACACTAGTTATGCAGAGCTGAAGATACTTGTACAGAACAAACTAACATGTAGAACTGCATCAAATCAGTCTTCATACTGAAAATAACAGCATGTGACACAAAATCACACTTAAACAGTTACAAAATTGTTGAGTTATGTAAACTGGCAATATCTGCAGCAAGAAGAGCCACTTTAGAAATATAGGAACTTGTTTTGAGGAAATAAACAAAAAATATACTCAAGTTTGAATTTTTTACCTACATCAAGCAACAGAAAACATGAAAGACAACAATACCGATAGTGGTAGGCCAACTACAGGAAAAGCTTATCAATAATTTTAATAGATCTTAGTAATATTTGGCAGAAACTACTGGAGAGGCATAGTATGTGGATCTTTGATGTTGATTTTATGATGGGTAGTGCTGATGAACAACTAGTGTTCCTGATTATCTAGTTTGGTTTGTTCCCTATAATAATATTTGCAATAAGGAAAAAAGAAAAAAAAAACATATTACACATATCATTGACATTTTATCTGCATACGTCCAGCATGCTGGATGTTACATGACAGCAACTTTTATTGAATTATAATGCAAAAAGACAGCCAGTCTTCCAAATAAAATAGATATTTATTCAGTGGGTGACTGGTTTTGGTTTAATACTCATTTTCAAACCAACTTAGAAAAAAAAGTAAAAATTAAGAATATGGTATATTAAAACACAAGCCTACATTAGGTATGGTTCAAAGCATAAATGGATTGAATACTGCAAATGGTATAAACCAAAGCTTGCAAATTTAAATGTACATCCAGAATAAAATTAAATGATGTTGATACATATATGTCTGGTCCCAAGTGAACATCAATGAAGTTCATTAATGAATAACATAGGTCAACAAACTGTAGACTCCATTAGGAAACCTAGAAGAGATGGTGCCCTGTCGAACCATGATTCTTTTATTTCAGGCAAGGTTGTCTCTACTGTAATCCACGATGTTAAAAACAGACCATGTACAAAAACTGATTACACAACATAACTGACACATACACAATTCTTGAGTTTCTCCCGGCGTATTTGATAATCAAAATATCCACGGGTGTACTGCTGGTCTATAGTGTCCAACAGGCACAATATTTCGGCGATCAAACATGTCGCCATCATCAGGTGAACTGACGGACTGAGCTCCTGTGAACGTGCCGGCACGGAGATCCGTACGCTATGGCTGCTCATGGGGAACTGGGTTCGGTCGCGGCGGCGGCCGATTTAAATATCCTCCACCCGCAGCGCGCTCCCTCTGCCGTCCGCGCCCCGCGCCACGGTAGCGCGGTGGAACAGATTGCAACGGCGTCTGAGATGACGTCAGTGTGATGGCTCTGTCCGCCGTGGTCGTCACAACTATGCGTCTGCTCGATTTACTCTTGATTAACCCAATCGGTAGTTCCCAAGCCTTGCTAAGATTATAGCCACAGTCACGGTTTATGAGGTCGTCATTGGAGCGAATTTCGATGGCCTCTCTAACAATGCTGTCCCAGTATCTCGACGTCTGTACCAGAATCCTCGTACGGTCATACTCCATAGCGTGATTTTCCAACAAACAATGTTCAGCGACCGCCGACTTGCTCGGATACATCAGTCGAGTGTGCCTCTGGTGTTCACGGCATCGATCCTCGACGGTACGCATCGTCTGACCAATATACGACTTGCCACATTGACACGGAATCTGGTACACGCCGGCCTTCCTCAAACCGAGGTCATCTTTGGCGCTCCCCACCAGTGCACGAGTTTTATTCGGAGGACAAAACAGTTCCGACCCAGTGTTTCTTCAGAATGCGGGCAATTGAGTTTATCTCACAGGAATTACTCAAATTACATTTGCAACTGGCTACTAAGTTCACTTCTTTTTCCTGGGATTGGATTGATGGTGTCACCTGGGTGTCAGCTGATTCCGCCCATAAGAAGGCTACGGGACGTCAAATAGCTAAGTTCTCACGTCTCCTTGACAAACCATCTCTGCAGGTTCCGTGCAAGACTGTCATAAATTTGAGTGGCATGGTGTTGAGTGATGATGCAGTCTCGGTTTTGCAGAAAGGTCTCAACTTCGCTCCCACCCCCTAGTTCACTCCGGTCGCAGAAATGGTTAGTGCTGTTGAACAGGTTGCAGCTCGACTTCCGCCAGAATCAGCCGAGGAAATACGTCGTGAAACTTGTCGTGCGTTGACGAAATCCAAGCCAATGAAGTCAAATATCAGCAGTAAAGAGAGGGCGGCCATTCGTGATCTGAGGGAACGCTCCGAAATTGTTGTCTTACCGGCTGACAAAGGCAATGCTACAGTTGTTGTCTCCCATAAGGACTACACTGATAAGATGCAGAGCCTGCTAAATGACGATTCCTACCGGAAGATCAGCGTTGACCCTACAAAGAAGGTGGAGAACAAGACGAGGGTTCTTCTCAAGGACGCAGATTTACTGGAGGGTGACGCTAAGAAATTGTTACCCCAAGGTCCGGTACCACCTAGACTATACGGACTCCCGAAGGTTCACAAAGAGGGGGTACCATTACACCCCATTGTCAGCAACATCAGGGCACCTACATATTTGTTGGCCAAATACCTGACGGGAATATTAAGTCCTTATGTGGGTAAATGCCCTCATCACATCCGTAATTCCGTGGATTTTGTTAAACGCCTTGATAGCTTCAGGTTGTATGAGTCAGATATCATGGTGAGTTTTGACGTCGTTTCCTTGTTTACGAGGGTACCCCTGCGAGAGTCGCTAGAGTTTATTGGTCAGAGGTTTGACGAGAATACCACTGAACTTTTTAGACATGTCTTGACTTCCACGTATTTTCTTTTTAATGGAGAATACTATGAACAAACGGAGGGAGTCGCCATGGGTAGCCCACTCTCATCGGTGGTAGCGAATTTGTACATGGAGAACTTCGAGGAGGAAGCCCTGTCGTCATCTGAATGGAAACCTACTTGCTTTTTCCGTTACGTGGACGACACATTCGTCATCTGGCCACATGGTATGGATAAACTCCTTGACTTCCTTACACATCTAAACTCCATACATCCCAACATCAAATTCACTATGGAGACTGAAACGGAGGGTAAATTACCTTTCCTTGACGTCTTGGTCAGGAGAAGGGCTTACGGCACCCTAGGTCATGGGGTGTATCGAAAGACAACACACACTGATCTGTATCTGCACGCAGACAGCTGCCACCACCCTTCACAGAGGAATGGGGTACTGAAAACTCTAGTACATAGGGTGCGCACTATCTCTGACACAGAGAGTCTACCCCAGGAATTGGAACATCTAAGAACTGTGTTTCGAAAGAATGGGTACTCAGAGTGGCAGATCCAACGTGCTCTCCACCCAACCACTGCAGCACAACCTGTTGAGATGGATGAAGTCACGAGGGAGGAGGTAGGCACTGCATTTATTCCATACATAGGCGCACTCTCAGGGAAAATCGCCCGCATTCTGAAGAAACACCGGGGCGGAACTGTTTTTTGTCCTCCGAATAAAACTCGTGCACTGGTGGGGAGCGCCAAAGATGACCTCGGTTTGAGGAAGGCCGGCGTGTACCAGATTCCGTGTCAATGTGGCAAGTCGTATATTGGTCAGACGATGCGTACCGTCGAGGATCGATGCTGTGAACACCAGAGGCATACTCGACTGATGTATCCGAGCAAGTCGGAGGTCGCTGAACATTGTTTGTTGGAAAATCACGCTATGGAGTATGACTGCACGAGGATTCTGGTACAGACGTCGAGATACTGGGACAGCATTGTTAGAGAGGCCATCGAAATTTGCACCAATGACGACCTCATAAACCGTGACTGTGGCTATAATCTTAGCAAGGCTTGGGAACCAGCGATTGGGTTAATCAAGAGTAAATCGAGCAAGCACATAGTTGTGACGACCACGGCGGACAGAGCCATCACACTGACGTCATCTCAGACGCCGTCACAATCTGTTCCACCGCGCTACCGTGGCACGGGGCGCGGACGGCAGAGGGAGCACGCCATGGGCGGAGGGTATTTAAATCGGCCGCCGCCGCGACCGAACCCAGTTCCCCCTGAGCAGCCATAGCGTACGGATCTCTGTGCCGGCACGTTCACAGGAGCTCAGTCCGTCAGTTCACCTGATGATGGTGACATGTTTGATCGCCGAAATATTGTGCCCGTTGGACACTATAGTCCGGCAGTACACCTGTGGATATTTTGGCACATACACGTTTTGTAAATGTGCCAATCAACAGAAACTGGCAACACACAATATCCTGTTGTACAGCATTCTCTACAATGTGATAATCATAACCTCAGAGCAAGTTTCACCACACGTGCCATCTGGATTCTTCCCGCAGACACCAGTTTCCCAGAACTTCGCAGGTGGGAACTAGTGCTACAACACGTCCTTAGTTCTCGCCACCCATGTGGCCTTAATTTACATTAATTTCTTCTGTCTCAGCATATCTTCACAGTAGCTACTCCTTTCTTCACTCTGTTTTATTTTTCTACACCTTTCACTGTTTTACCTGTTTATTTTTCACTAGCCCCTCCCACTTCTGTTATGTACAATGCACATAGATTGTTACTCTTATTAACTCATGCAAGATGTTTAAGCAGTGATCTTTGTCTTGCATATTACCCTGTCTTCCACCTTTAAGCTCTCAGGTTTTCAAATCTCATCCATTGCAGTGCCCAACAATCAGTCCTTCCTTCTCATCCCGTGGGGTAAGTCCACCATGTCCTACAGTTCTGGGTGACTTTTCTGAAATCTACCCCTTTTCCTAGACGTCTCCAGTCCTTTTCCTTCACCCCTCTTCCTTCCCCTTCAACCCTTCTGTCCAAAGAATGACCCACTGACTAAAAAAGCTTGTCTAACTACAACCCTCTTTTTATGTGTGTGTTCTGCCACCACCTGGTGAGTAAATGTTTTATCTATCCAATTAAATTATTTTGAAATAAGTGCAATATAATACTAAAGCCTAAAATATAAATTCAAAGATAATAGGGGCTGCATGTCATAAGGCATGCAATATGTCAATACATTTTCATAGAAAGTGCAATACACAACACTGCTACAAAATAGCATACACTATGTTGCTACCTTGTACTACAGGTGTGGCAAACAGAGGTCAAAAAAGCAATAAATAGCAAATAAATGTTTAAAAAACAGTATGCAAATAAAATGTATTCACAAAACTATACACTTTTACATTTAACTGATATAAAATAGACCAATATGCATTGTGCATTAAGTCATATATAAAAGTAAGACCACATCCAGCAGCGTAGAAACGAAAGAAATGAACCAAAATTATATTAACAATAGCATCTGGGCAATCAGTGAAATGAGAAGGAAAGGGCCAGGGGAAGGAGGGGCAGAAAGGGGAGCTACGGGAAAGGAGGAGGGGGAAAAGGAAGGTGGTACGTAAAGGGAGATGGATAACATACATGGGACGAAATGGCTCAAAAGATAAGGGAAGAATGCAGGGTGGAGGAGACTGAGGGTGAAGGAGGGGGCACAGGGGAGGCACAGGGATTCTAGGCTGAACACCTATTTACAAATATACAAAAGAATAACAAGCATAAAATAGAAAATCTGCATTACAATAGATACATTCAATAATCGTACATACATTTATTGGCACAATCTGTGTAGCATAAAATAAAAGGCTGTAACAGGATAATAAAAGCCAAGAAATATCTTTTAATGCAATATAGGGGACCTATATCAGATTCATTGACAAGTGCTTTTCCAAAAAGACTTAAGGATACATTTCATACAAACCATCAATTTAAATTCAAATTACGACGTAGGTTGGGTGCTCATGGAAGAGGCTCTGATGCAGATAAATCTGGTTCCTCAAGAGTGTATAGGCTACAGAGTGGATCTTGTGAGGCCTTCTACATAGGCAAGACAGGTAGACATTTTATTGCTCATTACAAAGAAAATGTTAATCTGAATAATAAGACAGCTTGTTTACAACATGTACATTTTAATTATTTATTGTACCCTAACTAGCTATGGTCTTCATCCACGACTTCACTTTCATTCCATCCTCAGATCTTTTCTTATTTGTGGTTTATTATTTACTTCAGTCGCCAGTTAGATATCTGTAGGTGCTGCTTCCTGAGTCCAGTTTTGATATGATTACACCTTCTCTAAAAAGATTAGATGTACTTCATTCTTAGTCACACAACATGTGTGGGTATATACAATGTGATTGAAAGCTATGTTCTTTATTGCCCTGAGGGCAGTTTATACTTAGTAGAGTTGAATCACAGCCACTATGTTTAATCATTTTATTTGGTGGTACACAGGTATTTCCAAATAAATTTTTGAATGTATCTATTGTAATGTAGATTTTCTATTTTGTGCTTATTATTGTTTTGTGTATTTGTAAATAAGTGCTCACCTTACTTTGCTATAATTTTCAAACTAGATTCCCCCTGCATCCATTTATGCTTTGCTTTCATGCTTAAAATAAACATGTGTTTTAATACCGTGTAATTTTTACTTTTCATACACATGTTGGTTCAAAAATGAATAAATATCTATTTTCTCCAGGTCTCTTACATATATACAACCTTCTTTCATGATTCTTAAACCAAGTGTTACCAGTGATTAAATTACACTCTGCACAAAATTCTACCAGGCAGCTCCCTCTTTCATTCCTTTGCCCCAGGCCATATTCACCTACTGTTATCCCTTCTCTTCCTTTTTCTCCTACTGAATTCCAGTCTGCCACCACAATTAAAAATTTCATCTCCATTAACTATATGAATAATTTCTTTTCTTTTATGTCACCATATATTTCTTCAACTTCCTCATCACCTGTGAAGCTACTTAAGATTATATAGAAGGTCTATACACAGGAGATAAATTTCTAGGCAGTACTATTGAACTGGAAGAGGGCATAGATGAAGATGAGGTGGGACATATGATACTGCAAGAAGAATTTGAGAGAGCAGTGAAAGACCTGAGTCGAAACATGGTCCCATGAATACACAACATTCTGTTGAAACTATTGATAGCCTTGGGAGAGCCACCAGGACAAAACTCTTTTATCTGTTGTACAAGATATATGACATATGCAAAATACCTTCATACAACAAGAAGAATAGAATAATTCCAATCCTAAAGAAAGCAGGTGCTGACAGATGTGAGTTTTATTGAAATATCTGTTTAAATAGTCATGGTTGCAAACTACTACAATGAATTCTTTGCATAAGAGAGGAAAAACTGGTAGAAGCTGACCTCAGGGAAGATCAGTTTGGATTCCGCAGAAATATAGGAACAAGCAAGGCAATACTGACCCTAAAACTTATTTTAGAAGATAGGTTTGCATTTGCAGACTTAGAGAAAGCTTTTGATGATGTTGATTGGAACACTGTCTTTGAAATTCTGGAGGGATGAGGAATAGCACACAGGGAGCAAAGGCTACTTACAACTTGTACAGAAACCAGGCAGCAGTTATAAGAATCAAAGGGCACGAAACAGAAACAGTGATTGAGTATGGAGTGAGATTTGGTTGTAGTCTGTCCCTGACGTTATTCAATTGTAGTCTGTCCCTGACGTTATTCAATCTGTACATTGATCAAGCAGTAAAGGAAACGAAAGAAAAACCTGGAGTAGGAATTAAAGTTCAGGGTGAAGAAATAAAAACATTGAGCTTTGCCAATGATGTAATTCTGTTAGGGACAGCAAAATGACTTGAAACAGCAGTTGAACGAAATGGACAGTGTCCTGAAAGGAGGATATGAGATGAACATTAACAAAAGCAAGACAAGAACAATGGAATGTAATCAAATTAAAACAGGTGATGCTGAGGGAATTAGATTAGGGAAATGAGACATGTAAAGTAGTAGATAGGTTTTGCTATTTGGGAAGAAAAATAGCTGATGATGGCTGAAGTTGAGGGGGTATAAAATTAGATTGGCAATGGCAAGGAAAAATAAATAGTTTAGAAAGAAGAGAATAGAAGCTTTGGAAATGTGATGCTACAGAGTAATGTTGAAGATTAGATGGTTAGATCACATAACTGATAAGGAGATACTGAATAGGACTGGGGAGAAAAGAAATTTGTGGCAGAACCTGACTAGAAGAACGGATTGGTTGGTAGGATGTGTTCTGAGACATGAAGCAATTATCAGTTTAGTATTGGAGGGAATTAAGGAGGGTAAAAACCATAGAGGGGGACAAAGAGATGAATACAGTAAGCAGATTCAGAAGGATGTAGTAGGTTGCAGAAGTTATTCAGTAATGAAGAGGCTTGCACAGGACAGAGTAGCATGGAGAGCTGTATGAAACTAGTCTTCACACTGAAGACCACAACAACAACGTTTCTTTAATTAATTAGGTACTACAGTAATTACAATTAATTTGTGTGACCAATCTACTCAAACAGCACAATAAAATAATGTGTAACTAATGAAACAATATTGCCTTGTAAACATAATACGAAAAAATTACCCAAAAAGTTGATAATTTTAATTTCTTCATAAACATGTTCCTACACAATCATGAATGCTATTTTTGTCTTAGCTATATTAGCCTAAATAGGAACAAATGTGAGATATTCATTGTCATCAAAGTACCGGGTGATCAAAAAGTCAGAATAAAATTGAAAAGTGAATACATCACGGAATAATGTAGATAGAGAGGTACAAATTGACACACATGCTTGGAATGACTTGGGGTTTTATTAGAACCAAAAAAATGCAAAAGTTCATCTGATCAGAATAGCAATAATTAGCATAACAAAGTAAGACAAAGCAAAGATGATGTTCTTTGCAGGAAATGCTCAATATGTCCACCATCATTCCTCAACAATAGGTGTAGTCGAGGAATAATGTTGTGAACAGCACCGTAAAGCATGTCCGGAGTTATGGTGAGTCATTGGCGTCGGATGTTGTCTTTCAGAATCCCTAGAGATGTCAGTCAATCACGATACACTCGTGACTTCAGGTAACCTCAAAGCCAATAATCACACGGACTGAGGTCTGGGGACCTGGGAGGCCAAGCATGACAAAAGTGGCGGCTGAGCACACAATCATCACCAAATGATGCGCACAAGAGATCTTTCACGTGCCTAGCATTGTTTTTTTTTTTTTTTTTTTTGTTCAAATAAAACCCCATGTCATTCCAAGCATGTGTGTCAATTTTTACCTATCTATCTACATTATTCTGTGGTTTATTAAGTTTTCAAATTTATACTGACTTTTTGATCACCTGGTATAATTTATCTAGAAGATGACATTCATATAATTTACAGAACCACCCACAATCAATAACTGTATTGCACTACGAGCACAGAGAAATCCTCGCTTTGTCACCAGAAAAGCAAAAAGCACATAATACAAACATAATTTAGAAATCTCTAAGAAAGAAGTAAAAATGATCTGGAGCATTGCTAAAAAGGAAAAACATAATCAAAATAGGTCCCTTACTCATGTAAGTGGCCCTATTGTAAAACCTTCCATATGCTACCCTCCTCAGTAAAACACTCTTGTTCCACCACTGTAACATAACAAATAAAGAATAAACCACAACAGAGGTGTGTCTGGTGAATGGCTAAAAGCAAGGGTAAACTACAGCTGGTTCTTTTTTTTTTTTTTTTAAGGAAATTTAGCTCTACTGTAAGGCTTTAATGATGATGGCTTTCTAACAAGTAAAAATTTCACAGGTAAAATTGCCCCCCCTTCAGATCTCCAGGGGGGGACTATTTACAAGGATGTTGTCATCAGGAAAAACAAAACTGTCATTCTACAGGTCAGACTTTGGGCTGTGGAATCCTTTAATTGAGTAGCAAGGTTATAAAATTTAAAAATAGAAATAGGTGAGACAGAAATTGAATATACTGCCTTCTTCACACGTAATAATTGTGGACATTTATAAAGGTTCTTCTGGTAATTTCAAGTAATTCATCGGACACTTGAAGCATTTGCTGCACCATCTTACAGGAAAAGCAAAGGATATGATAGTTCTCTTTGATTTTAACATAAATTTTCTAACACAGTTTTTCTCACAAATCAGTTCTTGAACACCGGACACATTCCTTTCTCTAGTGACAGTAGTTAATTTCCCCACTCGAGTCAGTGCCAGTTTCAGCAGACTCCTTTACAATATCTTTGTAGACCGTGACAAACTTGACAACATTTCTGTCAATTAAGTCATAAATAGCCTTTCTGACCATGATGGACCAATGATGATGGTCGATACCCACTGTACTTCTCAGAGAATAACTGAACCCTGCTGAAGAACAAGCAGGCTAAAAATTATATTACAATACAGAAATTTAAACACTGCCTTCAGAAAGTTGAAGGTGTTACTAAATGTAATTTATTTTGTGATGAAATCATATTACTGTTTGAAAACATGTTCCCACAAAGAACCTACAGAATGCACACCACACAAATAGTGAAAAAGTCACGGTTCACTATGAGGATCAAAAAACCCTTCAAAAAGAAATGAGACCTATACACTGAATTCAGAATTTTAAATAACCCTGCTAAACAGAATTTTTATAAAGTTATTATAAAATTATAAACTAAGTTATTGAAAAAGCAAAAAAATATTTACCTGCTGGACAAAATCAATAACTCAGGTAATAAAACTGAAATCTTGTCTTTCATCACAACAATAATGAAGTTAGTGATCAGCAAGAGATTACCAAGATTGTAAATGAACACTGCTATCAGGGCCGAGTGAGGTGATGTATACTTTCAAACGACACGCGCCAAACACTTTTGGTGAAATAATGTTAATTCCTAGAAGCACCAGACAACTTAAGAACACTGCTGTCTCATTAAAAAGTTAATCTTCATTTGGCTTTGACAACATTCTCATGACTTAATCACAATCAAGTCTAAATCTGAAAGCAGGGTCATCAGTGAAGTACAAAATTTAGCACTGAAAGTATGTTTGTTACAGACACTAACATACAGCCAGAACAGAACTGAACTCCTCATCAGACAATACTGATAATTATGGAAGCATAGAATGTTCCATAATATCCAAACATTACAAAAATAATACCTTCCAAAAATGATAAATCCCAAATAACAAATGTTTGCTGTTGATGGAGTTTGAACTGACAACCCAAAGCATGACAGCTAATGATGCTAATCGCTACTCCACACATCATGGAGCACAATTTGCAACATTGCTCCCTCTCCTGAAAGAGCAGTAACCTACTGTTTAAGAACTTCTCATTGGTTCCAACTACAGCATCCTTGTCCCTGATCTTGTTATGGGTCTTCTGCATAGCAGCACTCGAGTATCACTGTATTGCGTTCATGTTGGTGAATCCTCTTCACTATGATGTGTATGAAAGATAGCCACTCTATTCAGAGGTTTGCAATCATTGAATGAGTCTTCAGTTTACTTGAACAAGAAGCCTTCATTATTGATCTGTGCCTCAGGACTGTAATAGGTCTTCATATCAAGGACAGGAATGATATCGCTGTGCTTTTGTCTTGTTGATGAAGGGTGATAATCCTCAACTTCATATCTGATGTCTGACAAGCAACAAAGGATACAATACCATATAAAGTAATGTTTTAGTAACTTTTCTGACAGTCCTACTTTCCATGCAGGTGTCAAATTCCATACCAAGTCTTCCAGCCTAATCTAAATGGCCAATGCGTGGCATTATAACATTTTTGGTCTTTCTCCTAGTCATATTCAAGCTGTCTGTCTTGCAGGTTGTTGGAGAGCCATGGAAATACTTCAAGACAGCTGGCCATGGATGAGCTGGGATGACAACACCTTTTTCCACCCCATCAGACCAGATCATATTTCCTCTTACACAATGTTCCCATTTATTAATAGGAATTCTTCTTTGGCCAGTTTCTCCTTCTTCAAAGCCTCTGTGGTTTTAAGCACTGCTGGATCTCCCTTCTGTTCAGTAGCAATGTCATTTAATGCAGCAATGACTGACTTTTTGTCCACGCTGCTGTGTTCCACTAAAGCGTGGCTTTGTCTCTGTGTTTGCATCCATTTTTGCATAACACTATGATGTCATACTTTGAAGCCTCGGTGTCCACCTCAGCAGCTGGCTCAACTGATCCTTTAGGCTAGTCATTCAACACAGAGAATGGTTGTTTGTCACAATGGTGAACGGTTTGCCAAATAAATATGGCTGGAACTTGTAGATACCCAAGCGAACGCAAGGCACTCTTTCTTGATTACAGAGTAGTTCATCTTAAACTTGGAGAGTATTCTGGAAGCATAAGCTATTACCTCTTCAGCACTTCCTGAATTTGTACTAGAACTGTACCTATCCCATACACATTAGCACTGACGTGTAGCTCTGTTTCATACAATGCTAGAACTGGAGAAGCTGTTATAACCTCTTTAAGGACAAGGAAGGTTCTTTGTTGCACTTAATGCATAGAAAATTTGACACCTCGCTATAGTAGTTCTTGCAAGAGACAGGCACTGGTACAGAAGACCTTTTTGCTAGTAGTGAAAGCACATTCCCTGAAAACTTCTCACATCATAAATGTGCTGAGGAGTCAGAAACTGATGATCGCTTCAACTTCTTTGGATTGGGATGGACTCCATCGTCATTCACAAGGTGCCCCAACATATGAATTTCTTGGGCAATATAGAGACACTTTTTCAGATTCAGGCCTGCAGTCAAGCCAGTTCTCATGCATCCAGATAGCGAAAGCACAGTTTTCATTTTAGGTGTCAGGGCAGGTTGACCAACATACGCTCAAAGCTGGGTGGAGCATTACATACTCCAAACAGCATTACTTTGAATTCATAAAGGCCGCCAGGGGTTATGAAGACAGTCTTTTCCTGGTCAGTCTCATCAAACTCAATTTTCCAGTAGCCTCTCTGCAAGTCCATTGTTGAAAAATACTTCACCCCTTCCAAACAGTCTAACGTGTAATCAATGCATGGCGATGGGATTTTGTTCAACCTTCTCTAGGTGAGGCACAAATGTTTCTCTGAAAGCTCAATGATGTCCTCTTGCAACATCTTCTGTGCTTCCTCTCAAACTAAAAGTCATTCAGCCAGTGACAGCCTATACATCGCTGTCTAATTGGTGGATGATCCCTGGTGTTGACAGGGTGTTTTACCATGAGCCACTTGGCCTGTCTTTCTCCAGTCCAGATTTGAAAGCATCCAAAAATTGGCAGAGAATGGCTAACACTTGTCAAGGTCATTCCTCAATCAGGCCACATCCTATTGGCAGTTCAAAAGTAGCTTCCTTCACTGCATTGTCTGTATTGAGTGAAACAAGATTCTTCATTGATGGCACAGAGCTGTGAATCCTGGACTTATTTGGCTGCTCCTGTGCACATACCTTTAGGGATGAATTGTGGCTGCTCATAACAATCAGTGATCCAAAATCTCCTTGACTTTCTGTAATGTTTAGGGTTGTCACTGGTATGTAAATATCTTTTGTGAATATAAGTGGCTTTTTGACTCTTCTTCTCAGTGATGACAGGATAAAAACATCTTGAATGACAAACAGCTGTCCATAGCAATCTTTGTTATGTGTGCCTGTTGAAATAACTTCATCAAACCGGAGCTCTATCTTCCACAATCTATAAGTGCTTGTGATGCCTGCAAGAAGTCCCATCCGAGACTAATATCATGAATACATTATGACAATTCAAAGGGCTGTGTTCTGTCATTGATAGTTATTCTTGCAGTATGTGTTCACGTCAGCTGCTAGCATTTCCCATTTGCAACTTCCAGCACAAACTCTTTCATATCACAGAATGTAGTCTTCTTTAGTTGGAAAAGAGAAGCTTTCGACAGTTGTGACATCCTTTACCAGAAGAGCTTGGCACATGCATTCTGCAACTCCTCTGTGAAGTAGTGCCCACACAGGTTGTCCATTGATGATGATACTGATGAGATTTCCTGGCATCTTAGTAACTGTTACCCATGCGAGGTTTTCACCTGTAGCAGCCTTACCTCCATAGATGGTCATCTCACTTGGTTTTGCCGAATTTTGCAGCTTGGCAAGGGGCTCGTACCTCAGTATGATGAAAGGGAAAGCAACGCATGTTGGGGGTGATCTCATCCAGGGTAGAGTGATGAGCTTTGTCCCATAGGTCAACTATAATTGTCTGCTGTTGACTACCACGAATAGAATTGTTGGGATGGTTGCCATCTTGCACTATAATAGTCACTGAACATTCATATCCTTTGTCTACAGAACAGTATGTGTCCAGGACGTCCACATTAGAAACAAACTGGTATGTTGTTTTATGTCCTCCAAATGTCTGCTCTATTGCAGGACAACATACATTGTGAAAGAGTTGGTTGTACCTGCATTGGTCAGATGCTGGGTTGTCATTTGACAGCTGCATTGTTAGTACAATTGTTAGTACAAGCTGGCTTAATCCATTCTTCATGATACATTCAACTGGTAGCTGAGATTGCTGTTAAAGATTGATACACCTCTTCTTTGACAGTCCCTATTACCACCTGATATATGGGGTCAACGATCATAGCCCTTGTCTCTTTGTGTATTTGGTCTGACACTTCTAGCTGCTATGAACTGTTGTACCTCTTTTCTTACTAATTAGCATATGAGAGAGATGATGTCATGGTGATCTTCCACAACTGCCATAGGGACCACATTTGGGTGTTGGAACATACCTCTTTCATCCAACTCATGCACACATTTGTGCGCTCTCTCTCTCTCTCTCTCTCTCTCTCTCTCTCTCTCTCTCTCTCTTTCTCTCTCTTTTCCCCCACTCAGTGTGCTGGTGTCACCTGACAAATTTTTGTGATGTTATGACATCCTTTACCAGATGAGCTTGGTACATGCATTCTGCAACTCCATTCATCAAATGTGAGATTTCTGTTGGGTTCTATTCACTATAATGTGGTCCCTGACCTTCAACAGTACTTCAGCTACACAGACTTGCTATAGACTGTCATCAAAGTTTTCTTTAGTTCAGTATTCAACTTGCCCCAGATACTGAGCTTCCCTTCATTGTTCCCAAACCAATGCAGGGCTATTCCGCCCAAGTACAAGTAAATATTGGCCACACACATAAAGGCATCCTTGAGTTGTGACCAGCTTCTCTGGAGATGCCTGATGTGCAGCTGACTTACTGCTGGCTTGTAACCTATTATTCACCTGAATATGTTGATTTTTGAAATGATGTACTGCTTGTATTCCAGTACTTGCCTATGAAGTTGATGGCTTTTACTTTGTCTAATTGGAGCAATGGCAATATAGATGACTTGAAGTACTGGTGTCTCTGCCAAACAATATCACATTGCAAACACCATCAAGTCGAAATCCGACAGCGGGGTCCTAAGTGAAGTACTATGCATAGCACTGCAAGCACATTTAATTTGGACATCAACACACAGCCAGGACAGAACTGAACTCCTGGACAAAGAGTGCTTCCATTGGCACAAATGTAGAATACTCCACAATATGCAAATGTTACAAATGTAAAAAGTTCTGGAAACCTTCCAGAAATGATGAATAATAATTAATAAAGATTTGCTAGAGATGAAGTTTGAACTGAGAACCACAGCACACCTGCCTGCAGTGCTAACTGATACTCCACAAACCATGCACCACAGTTCAAGACAATATCTCAAGCAACCTTTTGAACACTGTTCCAATGAAATGCGTTGAATTCTGAGCCAAGCCATAAGTCAGTAATGTACTAAAATCTGTTTCCAGAGAGGATGAAATACATCACCATAAAACCTCCTCCAAAGAAATGTATGCCTTAAATGTTAATAATGACAGACCAATTTCACTACTTGTTATGTTTTAAAATGTATTTGAAAATTTTTTGAGTGCTAGGATTGTCGAACACCTTGCACACTTCAGTATTTACATTTCAAAAGTATATATTGATTGATTAGTTTGCTATGATGACAAGCTGCCTGCACAGCACACATCACAATTATGGTATTCCAATCTGCATGAGGCAGCTCACTAGCTAATCGCCAGAGGGTAACACCAGTGGTCGAGCCAGCAGCAGCTCCATGGTGTGCATGTAGCCCTGATTACCATGTGCATTCTGAACTACACTGCTGGAAAAAGTTAGTACACCTGGAAAGATGACATCGATTTTGATTCACTGACGGCATGCAACACCTGGGGAAAAGCAGGTGTACTGATGATGGTTACAGTGTTGTTTGCCAACAGACAGAATAGTGGCATATCTACCAGAGCACCATCTATGTCTACCCTTAAATTGGGAATGCTTGAAGCCAAAAGGCTCAGTGTGGTTCAAATGTGTGAAGCAAGCAGGCAACCATGCAATGGTGATGTACTCATACTTCCTGCAGCCAACTGAGCAAGTCTGAAAGAGATAAAATTGTGGCCTTCTGAGAGATGGGCTGGTCCTTTCAGAGAATTGCTACAAAAGATGGTCATGCTGTGTCAGTTGCACAATGATGTTCTCATCAGTGGTCACACAAACATTCTCACACCCACAGAAGAGGTTCTGCCCATCCACCTCAGGGATTCACACCTAGTGAGTACGTGGCTGGCAACCACAGGGCCCTGAGCCTAGTCCTGGCATTGCTTCCACTTACTTATGCCAGGTTCCTAACTTTTATCTTTCCTATGTGGCCACCCTCGGCAATCTCTTGTTTTTTTCTGACCCTGACGCTATTAGGTTTCGAGGACTAGGTGTCTTTCATTTTCCAGCCTATACTTCTCATGCAGTACCTGACCCAAAGCGGGTGGCTGCAAAAGGCATCTGTATCACATGTTAGGGGCGGCCTCCAGAACTGTGGAAGGCAATGGAATTCCACCGCAGATTATCTTTCCTGCATAATGCAGTCTTCATTTTATGCACGAAAATGGCTTCCTCTCATGTTAAATCAGTATCTGGAGGTAAAATGGTCCCCATTTGGATCTCGGGGGGAGGGAGGGACAACTTGAAAGGAGGCAAAAAATCAAAATGAGAATTGGTACCTGGAATGTTAGAAATGTGCTACAAGCTGGAAAACTAGAAAACCTTAAAAGAGAGATGGAAAAGAGTCATGTGGACATTCTAGGAGTTGCTGAGGTAAGATGGAATGGATGTGGAGAGTTGCAGTCAAATGAATATGAATTGTACTACTCACGAGGAGAAGTAAAAGGAATGAATGGAGTAGGAATGATTACGACAAAGGAATTGGGTAAATGTGTGGAATATGTGGACTATACAAATGACTGGGTTATTGGTGTAAGGCTAAAAGGAGCACAAAAAGCTTTACTGATTGTCCAGGTGTATATGCCAACTTCAGAACATGATGACCAAATTATAGAGGAAACATACAAGATAATATGTTTCCCTCTTTCCCATTGTGGGAAAAGGGAAAGAGGGAAGCATAGTAGGAAGTCTTGGTCTTGGAAAGAGAAATGATAGAGGTGAATGGCTAATTGACTACTGCAGGGCAAGTCAGCTGATAGTGGCAAACACATCGTTGAAGAACCACAAGAGGAGCCTCTACACTTAGAAATCACCAGGGGAAAATACAGAAACCAAATCAACTTTTTACTGGTAGAAGAAATATACAGGAAAGTAATCAAGAAGGTGCACCCATTATCAGGTGCAGATATTAATAGCGACCACAACTTACTTATGGCAGAAATAGAAATAAGAATGAAACAACTGAAAAAGGTGACCATGGCAAAGAAGTGGGATCTAGAGAAGACAAGATCCAACAAAGAACAAATTACAGAAATGTTGTCATGTG
Organism: Schistocerca gregaria; assembly: GCF_023897955.1. Lineage (NCBI taxonomy): Eukaryota > Metazoa > Arthropoda > Insecta > Orthoptera > Acrididae > Schistocerca > Schistocerca gregaria. Next base: position 419,779,026 of record NC_064926.1, on the reverse strand, counting down.
AGTTTCTGAACACATTACAAGACAAAGAACCACCTGATAATGCCAACCAGTACTGGAATATGCTGAAAGAAGGAATCATTAAAGCAGGGCAGCACAATATAGGATATGTAAAAGGGAAAAAAATCCATGGGTCACACAAGAAAAGATTTCCAAGATGGAGGAGAGAAGAAAATTTAAAAACAAGAACTCCGAAGATTTAAGAAAGATGTATCGAAGGTTAAATAATGAACTGCGAAGAGAAACAGAGTAAGCTAGGAAAAAATGACTAAAAGAGGAATGTGATGCAATTGAAGAACTGGATGGGAAGGGAAGATATGACTTACTATACAACAGAATCAAGACTATGGCATGGGATCAAAACAGAGCAGGAAGTGCTATTATGGAAATTTTAGTTAAGACGAAGAGGTAGTGCACAAAGATCATGATGATGTCCTCCAGAGATGAGGAAGAATATCTAAAAGAGCTATATGACACAGATCGCAAACAAGAAACTCTGGAACTTGAATCACTCAACAGTGTAAGTGATGATGAGAAAGGACCAACCATCATAATGGATGAAGTAAAGTCTGCCATAGCTGCAATGAAAAATGGCAAGGTGGTAGGTACAGATACGATACCGGGAGAAATATTAAAATGCTTGTACCAAAGTGGATAAGAGAAATATTGAGGTTATGTAATAAAATATATGACAGTGGTAAATCACCTGAGGACTTTCAGACAACAGTAATGATTCCATCATCGAAAAAACAAGGAACAGTGAGCACAGGACAATCAGCCCCATTTCACATTCAGCCAAAGTGATGTTAAGAATAATTAATAAGAGATTTGAAAAAATAATGGAGGGGAATCTTGGCAGGTAGCAGTTTGGCTTTAGATGGAATAAGGGCACTAGAGATTCAATAGGGCTCCTATGAATCTTGGGAGAAAGGTTTATTGAAAAAGGAAGAGGCCTATATATGTGCTTCATCGATCTACAAAAGGGATTGGACAATGTGGTTTGGGACAAACTGCCGACTATAATGAGGGAAAAGAGAGTGGATTGGAAAGCCAAAAGACTTGTAAAATCATTATATCTTAATCAAAAAGCCTCTGTTAAAGTGAGAGGAGAAAGTACAAACTGGATCGGACTAGGACAAGGAGTAAGACAAGGATGCTGTCTATCACCTACCCTTTTCAACCTCTACGTGGAAAACATGATTGACCAATGTTCATTAGATGACAAAGGAGTAAAAATTGGAGGAAGAAGAGCAGGGTGTTTGAGGTTTGCTGATGACATGGTCCTTCTAGCCACAGGGGAAAAAGAATTACAGGATTTGGTGGACACTATTAAAGCTAACGGAAAAAATTATGGAATGAAAATTAACACAAAGAAACAAAAGTATTGGCACTACGAGAAAATAAAGAAATAAAAATTATGCTGAATGGAGAAATATTAGAACAGGTGCAAAATTTTAATTATCTTGGAAGCAGGATAGACACTGACTGGAAGTGCACCACAGAAATTAAAACAAGAATAGCAACGGCAAAAGAGGCATTTTATAAGAAAAGGAGAATTTTCTGCAGTGGTCTGGAGAGAGAACTCAGGAAAAGACTCATAAAATGTCCTGTATGGAGTGTTCTTGTGTATGGCACTGAAACAGGCGCTTGGAGGAAGAAAAACAGATAAAGGCTGGGGGATTTTGAGATGTGGACATGGCTGAGGATGGAAAGAATAAGTTGGTTGGACAAAGTAAAAAATGAAGAGGTACTGAGAAGAGTGGAAGAGAAAAGACAGTTACTACATGTAATAAAAAGAAGAAAAAGAAATTGAATTGGGCATATATTAAGAAAGAATGACTGACTGATAAAAACAGTTTTAGAAGGTTATGTAGAAGGGAAAAGGAAGCGAGGAAGGAAGAGATTTCAGATACTGGGTGACATGATGGACAGTACAACATACAGCAGCCTTAAGAAAGAAGTAATGGATCACAGAAAATGGAGAGGCAAAGGACCTGCTATTATAGCAGAAAACTAATGATGATGACATCCACACAGCACAGCCACTTGTCAGGATTGTCATACTGTAAGTGCAGCAATGGCAGATTGTACAGCCAGTAGCAGTGGCAGACTGTACAGCCACCACAGCACAGATAAGAGGGCTTGTGAGCCCAGACTTGTCAACAGACACTGTTGCAAACTGCTTATTAGCAGTGGACACACGGGCATGCACACCTCTAGCTCGTCTTCCATTCACACCATAGCATCAATATGCATGACTCCACTGGTGCTGTTAGAGGATCACTTGGAAGATGGAATGGTGTGGTGTGGTCTTCAGCAATGAAAGCAAATTCTGCTAGCATGCAAGTGGTGATTGTTTGGCATACGACATTTGAGGTAAGCACTGTCTTATAAACTACATTCATTCAAGGCACACTGGCCCCACCAGAGGCCTTATGGTCTGGGAAGCTATAACTCTCGTTCAGCTTTGGTGTTTCTGGAGTGAACACTATCTAGCACTCAATACATGTAGCATGTTGTTAGACTCATTCTTTTACTGTTCTTGCAACAGGAAGGTGATGTGTTGTTCCAACAGGATAATGCCCACCCACAAACTGCCCGTCAAACTCAAAGTGTTCTGCAAAACGTAAAGTAACTTTGGTGGCTAGCACAATTTCCAGACATGTCTAAAATTAAGCACATGTGGGATATGATGGTATGAGAAGTGACTTGTGCGAATCTCCAACCAAGAACTCTTACAGCACTACATGAACAAGTCAAGCAGGTAGGGCATAACATATCCCAAGATAGTATTTGTCATCTGTACAAGTTACTGGATGCCAAAGTCAGTGCCCACACTGCCACCCATACAGGCTCCACCACATACTAATACGGGTGTTGCAGCATGGTCAATACCTGGTACCTCAGAACCACTTGTGCTATTGATCTGCAAATGCAATCATTCCATGTACTCCACATGAACTGTTGTAACAATAAATCTTGAGTGAATTGGGAACCTCTAGAAAAGTGTACTAACTTTTTTCTGGCAGTTTATTTCCAACATCCAGCAAAACTAAGTTCAAGCCAATCAAACTGAAATGACATTCTGCAAGACACCTATTCTGGCCCGCATCACAATGGCAACTGGCAATTCCAGTGCAGCCGCCCACATCAGTATGATGATGGATGATGCACTACCACAATCAACTCCTCTATTCATCAATGCCACCATGAAGTAGAACTTTGCCAATGGGAAGATGTCAAGTGAAGAGGACTCGGTATTCTATTTTTGCTACATTTCCCACATTTGGAAAGTGTCAGACTGGGAAGATGTCAAGTGGAGAGGACTCGGTATTCTATTTTTGCTACATTTCCCACATTTGGAAAGTGTCAGACTGAGTGCCATTTACTTTTGAAACTCAGTTATTTGAGGATTCTTTCAGTCAAGAGATTTTTTTGTGTTTTCTTTTTCTTCACAAGTTAGTTACTGTTTAATACCAAACCTGTGAAGTTATTTCTCTAGTTGCAAATAAAACTATTTCATGGAATACCTGGTAAATTTTTCATGTGATATAACAAAAATTAGTGACATATCAGTTGATGACAAGATTTAAAAGAACAAATTTTCATTCCATATTTGCTGTTCCAGATTGTCATTAAAGACTTCTAGGATCATTTCAAGACAGCCACAGCCAATGATCCGATGGATTTGGCACATCTAGCAGTCAGACTGCTAAAACATATGCAACAAATAAACAAACTACCCATAGAATGATTGGCAGTGCTCACTGTGTTGTGACAACAGGAGCAGATTGACATAATCATCCATACCATCCAGCTGATACCACCATCATTGCCAGTGCCTGAGTTAGTTAGTTAAGAGTTCCATAGATCAATAGCACAGAAAAACTGTTATGATGTGGTATGTGTCAAATGCACAAGAAATGCGCACAGGAACAAGGGATTTTTTTAAATACATAATAGTGTTATACCTAAATATTCCTGTTATACCTAAATATTTCTATTATCTACCCCATTCCCTTAATTGGCACAAAATGCATATATTATATCTCCAGATTTATTTACTTATATTGAGGAATTCATCTATGGTATAGAAGGAGTTGTCAAGGAGGTATGATCTCAATTTGTTTTTGAAACTCTTACTGCTATCTGTCAGACATTTTATTTCATCTGGTAATTTATCAAAAAGTTTTATAGCAGCATATTTTACCCCTTTCTGTACCAAATATAGGTTAAGTAAAGGACAGTGTAGGTCTTTCTTTTTTCTGGTATTGTAATCATGAATGTCGCTGTTGATTTTAAACTGGTCCATGTTGCTGGGAAAAAATTCATTACTGAGTAAATGTACTGTGAAGCAGTTGTAAGAATTCCTAACCTTTTAAACAAATGCCTACAAGAGGTGTGACTATGAACCGCACACATTATCCTAACTACTTTCTTTTGAGCAGTGAAAACCTTTTGCCTAAGTGTTGAGTTGCCCCAGAATATTATTCTGTATGACATCAGAGAGTGGAAGTATGCAAAGTATGTTAGCTTACTAATTTCTACATCCTCAAAATCAGCAATTATTCTGATTGCAAAAGTTGCTGAACGTAGTCGCTTTAGGAGATTCAAAATATGAATTTTCCAATTAAGATTCTCATCTACACGTACACCCAAAAACTTAGTATGCTCTACCTTGGCTTCTGATTTCTTTTGACGTGTTATGTTTATTGAAGGAATTATACTTTTTGTAGCAGAAAATTGGATGTACTGTGTTTTTTCAAAGTTCAGAGTAAGCCCATTCACAGAAAACCAATTAATAATTTTTCCAAGGACCTTATTTATATAATTTTCTATCAGACTTTCTTTTACTGGATTAATAATTATGCTTGTATCATCAGCAAACAGTGTCAGTTCAGCATCTTGTTTCACATAAGAAGGGAGGTCACTCACATATATCAAGAACAGGAGGGGACCCATGATCAAACCTTGTGGAACACCTAAGGTGAAGGTAAAGCCCTGGACCAACCATATAGCCCTGATGGAGCAACACTTCATCATCCACACAGTCAAAAGTGACATGTAGCAATGCATATTTTTGCTTTCCACTGCTTGTTCTTCTATTCATCAGTTGATATAACAGCTCTAACCTGAATCAGAGCCCCACTCCCTGTCATATGCCACCCTTAAAGCTAGGCTGACAGAATATTTTGATTCACAAGTCCATGTGGCCACAGCCAGGTACAAACTTTTTAGCTGCCACCAGCTACCATCTGCATCTCATAGAGAAAGGATGGCACACCTTCGAGGATTATTGCAGGAGTGTCATTTCCAGTGTACCAATAAACACTGCAAACAGTCATATACATCCTCCTTCTTTTGGGACATGTTGCTTGTCCATACACCCGATGAGGCCCTCCACTGGGCTTGTCAAAACTGAAGGACCCCACATTTGATGCCTGTTTACCAATCATGTGCGCTTTTGAACAATCAGTGTGCTCTGTGGCCTCCTTACCTGGTTTTAGTTTTCATATCTCACACATCAGCCTGAACTCAGCAGCTCTCCAAGGATGACAGGGACCAACCAGACACGTCCAACCTCACAGTTTACCTTCCTGTAGTTAATGCTTCATCAAACATCATCGTCAGCAATGCAGATTTCACAGAGCAAAATGTGCAGCACATAGAAAGACAGGACTCAAGGTGGAAATTTGGCACTCTACTACCAGAATCTCAGCAGGCTGGATGTATATGTAGAATTTGTGCAGCACCCATTGTCCATTAGTGACCATGAATGCTCAGACATTCCTTTTGTCCAAGAGCAGTACTTCCACATTCTCAGGAATTACTCATCATTCATGATGTTCGATGGTAACAATTATAGATTGGCACAGACATAAAAAGTTGTGCACACCCCACTTCAACCATTTCTAATCACCTCATTAATTTTAGTAATAATATCATATGAGTTGTGCATTGTTTTCAGACTAAGGTCACCTAGGGAGTGACTGCTATAACAGCATGCACATTACACAATGCCACACCAGGAGCATCAAGCCTTTTAGGTATGGAGCTTTTCAGTGTGATAAGAATTGAAATTCATTATGCTGAACCCACAGTCCATATGGTAGGGCACCCAGCAATCACAGATGCACTTCTAAAGCAATCGGTTTCACATTGGTCTCCTACCACAGGCAGTTCCCAAATTTTTCAAGGCATGAAACATTATCTTTGTCCCATGGGTCAAGTTACAGGAAGGCTGCACCACATCCAAGATGAAGGAATTTCTGGCCACAAATAGGTAAAGGTGTGGATTTGCGGAATTCTTGTAAATTTCACACAGCTACAGCTGGAAGGCAGTACTTAAGTGCCCTGGCACATTGGATGGCAGGCACAGGCAATGTTGATATTTTGCAAATGATTCTGCAGGGTAGGTTTACGATGCCGCTTGCAGGCTGTGAGGCTATGCCCACCAGGCAATGTATACAAATGTGATGTAATCAAGACACCACAGGGCACCGACTTGCTGTGAAGAACTGATACATTGCAGTTGCAACAGCGCCAAGTGACCTGCGTGTAGGGGTCGAAGCAGGCTCAGGAAAGCTGACATTGTAATTATCAAACAGCACTGCACATGTCCCCTCTAGAGGAACTACATCAGGTGCGTAGGGGAAAGGTGTACAAATAAGCAAGCCCAGAGGCTCAAAGCAGGCAGCTGTCTCGCCATTTTGTCTGCATCTGGAAATGGAGAGAACATTGATTGTTTAAGTTGCAGGCTAACCACGATGACCTTTTGGTGATGGATATTGGCTGCGGAAACTACCTCCAACCTCCATTGCACAGATGCACCATAGCTGTGGTGGGGTGCACCACATCTTGGAGCTACACCTGTGCAAGGAGTAAGAGGACTGCTGTCTTCCATTCTCTGGGTGACATCGTCTGGTCGACTGCAAGCTGCCTTCTGCAGAGGTGGGGCGAGGGTACCATCTCCCAGCCTCCCGGATGCAGAGCTGTCTGTGGGCACTGAATGCGTTGCCCTGGGCAGGCATTCAGAGCTGCTAAAGCTCACTACAGTGACAGTGGTCAGCTGCTTCTCTTCAGTACTCTACATGGAGTCCATGAGCCATGCTTGAGGGAGCAATCAGCCACACTCTGGGCCATGGGCACAGTTAACACACGGCCACTTAGTTGTGGCGTGAATAGGAGCACTACATCCACAAGTCTGGGCAACTGGATGCCAATGTTGCAGATTCTGGCAATGGCACAGTGTGTAACGCCATCCGCAAGTTCAGCAGAAGGCTGCGTACTTACGATGTAACAAAATCAATGACATACTTGCATGTCTTTCATTGCATGCTTTGGCATGAGTCATTCCCCTCTCCCAAACCGTACCTCTCAGTTGTTCTGCATATTACAACCTCTGAACCGAGGGCGTTGTAATAATTTGGTGTCAGGAAGTGGTCGTTTCACTTTCCAACACAAAATGTTGAGTCAGAAAGTGTCTGACCATGTCCAACACCAAGTTTTGGTGAGAGAATTGGTTCTGGTGAGTGATGAGTGAGGCAGTGGCACTTGTAGGTACCAGCTCAGCACAGCCACAGGAACCCATGGGCTTGTCTTTGTCTAGGGGTTATGGTGGATGGAATAATTCAGTGCCAGTGAGGTGACCATTTCAGAATTTGTCTGGGCACTAGTTGCCATGTACCAGTACTGTAGCAGCTGTTTGTTCTGTATATAGGCATACTGGTCATCTATCTAGTAGTTGTTCTAAGTGTAGATGGGTGATGATTCACCGGAGAAAGTAATGATCAGTTGCAATCGGAGTCTTAGGAAAGTAAGTCTGGATTGAGAGTGCCTTCTGTTCCAAATGCCCCAGCAGTGGTCACACTGATTAATTCCTTCTTGGGCAAGATAATGGAGGACATGACAATTTTTGTTAAGGATGTTATGGATTCTGCGGAAGCACATGGTAGTCAGATGAAGTAAACCTGTATGTTGCAAATACACATTTGGCAAGGGATGGCAAAACATACGTTGTCTACCATGTGACATTGGGAAAACACATACATTCTTTTTTTTTTTCAGGATAAATTAAATATGTTGTCAATGCAGTGCAAACAGTCTGTGGAAGCATTCTCAGATAGAATCTGGAAGCTAATAGATTACTACTACAGGAGGCAGAAAATAGAGTAGTTGATGTTCCTATATTAAAAACAAAAATTCCAAGACTTACCAAGTGGGAAAGCACCGGTAGACAGGCACAATAAAATAACACATGAACACACAAACAAAATTTCTAGCTTTCGCAACCAATGGTTGCTTCTTCAGGAAAGAGGGAAGGAGAGATAAAGACGAAAGGATGTGGGTTTTACGGGAGAGGGTAAGGAGTCATTCCAATCCCGGGAGCGGAAAGACTTACCTTAGGGGGAAAAAAGGATAGGTATATACTCACGCACACACACACACACACACACACACACACACACACACACACACACACACACACACACATATCCATCCATACATATACAGACACAAGCATACGTATACACACACAGCCTTTAAAGTCCTTTAAATATGTCTGCTTGTGTCTGTATATGTATGGATGGATGTGTGTGTGTGTGTGTGTGTGTGTGTGTGTGTGTGTGTGTATGTGTGTGTGTGTGTGTGTGTGTGTGTGTGTGCGCGCGTGCGAGTATATACCTAGCCTTTTTTCCCCCTAAGGTAAGTCTTTCCGCTCCTGGGATTGGAATGACTCCTTACCCTCTCCCTTAAAACCCACATCCTTTCGTCTTTCCCACTCCCTCTTTCCTGCAGAAGCAACCGTTGGTTGTGAAAGCTAGAAATTTTGTGTGTGTGTTTGTGTCTTATTTTATTGTGCCTGTCTACCGGCGCTTTCCCGAGCGGGAAAGCGCCGGTAGACAGGCACAATAAAATAACACACACAAAATTTCGGCTTTTGCAACCGGCGGTTGCTTCGTCAGGAAAGAAGGAAGGAAAAGGAAAGATGAAAGAATGTGGGTGGCATAAGGTTCACCTATCTTGGTGGTGAGACTAACTAAACTGCATACGTTTTCAGTAAACATCGATCAGTGGGATAAAATACCAGCAGATATAAGAGAGATAGTATGGGTTTCAGTGGATACTGATTTGCTGAGGGAAACAGTATGTGTTGTTGAACTGCTCTTAAGCAATTGGGTAGTTCGCACTGTTTTATCCCCAGAAGTTTAGCACACATGAGTGACATGAATGGGTAACAGATGATTCCAGTTAGTGCAGATAACTTTGGTGGAGGAGAGGTGACTCTGCCAAATGGTGCAATAGTAACCACTTTGGAAGTCTTCCAAGATGAGTACTTCTATAGGTTGAGCCTAGAGGGAAGGCACAAGCATACCATCGATATGGAAGTGTTACGAGGGAAAGTAGGTCATTTAAAGGTCAGTGATCGAATGGCTACAGAGAATTTGTTGTTGAGGTTTAGTGATTTATTTTGTGTGAAAGGAAGGTTACCAGCAACCCCACTGATGCAACATCACATACCAACAGAGGTTAGTGCACCAATTTATAGGAAGCCATACTGTATAGCAAAGCAGATGCAACCACTGGTAGAAAAATTTAATGAACAATAACTACAGGATGGGGTCACAGAACCGAATGATAGACCCTGGAGTACAAATATTGTCATCATACCAAAAATGCCAGTGGATGGGACACAGAAATAAAGATTTTGTTGTGGCTACAGATATCTGAACACACAAATCATTTCAGATCCTTATCCAATTCCAAACATCATGGAAACTTTGGTAATCTGGGTCAGCATTGGCTCTTCACAACTACAGATCTCAGGATGGATATCATCAATTGGAGGTGGTGCCAGAAGACAGGCCAAAAACAGTTTTTACCATCCCAGCAGTACATTTTCATTACAAACACATGAAATTTACACTAACGAACCCACTGACAACTTTTCAGCAGTTTTGGATGGGGTACTAAAGAGGATTAAAGCCAAAAACTTACCTAGTCTATCTCCATGACAATTGTCTATTCAAAGGATTTACAGGAGCATGTGAGATGGAGGATGTCTTTAGTAGACTACGATTGGCACATATGATGTTACGTGTGCACAAGTGCCATTTTTGCGCAAGGTCAAGTAAACTATATGAGGCATATGATTAGTGAGCATCGTATACAGACTGATCCTCATCTTACAGGCGCAGTTCAGAGTTATCCAATACCACAAACAACTAAGTAAGTACATTCATTCACTGGCCTCTGTAATTACTATAGATGGTTTGTGAAAGACTTTGTAAAAATAGGCAGACCCTTGAACAATCTACTGAATAAGGGGATGAAATTCCATTGGTCGCAGGAATGTCAGCAGGCATTTGAAAAATTGAAAGAAATATTATTTTCAGATCCAGTATTGGTTTTTCTGGATTTTGAGAAAGAGTTTATCCTTTCGTGTTATGCTTCAAATGAGGCAGTCATTTGTGTTTTGGGAAGGATGGTAGATGGTCAGGAACCTCCAGAAGCTTACGTTGCAAGGCAGTTAAACAAGGTGGAGCATATCGGTGTTATCTGTATGGTAGGGTCATGACAAATCATGTCTCACTGAAGTGGTTGCTTGGTTTGAAAGATCCATATAGTATATAAACTCAGTGGGCACTTGAGCTTAGTGAATTTGAGTATGAGGTAGGCCATAAGCCAGGGAGATCACAGGCAAATACAGATTCATTAAGCTGTAACGACGTGATGTTAAGTATGCTAGGGAAGAGCATTGACGAGTGGCAGCAGGCACAGGCAAGGGATATGGAGTGCCAGCATTTAAGTCACAGCCACAATTTGTTATACATGAAGGTTTGTTGTGTAGAACAACAAGGTGTAGACCATGTGTGGTGGTTCCAGAGGGTTTTCAGAAGGAGTTTTGCAGCATGCTCACAACATTATGTTGTCAGATCATTGTAAGTGATGTGCAACAACACATGTGTAGCAGAGTAGTTTTGGTGGAGATAGAAGAAGCGTGACATGAAGCAGTATAATAAGGACTGTGTGCCATGTGCGCAGATGGCCAACATTATGTATCAGGAAGTGCCATTGCAAAGGTTACCAGAGGCATCGTGTCCTGTTTATGTTGGTGTTGGACGGCCTTAGGCCATTTGCAGGAAATAGGTATATCCTCAAGATCATCGGTCATTTTTTTCTATTTTTGGCAATGGTACTGATGCCAGACAAATCAGCTAGTACTGTAGCACAAACATTAGTAAACAACTGAATATTAAAGTATGGGGTGCCTGGCCCATAATTATGGACCAATGTACAAAATTTATTTTGTAGTGAAAGAAGCAGATATGCCATGTGTTGCATATAAGGACGTTACAGACAAGTCCATTTCAACTGCAGATCCATGGGAGAATGAAAAGAGTGCACAATACAACTGCAAAGATTTTGAGCTGTTCTGTAGGTTCCAGGCATGATGATTGGGATACCTATTTACCATATGTATAATCTGCCTATAGTTCAAAGGTTCATAATGCAATGGGCTTGTCACCATTTGAGGTGGTGTACGGCAGGAAAATGCCACCTCTGTTTCATGTTTTAATTCCTAAATTAAGACCGGATGGTGAGCTGATGGGAAAGTTTGCAGAAGAATTACAGAAGTTAGGAGGACTGTGCAAAAGGCAAACACAAAGGTGCTACAACACCAGAAACAACCAAACAGATGCATGGACCAAACTGTTGCAATACCACATGGCACACTGGGTAATAGTCACAAGTCTCTGTATGTCAAAGGGGAAAATAAAGAAATTTTTAACAAAATATCAGGGACCATACTAGGACATGAAAATGACGTCACCAGTCAACACAAAGATACAGTTCCCACAAAAACATCTGTTATACACGTCAGTTGCATAAAACCATTTAAAGAAATAGTACAGGGGGTACTACAGTTGTTGGCAGCCAATCAGGAGCTGAAAGTTACAAAGGATAACAACAAGGAACCTGGAATTGGCGAGCACTGTAAGGTACATGATGTGGCATATAGGTTTAGGTCACATAACTAAGTTTTGTAATTGTAGTTTGTTATTTTCTTTATTTTGGTTTTTCTTTTTTTGAGGAGTTGTTAGTTTTTAATATCGTTATTACTGACATTATTTTTTTGTGGATTGTTAACTCTGTAATGAGGAAGGGGATGATACAGTAATTTGTGATCTGTCTGGGTGGCTAAGTATGGGCTGATATCTGCACATGTGAAGCGAGTTTGTTTCTGGGGGAAGTAAATTGGAAGAGTTGTGGGAAGGAGCTTCTGCCACCCCAAACATACTAAGAGAGGGTGGGTACTCATTGGTTATACTCCATATTCATGCCAGAAAATGTATGGCTGAATTGCTATGAAGGAGGCAGACCAGTAGGATTGAAAAAACTTGAGCTTCAGGAAAGTGGAATCATCATTAATGGCATAACTTGTGAGGTAGTTGGGACGGATTTTTGTTTTCCGGCTATACTCAATGGCTCAACTGTTTTGACATTGTCACAGAATACGTTGTACTGTCCAGAAGGATCTCTGAGGGTATTACCTGTTCAAAATTTTACGTATTTAAATGACACACTCAATCCAATTGCAGTCCTTGGACAGATTAATGGAACCCCAACAGTTGGTAATTTTGACGGTACAAATATAGCAAGATGTACACCATTTCTGGGAAGAACAGGAGCACAAAGTAACAGTGGGGAGCATATCAGCCACTAGTTGTGGTGTGCTGTAGCAGCTTTTAGCATGCTGTATTTTTAGGCAAGATGCAAGAGGGCACAGGCTGTGGATGTGCTAACAAACCAGTTACTAGTAGAATGGTTGATGGGCACTACTCGTGGAAGCAATTAGTTTTACGGCTTTAATTAGTGTATATGGGTATGATAATGGATACATGGTCATAGTAAAATGTGAACAGAAGTCCTGTATGGTGAATTTTGGAGAATTTCCTCAAAATGTAAATCATTAAAGTAGTTGAGTTAGAACATGATGTTGAAGATTCGGGATGAGTCTTCTCAGGAGGGAGGAGGTAAGCTGTACCACAAATAAGTAAGGGCATTGATTTGGGGAATCCTTGTGAATTTCATGCAAGTATGGCTGGAAGGCAGTAGTTAAGGGACCAATTGGTACATCAGATGGTAGGCGTAGACAATGTTGATATTTTGCAAATGATTCTACGGGGCAGGTTTATGACACCGCCCACAGGCCAGAAGGTACAGCCTGGCAGGCAATGTATACAAGTGTGAAGTAATCAGGGCAGCACAGGGCATGAACGTGCTGTGAAGAACTGATGCATTTAAGTTACAACAGTGTCTAATGACCTGCGTGTAGGGGCTGAAGCAGGCTGAGGAAAGCAGATGTTGTAATCATCAAAGAGCACCCCACATGTCCCCTCTAGAGGAACTACGTCAGAGGCGGAGAGAGAGGTGTATAAATAAGCAAGCCCGCAAGTTCAAAGCGGACAGTTGTGTTGCCATTTTGTCTGCATCTAGAACTGGAGAGAAGGTACATGCCAACCATGATGACCTCTTGATGATGGATATTGGCAGCTAACTGGTGGACAGCCAGAACTGCTAAGGCTCACTACAACAATAACAGTCAGCTGCTTCTCCTCAGAACTCTTCATGGGGTTCTTGAGGGAGCAGTCAACCATGTTCTGTGCCACAGGCACAGTTAATGCATGCAGCGGCCATTTAGCCATGACATGAATAGGAGCGCTACGTCCACAAGGCTGGAGACGACTGGGCTCCAGATCCCAGCATTGACATGGTGTGTGGCTCCATCGCCGAGTTCACCAGAATGCATGTTGTGTACCTTCGATGTAATTTCAGATTCGCTTGTGTTTCCCTGCATGCTTCAGTGTGAGTCATTCCCCTCTCGCAAACCACACCTCTTGATCGTTCAGACATATTACAGCCCCTGAGCTCAGAGTTTTGTAACAGAATTCTGACACCAATCCCCAGTAGGCAATGATCAACACAGATAGTCATCTTAGTCAAACACAAACGGGCACTGAGAATTTGTGGGGATTTCAAAGTAATGGTCAATGCACAATCAGCTGTCAGTTTGTATGCCATTCCAAAGGTGGAAGATATCATGGCAACACAATTGGGTGGAAAGATATTTGCAAAGGTTGATCTTAAAGGTGCACACCTTCACCTTTGGATGCTGATTCCCAAAAATTACTGGTCATTAACATGCTGTCTGGATTATTCTAGTACAATCAGCTGCCTTTTTGTATCGCCAGTGCTCTAGCCAGTGTCTAACAATACCTCAAATAACTGTTGTGCTAGTTTATGAGGACTGTATGTAAACTATCTCAATGACATCCTGGTAGCTGGAAAAGATACGGCAGCTCTCACACAGAATTTAAATGGTTTTTGAACAAGCTTATCTTCAGTGTAACTGGAAAAAAGATGAATATTTTATGAAAAAAGTGATAAATCTTAGACATATTGTTAGTGCTTCAGGCATTCAACCCACACCACAATATGTAGCCACAATACAAAGGCTACGTGTGCCTCAAGATAAGTCCCAGTTCAGATCTGTGTTAGGTCAAATAAAGTGTTACTGTCACTTCACTCCACATGTGGTGGCACTTGCAAAACCACTCCTACACCTCCTGTGAAAGAATGTACCTTGACAGTTCACTCTTCAAAGTTATAAAGCACTCACAGTCTCAAAGCAATGTCTCCTCTGGCCCACATGCCTCGTGGCCTCACTGCATATGATCTGGAGCTACCCTTCTCCTTGCAACAGACACATCAGACTATGAGATAGCTGCAGTGCTCTCCCACATTTCCAGCAGAGTACAATGCCCACTCACTTTCGTATCAAAGACTTTGAATCCTGCTCAGAGAAATTACAGCCAAACAGAACATGTGGCATTAGCAATAACTTCTGGCATTAAGATATTTCATGACTTTCTTTATAGGTGCTCCTTCACATTACAGGTGGATCCCAAGCCCTTATTACCACTCTTCAAGGCTTTAGCTGCAGTGCTGACCAAAACCACGAGATGTGGAGCTTTACTCCTCTCCGAGTATTCATATGACATCTGCTACAAGCCCACTATTCATCATGAAAATGCTGACCTCTTGTTACCTGCCTACAAGAAATGAGCTGGCCTTCAACATTGATCCATTTGTGTGTTATCACATAGGTATTGACACCAAAGACAGTGTCACAAGCCTCCTCTTGGATACCCAACTGGTCAACCACCAAACTGAGACTAACTTGTACTCCACAAAGTGAAATCCTGCATCCAACAACAAGGCTGGCACAGCAACAAGAAGGTTATACAACACCCTAAAGTTCAGGCTTTTTGGGGACATCACCACAAGTTCTCCATCACCCAAGGTGTGTTCCAATCCAAGGGGACATTGGGCACACATGGGTGATCATTTCACAAACACTTTGTCAGAGAATGCTCACACTGCTAAACAAGGACCATGAAGGGGAGTGGTGTTCACCAAGTGGCTCACTTTGCAGCATGTTTATTGGTGTGATGTGGGCACAGACATCATGGCTATGATGTCTTTATGTTCAACAAGTCAGAGCAATCAGCCCACCCCTCCTCACCACTGCTTTCCTTGGCCCACCACATCCACCACCTGGTCCTGTTTTCATCTCGATTTTGCAGGACACTTTTTAAGCTCCTGCTGGCTCATTGCCAAGATACAAGAATAAACTTCCTGTTTGTGACTGGGATGACCCCCACATCCTCCACTTATTTCATCACTGCACTAGCTCACATATTTGCCCTTGAGGGTCTCCTGGAAACAATTGTTACAGATAACAGCCCACAGTTAATTCTTCTGAATTTTCCAATTTCTGCACCACTAGCTGTATTGCTCTTGTGCAGGCCATCCCTTCTCATCCAGTCTCCAATGAACTGGCAGAAAACTTTGTGCACACCTTCAAAAATGAGATGAGTCCTGTCCTTTTTCTTTTCATCCTACTGAGCTACAATTAAAGAATGCACATCACTTGCTGAAAGACCCCATGCCCACACTCGCTGATCACAACTGGCAGTCATCTACCCCTCTGCAATCAAGCCACAATCCCAGCCATCTCGCCATCACAGGTTTTCCATACACAATACTGACAATGACTTTGAGATGCAGCCGCCTGCACTGGAGACATGCCTCCAGCACTTGCTTGCCACAGTCAAAGTAGAGCTCCTAGACGAGTCCCATCATCTGAGCCACATCAGTCAAGTCTGACCTCAACAGGACCCTTCTCTGCCAACAGAAGGCCTTACTCAGTTTTCTCTAAGTGGTGCAGCTGACATCCACAGGTGAGGACAGTACCCATGACAATGGCCAATGAGCATTCTAGTCATCACCCATGGAAGTGGATCAACATCCTGAATCCCTCTCTTGGCGACAGTGGACATGCACATCAAGTAAGACTCAGAAGCCTGCTCTTCCTCACGTCTTGCATTCTAGAGGGGGAGTGGGTCAACTGCTATGGCAACAAGTGCAACAGACAGCTACTTGCACGATGTACATCATCACAGCAGTACTCCACTCTGTGCGAGATGGAAATTCAAACCACACAACTCATTAACTGATCAACAGAAGGTGACATCAGTGCCCAAGCCAGCAGCAGCATAAAGGCAAGTGCACAGCCCCTGTCAGTGCATGCAAGCCTAACCATTTCCTACTTCCACCCAAATTAAATTTGAACCAACTAAACATAGCTGTCACTCCACAAAACGACTATTTAGGCCCACGCCGCAATGTTAGTCAGCAGTTCCAGTGCACAGTCATTGGGAAGACCTTGCCTGGACAACACACTACCGCAATCAGCTCCTCTTTCCATAGCCATCACCATGACGTGACACTCTGCTAACTGGATGCCGCCAAGTGGACAGGACTTGGTATTCTGTTTTTGCTGCATCTCCCATACTTGGAAAGTGCCAGCCGTTGTGTCATTGTAACAAACTTCATTCATGCAGACTGTAATGGGTTTGACCTGTGACTGTCACTTTTGGAACTCGGTGAATTGTGGTTTATTATTTGATTCAGTACAGGAGACACGTCAAAATTTTGGTAAAGTTTTACCACATACCAACAACACCTGATTTTAACAAATGGTACCATAACAATAATACAATATAAAAATGCATATACAATAAAAAACTAACAATTAATTACAACAACTGATTTTAACAAACGGTATGATAATAATAATAATAATAATAATAATAACAATACAATTTTGTTACACAAACAATAAAAGACTAACAATTAATTACCCATTGCTCAAATTATCATGTCATCCTTTATGAATTCTTCTACTGAATAGTAGCATTTATCTCACAGAATCTACTGTAGCCTTATTTTTAGACTCTCTGGCTTCATATTAATTATTTAAGCATTCACTCAGTCGAGAAAGTTTTTTTTTGTGTGTTTCCTTTTTCTTCACAAGTCAGTTATTATGTTCAGTTTATTCACCACTGAGCACTTACAGCGAAGTAGGTCTGAACATTAAATATACAATTAATAATAATTTTTCAGTAAAGTTTTTTACAATTTAATTCCACTTCTTTTAGGAATATTCTTATATACTAATGTCAATGATTATTTCAAAATATTCTGTTATCTTATAAAATGGGTGTTTGAGTAACCAGTCATAAATCTTACATTTGAAAATATTACTGGTCAGTGGCCGAGCAGATGCTGAAAGTTTATTGAAGAGTTTTAAACTCATTATTTTGTGTGAGTTTGCAGTCTTTGTGAGTCTGTGTCTTGGTATGTGCCTCTGGTGTTTTTGGGGATGTATGTTCTCTCTGGTCTTGAACTCATTTAAGTTGACATAAAGCAGTGCTGTGTAGATGTATAGATTCACAACAGTTAATATCATGTGCTTGATAAAGAGGAGGTGGCAGCGATCCTTGGGCTTAATTTTGCTCATTATTCTGATTACTTTTTTTTTTTTAATTTTCAGAATTTCACTGACAAAGCAAGAATGTCCCCATAACAATGCCATAGGGAATGTGGGATTGAAACAGGCCAAAATATACCACCTTTAGATACTCATCAGTGACTACGTCTGTCAGTCTCCAAATGAGATAACACACCGTTGCTATTCTCTTGCAGATATGGCTAATATGTTCCTCCCAGTTTAATTTTGAATCAATGTGAAATCCTAACAATTTTACTGATTTGCTTTCAACAGCTGTAGTTAAACCCAGAATTAGTTCTTGTGTTTTATCAGGATTACATAGGAGTTCATTAGAAAAAAACCAATTCATTACTAGTTCTAGTTTTTCCTGTGTTGCCTGATGCAGTTCTGTTGTGTCATGTGTGTATTGAGAGTGTTATGCCATCTGCATAACACACAAATTATTTGCTCATATGTGGTAAGCTAAGTCATTAAGTCCAATGATGAACAGAAAATACCAAATCTCTGAAGTTATTTCTTGTATTGCAAATAAAACTTTTTAATGGATACTATTGTGGTTGGCAGGAGAGCCAACCGTATGGTTAAAGGAGGCTGAAATGCACGCGTTTTAGCTCACGCAGGCTCACGTGAGGTCTGGAACATGACAAGGGAATTAGAATTGAGAAAAACGGACGTAGCTGGTGGAATACTTAACTTTAATCCATTAATGGAGAACGTCGCTCTTTATGGTACATGATTCACAATATCAATAGTACGGATACTGGCGCCTTGCTAGGTCGTAGCAAATAACGTAGCTGAAGGCTATGCTAACTATCATCTCGGCCAATGAGAGCGTAGAAGTCAGTGAACCATCGCTAGCAAAGTCGGCTGTAAAACTGAGCGAGTGCTAGGAAGTCTCTCTAGACCTGCCGTGTGGCGGCACTCGGTCTGCAATCACTGATAGTGGCGACACGCAGGTCCGACGTATACTAACAGACCGTGGCCGAGTTAAAGGCTACCACCTAGCAAGTGTGGTGTCTGGCGGTGACACCACATTCCACCCCACAAATCGGTGTACGGTTGTGGCATAAGGCTTACGCCCGCCGTGGGGAGGACCGCATGTTGACGTATGCGACGAGGTGGGGAGCCTAACAACAGGCGAGGCTGTGCCACCCGCACCCTGCCATTCGGACCACGGGGAGCTAGGAAACGCCTGAAAACCTGCTCCAGGGTGCACGCCAACATGCGGTGTATGCGCCCGTAGAGAGACAGGAGGGGACGAAGGGTCAACCTCCATCGGGCCAGGGCACCCGACGGGCGAAGACGACACATGGTCCGAAGCGGGAAAGAGTTCCATGTCGGAGGACAACTGGTCACGGGAAGCAATCGGAGAAGCGTGACCCAGGAAGGCACCCGGCGGTTGCAGCGACGCGTCCACTGCGGGCGTCGCCGGCAGGAGAACAGGCGGCGGCGGCAGCGGCGGCGGCGCGGCGCCATGGGGCAAAATGTAAGGCAGCGTCGGTAACACCTGGGGCTGAGGCAAGCCAGTAGATGGGTCCCTGGGGCGCTGATCGGACGGCACCGTCGCTGAAAGCAGATGGCGAGGGGCAGATCCCGTGCGACGACAGAGGCGCAACTGATTGAGATGCCGAGGCACCTCACCAGAGGCCCCCAAAACCAGATACATAGCACGTCCGAGGCAGCAAAGAATGCGACCTTCGAGCCAACGCCATGAACATCAATAGTGCCGATAGTAGACAACGTCGCCTGGAGCAAAAGCAGGTTTCTGCCGCTGCACAGGAACCTGATGCGGCGGATGTAGCAAAGACATCAAGGTTCGATGAGGGCGACCGTGGAGCAACTCAGCCGGTGAGCGACCATCTAGGGGCTGAGAGCGATACGAGGACAAAAAGAGAAATAATGCGTCCTCCCGAGAATGCGAGTCTTTCAACTTCAACATCTGTGACTTGAAAGTCCTGACCAATCGTTCAGCAGCACCGTTTGACTGTGACGAAAACTGCGCGGACGTCAGATGTTGAATACCATTGGCCTTGAAGAATGACTGAAATTCTGCGGACATGAATTGTGGTCCATTGTCGGAAACGAGTGTCTGTGGGAGACCTTCAATGCAAAAGATAGCAGATAACGCTTGGATGGTGGTAGATGACGTCGTGGAAGACATCCAGACAACAAAAGAAAAATTACTGAAGGAATCCACCACAACCAACCATCGAGCATTCCAGAATGGACCAGCAAAATCTATGTGTAAGCGTTGCCAAGGGGAAGTGGCCTTTGGCCATGCAAAGAATTTCCGCGATGGTGCTGATTGTTGTTCGGCACACACCATGCAAGATGAGCACATATTTGTAATCGCGGCATCGATTCCGAACCAAGTACAGTGCTGACGAGCAAGTTGTTTCGTTCTCACTATACCCCAATGTCCTTTGTGGAGAAGCTGTAAGACAGAGGACTGTAACGACCGTGGTACCACAACCCTGGACTGATCATTATCAGAACGCAACAGCAAAACACCACATCGTACAAAAAGTCTCTCCTTGTGAGCAAAAAATCGGCGAACAAACAGGTCCCCAATCCGTGACTTTGACAAGGGCCATTGTGTAGCAACAAAACGCAAAACGGTAGCAAGGACAGGGTCGGCAGCTGTGGCTATAGCTACACAACGAAAATCAATCGGAAACAATTCAAACACGTCAACGGTTTCCGCATCAAAGAGCACGCAAGCAAGTTCAGAGGAATCGAATGCCCTATACTCAGCAACAGGCAAGCGGGACAACGCATCGGCGTTTCTGTGCTTAGCAGTGGACTGATACAAGATATCGTAGCAGTACTGTGAGAGGAAAATAGACCAGCGAATGAATTTCTGCGCTGTACGTGCAGGTACAGGCTTGGTCGGATGAAAAAGCGATGTCAAAGGTTTGTGGTCTGTGATTATGGTAAAGTGACGACCATACAAGAAATCATGAAACTTTGTAACACCAAATACAAGAGCCAATGCTTCTTTCTCGATGTGAATAGGGAGATCTGTAATAGGGCGATCGTGCGATCCATCTCTGTGCGCAAGCACAGCACCGATCCCGAAATCAGATGCATCCACCTTCAACAAAAGGGGCTTCTGGGGATCGAATGGTGTAAGGCAAGTATTGGAAAGCAACATCGATTTCAACTGGTGAAAGGCGTGTTCGCACTCCGTCGTCCAGATGAACGGAACACCTTTATGGCGTAAGCGATGTAGCGGAGCTGAAATGGAAGAGGCGTGTGGTATAAAACGTCGATAAGAATTAATTTTTCCCAGCACACTCTGTAGCTGCTTCAAATTCTGCGGCGAAGGCAAGTCGTGTATGGCACGATGGTGCATGGGACTGGAATGTATGCCTTGGGTGTTGATTACATGTCCCAGGTATGGCAAGTCCCGAGCAAAAAACTCACATTTGTCCTTCCGCAAGCGAAGACCATTTTGTCGCAAGACCTGAAATAATGTTCTGAGATTGGCCAAATGTTCTCCTTCCGTCTTTCCAGAGATCACAATATCGTCCAGATAATTTGCTGCAGTAGGGACTGACGCACAAACAGTTTGTAGATATTGCTGAAACAATGCAGGGGTGGATGCACACCTGAATGGCAATCCTTTGAATCGATACAAACCAAGATGCGTGTTAACCACCAAAACGCGCTGGGATTCTTCGTCCACCGGTATTTGCAAGTACGCATCTGCTAGGTCCAACTTCGAAAAATATTTACCCGGGCACAGTTTGTCAAAAAGATCTTCCGGGCGGGGTAAAGGAAAAGTTGCAATCACTAGTTGTGGATTCACTGTTGCCTTGAAGTCCACACAAAGTCTCAACAGCCCGGAAGGTTTCAGCAAAATTACTAAGGGTGATACCCAGAGAGAAGCCTGCACACGTTCAATCACACCTTGTGATTCCAAATCGTGTAATGTTTTTGCGACCTCAGCACACAATGCGTGGGGAGCATTGCGCGCTCTGAAAAATTTCAGTTGCGCGTTGACTTTCAGTTCCAAATGTGCTTTATAGTTCTTAGCGCAATCGAGGCCTGGTGCAAAAATGTCTGCAAATTCTTCACATAGACGAGAAACGCTGTCTGAAGGCACAGTGTGGTTCACTGATAGGACCTTATTTACTATAGACAGGTTAAACAACTGAAATAAATCCAAACCAAACAAGTTCACTGCAGAAGAAGAATGAAGGACTTAAAATGACACAAGTTTTGTTTGTCCTTTCTATGTTGCAAGTAGGCTGCACTGTCCTAACACAGGGATCTGTTCACCTGAATCACAACTTAATTTAACCTCTGCGGCACGCAACGGAGGTGTGCCCAGCAGTTTGTAAGTGACTTGATTGATCAGTGAAACTGCAGCTCCGGTATCGAGCTGGAATGGAATCACTCTGCCGTTAATGTCCAAGTCTACAAAAAGTTTATTGTCCGGCTGACGACAAGAGTGACTGTCTCGTGCAGCCTGAACTGACACTGGTACATAATCACTTGCGACTTGACGGCAGTTCCGGCGATGTCGACGCACACTATTTTCGGGACGAACACAGTCATTGTTAGAGAGAGTGGCAATGCGCGGAGTGGAATGAATTACATGAATTTCCATGGGCGAAGTTTCATGAGCCTGAGTATCCTTGGTTAGATTCCGATTCTGGTGCGAAGCAAAGAGCCTGGAACGGTTTTGAGCATCTGATCTGAGCTTTTTCTAGCAAACACTCTGAACATGTCCTTTTTTATTACAATAAAAGCAAATAGCTTGGCGTGACAGGCAATTCTCACGCGAATGTTTAGTAGCACACCACGGGCAGGATTCGATCACTACATTTGCTTGCCGGCACGACACACGTGGCTGAGAGCTTGGCGGCAGCGGCACGGCTGGGGGCGAGGGCTGTTTACTGCTCCGTGCAGCTCGCCCGGCAGGCCGGTTAACCTGACACACTGCTGGTGAAGTTTCAAATAATTCCTGAGCAAAGTCAAGTGTGTCCTGCCGATCCAATATGTCCATCACTTGTTGAAAGGAGGGATTGACTAGTTTCAAAATCTGTACCCTTATACAAACATCAGAAACAGAAACGTTCTGTGCAATTGCATCACGTACCATAGTATCTGAATAAGCGAGCCCACATTGACACTCAAAAGCACAATCCCTAGTAAGGCCTTGCAAGGTTGCAACCCACTCCCGATTAGTCTGACCTGCCGTACGTTTTGTACGAAAGAAGGTATACCATTTGGCAACTACATTGACTGATTCTTTGAGATATGCATCTAATGCAGACAAAATTTCTTCGTAGGACAGAGTTGCTACGTCACGGCGAGGAAATAATTTGACTATCACATGGTACGTACTCACGCCGACGGATGAAAGGAGGAAAGGCTGCCGCTCGTTACCTTGAATTCCGTAGGCGGCGAGATGGAATCCAAATTGGCGCGACCACTCCGTCCAGCTTTCCAGTGCAGCATCAAAAGGTCATAAAGTTGGTGCAACAGCGTGGTGTGGCTGCATTAGCGGTGGAGCGGCTGCTGCCGCATCGTTTTGCATCGCACGTTGACCCTGGACGAGCTGTCCCAGGGCATCCAGTAAGGCCTGCATCTGCTGATTCTGTAAGCGATACAGTTTGGACAGTACACCTGGAGATTGTGGCGAAGCCATTACACAAGTAAATCAGGGCAATTTCGATACGAACGCGGTTTTGCCTCGTCGCCAATGTTGTGGTTGGCAGGAGAGCCAACCGTGTTCCTAAGGGAGGCCGAAATGCACGTGTTTTAGCTCACACAGGCTGACGTGAGGTCTGGAACATGACAATGGAATTAGAATTGAGAAAAACAGACGTAGCTGGTGAAATACTTAACTTTAATCCATTAATGGAGAACGTCGCTCTTTATGGTACATGATTCACAATATCAATAGTACGGATACTGGCGCCTTGCTAGGTCGGAACAAATAACATAGCTGAAGGCTATGCTAACTATCATCTCGGCCAATGAGAGCGTAGAAGTCAGTGAACCATCGCTAGCAAAGTCGGCTGTACAACTGGGGCGAGTGCTAGGAAGTCTCTCTTGACCTGCCGTGTGGCGGCACTCGGTCTGCAATCACTGATAGTGGCGACACGCGGGTCCGACGTATACTAATGGACCGCGGCCGATTTAAAGGCTACCACCTAGCAAGTGTGGTGTCTGGCGGTGACACCACAGATACCTGGTGAACATTTCAAGTGTATAACTGAAGTAAGGGATATATCACATGAAATCTTAACATTTGTGGAAGATATCTTAAAGTACCTAAATAAGAACAGTTCACCCGTGGCCGTCCTCATAATTCTTGCCCACGCATGCAGGTGTTACAAGGTTTTCCATTACTTCTGTATCCATCTGTTGGTTTCAAAACATCTACATCTATATTCCTAATCTGCAAACCACTGTGAAGTGTATGGCAGAGGGTACATCCCATTGCACTAGTCATAATAGTTTCTTACCGTTCCATTCACATTTGGAGTGCAGGAAGAATGATTGCTCAAATAACTGTATGTGTGTTGTAATTAGTCCAATCTTGTCTCGTGATCCCTACATGAGTGATAAGTATGGGGCTGTAGTATATTCCTAGGGTCATGATTTAAAGCCATTTCTTGAAATTTTGCAAGTAGGCTTTCTCAGGATAATTTATGTCAATCTTTAAGACTCTGTCAATTTAGTTTGTTTAGCTTCCCTGTGACTCTCTCCCATGGGTCAAACAAACCTATCACCATTTGTGCCGCCATTCTCTGTATATGTTCAATATCTCCTGTTAGTCCTTTTTGGTGCAGGGTCCACAATCTTGAGCAGTACTCCAGAATGGGTCACACGAGTGATTTGTATGCAATCTCCTTTGTAGACTGATTGCATTTTCACAGTATTCTACCAATAACCCAAAGTCTACCACCTGCATTAACCATGGCTGAGCCTATGTGATCATTCCATTTCCAATCCCTACACAGTGATACACCCAGGTGCCAAAGTTACTTTTGCATCTGATGATGGCTCTCCATACAAAATAAAATTCTGTGTTCTCTACCAAAACAATCCTCAAACCAGTCACAAATTTCACTTGATACCTCATATAATAATAATAATAATGGTTTATTTGTCCATAATAACTTTTGCAGTCATGGTCATAGTCAGTCACTACATACATGAACAATAATAATAGTTTAGTAGTAGAAATAAAGTACATACAACATTAAAAATCCTTGATGGAGTACAATGTCAATCATGTCAATATGATTGTACCTTTGACAATTAGTATGGATGCATTACTCAGTCAAATGCTTTTTGGAAATCAAGAAATGCTTCATCTACCTGACTGCTTTTATGTTATGTGGGTAAAGTGCAAGTTGTGTTTCGCGTGATCAGTGTTTTCAGAATCTGTGCTGGTTGGCATGGAGGAGTTAATTCTGTTTGGGATACTTCGTTATACTTGAGCTCAGAATGTGTTCTAAGATTCTACAACAAATCATTGGAGAGTAATTATGTGGGTCACTTTTACTATCCTTCTTGCAAACAGGTGTGACCTGTGCTATCTTCCAACTATTGGGTGTGGAGTTTTTGAATGGAGTTAAGTGTTTCAGCTTTTACTTTGATACCCTCAATTTCAGTTTCTGCCACTAAAAGCATTTACATACGACCAGAATTTCTTTGAGTTTTGTGAAAGACCTTTTGACAATATTCTGCTACAGTAGTAACTGAAGCTGCCCACATTGTTCTCTTGACAGCCAAGCATGTATCATTCAGCATCTCTCTCTATCTATAGCTCTATGCTCTGTTTTACACCTATTATGCAGTAGTCTCTGTTGCTACAGAAGTTTCTTTATGGTGACTGCATACCATGGAGGGTCTCTTCCATTATGAACTGTTCTACATATCTATCCAGTGCAGGGTCAACTGTTCTTTTGAACTTGAGCCACTGTAAGTCTACAAGCTCCTATCCTGTGCTGAAAGTTTCAAGTTCCTCATTGAGATGTGGCACAACTGATTTTTTTTAAATCTATTTCACTGAATGAATACACCTTTCTATTTGTTTTAGTTGTCCTTTTTCCTTTAGTAATCACTGTTGCCACAACCAGGTCATGGTCACTCATACCAGTTTTGATGTGGAAACCCTCAAAGAGGTCAGGTCTATTTGTTGCCATTAAATCTAATATATTTCCATCATGAATGGGGTTCTAAACTATCTGTTCTAGGTAGTTTACAGAGAAGGCATTTTGCAATGTTCTACACAATGTCTTGCCATGCCCGCCAGTTACAAAACTGTACTGTACCATTTGATTGTTGGAGATTTTAAGTCTCCTCCAATGATACAGAATGATTAGGAGATTCATCTGCTAGCAAAATAGGTTTTCTCTAATGGTTTGGTTACATCATGAGGTGACCTGGTGGTTTACAGAAGAATCCAATTATAATTTTATGCCCATCCCTGATACTGAGTCTTGCCCAGACAATGCCACAAGCAGCTTTAATTTCTATCATGGTGGATTTGAATTTCTCTCTACTGATACAAATACACCACATCCATTTCTCATTAGCCTGTCCTTTTGATACAGTTTCCCCAAAAATGTCACTGCAGTCAACTTTATGTTTCAACCAGTTTTGTGCTTAGTATTACATGAGCTTCACTGTGTTTTGGAAGCACTTCAAATTTTAGCACTCTGTTGCAAATACTTTGGCAGTGAACCACTAGTAACTTACACTCTCATCTGTGGGGTGCCTGGGTGGCAGCCTCAGATGAAGGGTGCACACCTGGACCTCTTAGGGAGCATTGTAGCTCACAACGCAGTGGCACATGTCCAGGAAGTCACAACCTAGCTCGACGCAGACTCTTCACAGTCTATGTTACAAGCCTTCATTTGGACTCAGTACCAGGGGGCCACAGTCTGTTCTGGGGACAATGATGCAGACTGTGAGCTTCATTGACAGTTCATGAGGCTGGTATTCTCAACCTTCTCTGCCAGTCACTGGAAGGATCCAAGTCAAACCTCGGAATTCAGATGAAAGGCATTGTTTGGCCCAACATGCTCCACAACCTGCAGTTGGTTACATCCTTTTCCCTCAATGGATGCTGGAATAGCCTCTTCAACATGTTGAATAATGCCCAATGCACAAACTGAATGCACATGGCTTTCCTTCCCATCCCTTGCTGTAATTTCCCTAATGGATACCACTATTCGCCATACATCTGAACAGCTGATGGCTAATAGACCCCTATCCTTTTGTGTTTGCCTCCCTTGACACTGAATTCACCACATTTCCCAACTGGTGAAGTGTCTCAGTTTCAGTTTCAGTGGGAGACAGCATGTTCAACTTGTTGGTTAGGAGGATGGTTGTAACATTCTGAGTTCTCCCTGGTTCCTGTCCCCTGTATAGATGCCTAGGCCTATCACTGACTCACCACTCACAGACAAGTGAATGAATAGTGATAGATCCCATATTTCTTTTCTCCAAAGTTCTCTTTAATTTTCCTGCAGGCAATATCTGTCTAACCCCTAGTGAAATACGCCTCTACATCCTTACATTTGTCCTCTAGCCATCCCTGCTTAGCCATTTTGCACTTCCTTTCGATCTCATTTTTGAGACGTTTGTATTCCTTTTCACCTGCTTCATTTACTGCATTTTTATATTTTCTCCTTTCATCAATTAATTTCAATATCTCTTCTGTTACCCAAGGATTTCTACTAGTCCTCGTCTTTTTACATACTTGATCCTCTGCTGCCTTCACTATTTCATCTCTCAAAACTACCCATTCTTCTTCTACTGTATTTCTTTCCCCTGTTCTTTTCAACCGTTCCCTAATGTTCTCTTTAAAACGCTGTGCAACCTCTGGTTTTTTCAGTTTATCCAGGTCTCATCTCCTTAAATTCCCACCTTTTTGCAGTTTCTTCAGTTTTAATCTACAATTCATTGTGGTCAGTGTCCACATCTGCCCCTGGGAATGTCTTACGATTTAAAACCTGGTTCCTAAATCTCTGTCTTACTATTATATAATATGTCTGAAACTTTCCAGTGTCTCCAGGCCTCTTCTACATATACAACCTCCTTTCATGATTCTTAGACCAAGTGTTATCTATGATTAAGTTATGCTGAGTGCAAAATTCTACTGGGTGGCTTCCTATTTCATTCCTCATCCCCATTCCATATTCACCTACCACTTTTCCTTCTCTTCCTTTTCCTTCTATCAAATTCCAGTCCCCCATGACTATTAAATTTTTGTCCCCCTTCACTACCTGAATAATTTTTTATATCTCATCATACATTTCTTCAATGTCTTCATCATCTGTGGAGCTAGTTGGCATATAAACTTGTACTACTATGGTAGGCATGGGCTTTGTGTCTATCTTGGCTATACTGTTCATAGTAGCTGACCCCTGCTCCTATTCTTTTTATTCATTATTAAACTTACTCTAGCATTACCCCTATTCGATTTTGTATATATAACTGTGTATTCACCTGACCAGAAGTCTTGTTCCTCCTGCCACCGAACTTCACTAATTCCCACTACGTCTAATTTTAACCTATTCATTTCCTTTTTTTTTAAATTTTCTAACCTACCTGCCCAATTAAGGGATTTGACATTCCATACTCCGATTCGTAGAATGCCAGTTTTGTTTCTCTTAATAACGATGTCCTCCTGAGTAGTTCCCACCTGGAGATCTGAATGGGGGACTATTTTACCTTCAGAATATTTTACCCAAGAAGATACCATCATCACTTAACCATAGAGTAAAGCTGATGCCCTCAGGAAAAATTATGGCTGTAGTTTCCCATTTCTTTCAGCTGTTCGCCGTACCAGCACAGCATGGCCATTTTGGTTAGTGTTACAAGGCCAGATCAGTCAGCCATCCAGACTGTTACCCCTGGATATTAAGGTCAAAAGTTTCTAAACACACAAACATAAGTTTGCAACTGACAATATCATATGAGTTTTTTGTGCCACTCGTAAATGTTCGAAAAAAATAGGATGGATGGATGGATTTAAAATTGTTGGGCACTAAATAGCTTGGTTACCAATGCCATTTCACAAGACTGTGGTTCTGGTGAATGAGAAGTAATATGGTTAAAACAAAAATCAAAGGTCGTATAATGATAGCCACAGCAATAGATAATATCACACACAAGTTTCAGCAGACTTTGTCATACCACTGTTGAAAAAACATGATGTATCATAATGCATGAGTATTGATAAAATCAATGAAATATTATGCAAAAACGGAATGAACAGCTGAATGCTAGAATCCAAAATTTTAAATCAGACCTGTGTGGCACAGGCAGCCTCACAGAAATGAAAATTCAGCAGTCAGCTTATGTATGTAAGTAAACTTACAAATTGCTTGGATTCTTACTTGGCTGAATATGTGATGCCTTCTACACTGATATGCCAAAGATGAACACTGCAGTGTCACTTTATTGCACTCAAACTTTCGAAAATTGTGGAGCAGCTAAAAGCATGTCTTCTGCTTGCAGTGGCTAACAATGTAAAACAATGCTGATCTAGTGACTTTTCCATGTTTCATACACAGAAAATGCCCCAAAAGCTTCAGTCTTATTTCAGCAATCACTTTGTGTAGGCTGTGTGGACCACTTCTTCTCAGTACTTCAACATTAAACGTGATCATGAAAACTGATCTTCAAAATTTGGCTGAAGCATTGTTGGTGGAAAACATTAAGGTTATGTGCTGATTTTCCTGGTCTCAGTTGCATATATAGCCATTAGTAGGATGATAGAGGAGTACAGACAAAGCTTTGTGGACATGCGCAGGGAGTATAACTGCCATTTGGATCACAATCGTTGGAAGACTTTAGAGAATGACATAGATAAAAAGACAAGGCCTAGTAGAAACCCTTGAATAATACAGGAGATATTGAATTTAACTGATGAAAGTACAAAACATGAAATTACAGCAAATGAAGCATGCAAAAGGGAATACAGACATCTAAAAAATGATACCCGCAGAAAGTTCAAAATGACTGAGAAGGAGTTGCTAGAGAATGAATTGAAGGCTATAGAAGCTTAAATAAATAGAGAAAAGATACATGCCACCAACAGGAAAGCAGTCAACTGTTATTACTAGAGACCGGGCTTTATGCATAACAGAAACCTTAAAATATGCACAAAAAATGCGTAAAAATGCATGAAAAGTGTTGAAATATGCAAGATCAAATAATAAAAAGCATAGTAATTACTGCATGCATTATATCTCAAAGTTGAACCTGTGCTTATCAGTTAAGAGGAAGAGCGCTGGCCATGCAAAAAATTGGTACATTTAGAATGCTGATATTATTTTCTGGATACTTTCTGGTAGAGGTTAGGCCTTACTGGAATTATTTTCTAAAACTTTGCAAAATGGGGATGCATACGGTGTTTCAAGAGTTATTACTTCTTTGCTGTTGTTGTTGGTAACAAGTGGATGTGATGCGAGTGAGTTGCAGCAAAAAAATCGAGATGTACAGGACCAACTTCGAGATGTATTGCATGCAGAGGGGCATAATACTTTATTTAAAAAATAACATACCATCATGAATTTTTTTGAACAGCATTAACTTTTAATTAATACTATTGGACCAAAGCATCATTTACAATTTATTTTACATTTTTGTACTATTGTAAACATAAACAACCATGTACTTTTCCAAGTGTTCAGTAGTAAGACTGTGTCTTTAATCACTCAAAACACTTTTATAAGCAGAAAAGGACCATTCTACAGCAACTGAGGTAACGGGGCAGTATTTGAATTTGGGTGCTATGTTGGCACTTTTTGTTTCTGGTAAAAGTTCATCCAATTGATTTATAAAACTATCAATTTGGCACCAGGTTTCAAAGGCTGGGTTATTGTTAAAAATGTTTTAAACTTTTGTTTAAGTTTTCTTGGGAATACCTCTGGCAATGAGAAGCTCACTAGAATAATTTTATTCATTAACTGAATAGATTCATTCAACACCAAACCTTGAGTTTCAATCTTTTTAATACTTGCAGGTATATGGGAAAATGAGTGCTAATCACAGCAATGTCTTTTTTAATCTTTTTTTATATAAGAATCATTAAAAGCTCCTTTTCAATGGCTAACAGCCAAAGCCTCTGCACTACTGAAGTCATTTACTACCCCTCTAATGGCCTCTAACTGTTCACTGTAAAACAACACAGCTTCGACCCACATACCCCAATGAGTTACCACTGGTTGGGAAGGTACAGGCACATTTGGTAGTTTTTCTTTGTAGGTCTTCATGCAAGCAGGAACCTTTAGAAACACTTTCTTTGCGGATGAAATCAGTTTATTTACATTCACAAATGTGGAACATACTTCTTCAGCAAAACAATGTACTCCATGAGCAAAGCACATCACATGAATCAAATTGGGATAAAATGCTAAGAGGGATTTTCCTGGTTTCACCATATATGGAGCAGCATCTGAAATAAACACAAACACCCTTTCATCTGCAGAAGATTCTGGAAATATTTTTCTAATACCCTCATTCACAAATCTGGTCATTGTAGAATGATTTACTTTTTCAAGTTCTTTGCAGGCCACTAAATAGGAAGATGAAAGTTCTTCTTTTAAAGCACCAACAATTAAATTTCCAATGTAATGGTCACAAGTGTTTGTAGTTTTGTCAACTGAAATCCAGATAATACTGTCTTTGAGTTCATTGCATATTTCTTAAAGAACATTTATGTAAATTGTTGGTATGTAATTTTTATGCAATGTTGATTCATCCGATATATTTTGATTTAAGCAAAATTTGTGCAAGAAGCCTTTGAGGATAAGGTTTGTAAGTTTGTGAAGAGGAATGTTGCATGCAAATATTTTTCTAATACGCTCATTCACAAATCTGGTCATTGTAGAATGATTTACTTTTTCAAGTTCTTTGCAGGTCACTAAATAGGAAGATGAAAGCTCTTCTTTTAAAGCACCAACAATTAAATTTCCAATGTAATGGTCACAAGTGTTTGTAGTTTTGTCAACTGAAATCCAGATAATACTGTCTTTGAGTTCATTGCATATTTCTTAAAGAACATTTATGTAAATTGTTGGTATGTAATTTTTATGCAATGTTGATTCATCTGGTATATTTTGATTTACGCAAAATTTGTGCAAGAAGCCTTTGAGGATAAGGTTTGTAAGTTTGTGAAGAGGAATGTTGCATGCAACAAATGCTTCACATAGATCCATGTTAAATGGACTTTTGTGGTTACCTTCGGACAAATTCCTGTTACTGCAACGTGTTGTTGTCAGGAGTTGTTGTTGTGGTCCTTTCTTCTGCATTCTTGCAATATGAAGACTTGTCTTGACACTCAGGTGTATTTGAAACTTTTTTTTGCATGAAACATTTTTCTCACAAACCCAACAATATAAAACAATTCCATTATACATAAATGTTCCAGGATCGTCAGCTATCCACAAAATTACATTTCTTTTTCGGGTGGCAAAGCACACATCATGTTACACACTACACATTGTAAACATGTTCAACAGTGTACAAGCAAATAGAAAGCTAAACTGAAACAATGGATGTGGGACTAAAAGCTTGTGTAGTTTAATTTAATTGTTATTGGCACATATGGTGTGACAGCAGAGGGGATTAATCAGGGGTGCAGGAGCACTGACTCTGTCTGCCTGTTCCTGTTCCTCTTCTGTAATGATTTCACAGGACAGTGGCCTCTTGGTTAGTGAATGCCTGCAGTTCTAGGTTGTGGTCAGTCTGTAAGACATCAAAACTAGATCAAGCTAGAGACTGCCTGTCTAAATTTTTAAAATATTGCAAACATTGAGCAAAAATATGCATCGTCACTAACTTTTAATTAAAATATGCAGTAACTGCTAAAAAGGAGCCAAATATGCAAATGCATATAATCCGGTCTCTTGTTAGTAATAAATATGATGAAGACATTTTTTCTCATAGGTCAATGAGTAAGTGCTTTTTATTGATTTACGTAAAAAGCTAGGATTCTTGCATGAGCCTGCTGAAGATGGAATCAAGATTTTTTGAAATTCTTCATTTGTTTCATTATGTGGAGAGCATTAATAAACATTCTGACAGTCTCCTGTAATACAATCAGGAGATTTTGGTACTATGAGCCTGTAACAATTTGACCTGTATGAGAGTTATCTGCTAGCACTGCCCCATAGTAATCCCAAAAAACAATCCACATCACCCTCATGATGGTTGGGTCTTTATCCTCTGGGGTGGTGAATTCACGTGTTTTCATTGCTTGCTTTGGTCCTTTGTATTGGAGTCATACTGATACATTCATCATCCGTAGTGATTAGGAAGCTATTGAAGTCACCTAGAATGGGTTGACACAGCTGCAATCATCCCATTGCTACCTAGGTTCACCAGGCTTTTTGAATGTGTGAGCTGTCATGGAACCCAACAGGTGGCAACCTCAGTCATGTTCAAAATATTGTGCAACACGTAAAAAATTGACCCAGGAGTAGTTTTCACTTTTTCCATTTGTGATATTTTTTGAGCATTGAGCACCAGGGCCTACACTTCTTCTGTTGTCATTCATAGTTCTCCACAGAAAGATGGTCTGCCACTTTATTCTTCATAATTCTGACTTGATTTGCAGCACAGGAAATGTGTGGGCTACCTATCAACTTCATACTAACAAGTATGTCTTATTATTGCACACAATTAAATGCATGTAGTGCATATCCTAGGAAGCATTAGAACATTTATAGATCACACCAACAGTATGTGGTAGGACTAACCAACTCAGTATGACTGGCTACATTGTTTCCCTTCGAATATAGGAAACAAATTTCTGCATGATACTCCACCTTATCAATGGGCTCTGTCACTTTGTTTGGCTCCTCTGGCTCCTCTATAGGCATGCTACAGTACTGTGGCTTGAGGATTTCAATATGTACATGGACTACAGATATGTGCCTACAAACAAACAAAAAATTATTAGATATCTTTATTTATAATTTTTATTTATTTAAAAAAAGCAAGGGGAAACTACAGCCGTAATTTTTCCCGAGGACATGCAGCTTTGCTGTATGATTAAATGATGATGGCGTCCTCTTGGGTAAAATATTCTGGAGGTAAAATAGTCCCCCATTCAGATCTCTGGGTGGGTACTACTCAGGAGGACGTTGTTATAAGGAGAAAGAAAACTGGCATTCTATGGATCGGAGCGTGGAATGTCAGATCCCTTAATCGGGCAGGTAGGTTAGAAAATTTAAAAAGGGAAATGGATAGGTTAAAGTTAGATATAGTGGGAATTAATGAAGTTCGGTGGCAGGAGGAACAAGACTTTTGGTCAGGTGAATACAGGGTTATAAATACAAAATCAAATAGGGGTTATGCAGGAGTAGGTTTAATAATGAATAAAAAAAATAGGAGTGCGGGTAAGCTACTACAGACAGCATAGTGAACACATTATTGTGGCCAAGATAGACACAAAGTCCATGCCTACTACAGTAGTACAAGTTTATATGCCAATTAGCTCTGCAGATGATGAAGAAATCGATGAAATGTATGATGAGATAAAAGAGATTATTCAGGTAGTGAAGGGAGATGAAAATTTAATTGTCATGGGTGACTGGAATTCGTCAGTAGGAAAAGGGAGAGAAGGAAATATAGTAGGTGATTATGGATTGGGGCTAAGAAATGAAAGAGGAAGCCGAATGGTAGAATTTTTGCACAGAGCATAACTTAATCATATGTAACACTTGGTTCAAGAACCATAAAAGAAGGTTGTATACATGGAAGAATCCTGGAGACACTAAAAGGTATCAGATAGATTATATAATGGTAAGACAGAGATTTAGGAACCAGGTTTTAAATTGTAGGACATTTTCAAGGGCAGATGTGGACTCGGACCACAATCTATTGGTTATGACCTGTAGGTTAAAACTGAAGAAACTGCAAAAAGGTGGGAATTTAAGGACATGGGATCTGGATAAGCTGAAAGAACCAGAGGTTGTACAGAGTTCCAAGGAGAGCATAAGGGAACAATTGACAGGAATGGGGGAAAGAAACAGAGTAGAAGAAGAATGGGTAGCTCTGAGGGATGAAGTAGTGAAGGCAGCAGAGGATCAAGTAGGTAAAAAGACGAGGGCTAGTAGAAATCCTTGGGTAACAGAAGAAATATTGAATTTAATTGATGAAAGGAGAAAATACAAAAATGTAGTAAATGAATCAGGCAAAAAGGAATACAAACATCTCAAAAATGAGATCGACAGGAAGTGCAAAATGGCTAAGCAGGGATGGCTAGAGGACAAATGTAAGGATGTAGAGGCTTATCTCACTAGGGGTAAGATAGATACTGCCTACAGGAAAATTAAAGAGACCTTTGGAGAAAAGAGAACCACTTGTAAGAATATCAAGAGCTCAGATGGGAATCCAGTTCTAAGCAAAGAAGGGAAGGCAGAAAGGTGGAAGGAGTATATAGAAGGTTTATACAAGGGCGATGTACTTGAGGACAATATTATGGAAATGGAAGAGGATGTGGATGAAGACGAAATGGGAGATAAGATACTGCATGAAGAGTTTGACAGAGCACTGAAAGACCTGAGTCGAAACAAGGCCCCCGGAGTAGACAACATTCCATTAGAACTACTGACGGCCTTGGGAGAGCCAGTCATGACAAAACTCTACCAGCTGGTGAGCAAGATGTATGAGACAGACGAAATACCCTCAGACTTCAAGAAGAATATGATAATTCCAATCCCAAAGAAAGCAGGTGCTGACTGATGTGAAAATTACCGAACTATCAGTTTAATAAGTAACAGCTGCAAAATACTAACGCAAATTCTTTACAGACGAATGGAAAAACTGGTAGATGCAGACCTCGGGGAGGATCAGTTTGGATTCCGTAGAAATTTTGGAACACGTGAGGCAATACTGACCTTACGACTTATCTTAGAAGAAAGATTAATAAAAGGCAAACCTACGTTTCTAGCATTTGTAGACTTAGAGAAAGCTTTTGACAATGTTGACTGGAATACACTCTTTCAAATTCTGAAGGTGGCAGGGGTAAAATACAGGGAGCGAAAGGCTGTTTACAATTTGTACAGAAACCAGATGGCAGTTATTAGAGTCGAGGGGCATGAAAGGGAAGCAGTGGTTGGGAAAGGAGTGGAACAGGGTTGTAGCCTCTCCCCGATGTTATTCAATCTGTATATTGAGCAAGCAGTAAAGGAAACAAAAGAAAAATTTGGAGTAGGTATTAAAATTCATGGAGAAGAAGTAAAAACTTTGAGGTTCGCCGATGACATTGTAATTCTGTCAGAGACAGCAAAGGACTTGGAAGAGCAGTTGAACGGAATGGACAGTGTCTTGAAAGGAGGATATAAGATGAACATCAACAAAAGCAAAACGAGGATAATGGAATGTAGTCAAATTAAATAAGGTGATGCTGAGGGAATTAGATTAGGAAATGAGACACTTAAAGTAGTAAAGGAGTTTTGCTATTTGGAGAGCAAAATAACTGATGATGCTCGAAGTAGAGAGGATATAAAATGTAGACTGGCAATGGCAAGGAAAGCGTTTCTGAAGAAGAGAAATTTGTTAACAATGAATATAGATTTATGTATCAGGAAGTCGTTTCTGAAAGTATTTGTTTGGAGTGTAGCCATGTATGGAAGTGAAACATGGACGATAAATAGTGTGGACAAGAAGAGAATAGAAGCTTTTGAAATGTGGTGCTACAGAAGAATGCTGAAGATTAGATGGGTAGATCACATAACTAATGAGGAGATATTGAATAGAAGTGGGGAGAAGAGGAGTTTGTGGCACAACTTGACTAGAAGAAGGGACCGGTTGGTAGGACATGTTTCGAGGCATCAAGGGATCACAAATTTAGCATTGGAGGGCAGTGTGGAGGGTAAAAATTGTAGAGGGAGACCAAGAGATGACTACACTAAGCAGATTCAGAAGGATGTAGGTTGCAGTAGGTACTGGGAGATGAAGAAGCTTGCACAGGATAGAGTAGCATGGAGAGCTGCATCAAACCAGTCTCAGGACTGAAGACAACAACAACAACAATTTTTTTTTTTTGAGGTGTGAATTAAAACTTTATGACTATTAACAGTTGAAAATTGAAGAGAAATGAGTGTGACTGTTTATATGTCCTCTGTTAAACACTTAAATTATAAATTCATTTGTGCTTGACACCATGGGTGTGTAAAAGCTCAAAATCTGATGTGAAGTCTTTGGCTAAAAAATAACTACTTAGGAACCAATTGTGAGTCACTGCAAAACTGCTCCTTATTTAAATTAATGTTTATAAATTTTGTTTGCAGAGATTTTTAAATTCAGCATAAAAAGAATGTAAGCAGCTACAGTCAATATGTTTGTTTAAATGAGACAATACTGTAGCCTATAGTTTCAAGCCAAAGTGTCTGTTTTCTTTTAAAAAATCCAAGTCCTTCTCCTTCTAAAAACTGTTGAGATAGCAAAGCAAGCTCACAAACAATTCTCATTGTGCTTCACTAATATCCCACTAAATGAAGAACAAAGTTCATTTCCTACAATATTACTTCTTTATCATAATAACTGATGAAAATTTTAAGAGTTCAAAATTCTTCACAGAAATATCTAAATCTCACAAAATTATTTTGACTATGCAGCTGTACACCAATCAGAAACTAAGAAAACAACTTGTCTTTACTGTCCTCACACGAAATCTTCATACAACTATCTCCAAGCACAAACTGTTCAGACCACTATTTCCCAGACAAAGTACCCCTTTTCATCCCCAACAACAATTATCACCCAACCCTTCTACCCTGTATGCTCCCTCACGAACATAGGTGTACAGTGTGTAACTGGCTCTTGCTTTTTACTGCTTCTTTTCCAGCAGTGCTGTCACTAGCATCATATCTCAACACAATATCAAAGTTACAATTTTTGAGCCTTATGGCTGATTTATGTAAATGATGTCTTACATGAAGTGCTCTAAAATGTTAATTTAATGATACACACCATGTAAATAAATTATTTCTTGTATAATTTAGAGAAATAATTTGCAAAATTGTCGAGGTAGTCTTTTCAGAAACAGTAAATTAAACCACAAGAAATTATAGATATAACTTACTACTGAGGTACAATGTATGGTACCACAGATAATTTATTTGTCAATACTCTTTCTTTAACATAGGACTACAGCAACAATTCTGCACAGGTCTTACTTTTATATAATAGATATGCTATAAATATAATGAGGTTCCTAATTTTGCTTGTTGTGGTGTCTTTTCATACATTAGTCTGCGTATCTGGGTGAAATTTTCATCTCGCTGTTAGTAGATTGGACTATCAAGTTTAGCTGTTTTACATACGTCCACAACACACGCTTGTGTCGACTTTCCTCCTTATGTTGGCCATGACCACGCCTGAGAATTTCTGTTGCCATTCATTTTGTCTAAGTACCTATTCCTATGCCTTTCCTACACGGAAACTAGTTTATTCATCATGCTAAGCTCCTTATAGTTGGACTGGATGCTCATAGTTAAGTGACATCTCTGTACAACTTCCCTTGCTGGAATTTCACAGCATGCTCAAAGTCATATGTAGGTGTTCACATGGGCAAATCCTCTCACAAGTCAATTTTCTGACAGAAGGCTACAACAATGTCCGCACTTACATTTCAGACTTGGGGAACTTCCCCTTATTTAAAACAATTCCAGAGGCATTTCTCTCATTTCAAGCCTTATAGAAATAAATCTTTAAGGGACAATGACAGAAGCCACAAGATTAAAAAATAGACTGTTGGACAACAAAGCTTATGTGAATCTGAGGTGGGATGGTAGAATAAGTGATACAGAGACAACTAAGCAGGAACTGAAAGGACATTTGTACATCGGGATTATTTTGTAACTTGTATCAGACTTAATCAAAGGACAAACTTTGCAAACAGGCCCAGAGAATCAAGTAATGATGACCAACTGCCGCAACATAATTTGTTGAATTTACCATCTGACAGCAGAGTTCTTCAACCTGTTAATGTTGGTTTTAAAGACTGGAACCACTTATTCTCTTGCAAGATGCCCCTAAAAGTCTAAATGGTGGTCCATGTGTGAATCCTTTCATTAAGGAAAAATCTCTAGTAGAATTAGGTACTGAGCCCAAGGCCTCCATGTGACAGACACACACTAAGCTGTCAGCTATTTTCTGTTTGCTTTTTATTGTTTTACTAACATGCTTTCTTTTTCTGTTGTTATTATTATTATTATTATTATTATTATTATTATTATTATTATTATTTCCATTATTGTTGATACTGTTGGCACTGTTTATTACAGCCATTGCTTCTCTTCAACACTCCACATCTCAAACAATCACGAATCTCTGTCTATGAGGACTATTTAGAAAGCAAGTTCCATTAATTTATATAAAGAAGCCCATACATTGAGAGCTTTTATATACAACTTACAGTTACAAGTACCAGCTATTTTTCTACATAATTGTCCCCTATATTAAGGCACCTGCCATACCAACGAAGAAGTGTTTACCATTTTTTGCCCTCTTTGTAGAATTTTGCTGCCTGTGAGTCAAGCTGAGTTTGTAAGAAGTACTGCTACTTTTGGTTTTACAAGGTAGTAATAATCATACTCCTTATGTTTCACTGGTTCCTGAAACTTTTGAAAGTGAGCACACTCTTTGTCTGTTGAGTGCAGTGCCTTGCCTACTTAATGTCAACAATGCCTAAACACTACTGGTCATGCATATGTAAGCGAGCTAGGAGTTCCGTAAGGGGATCCAAAAGAAGTGGTTGCATGTACCCATGCATAAATGGTCTGAAAAATTAACTAGAAACTATGATTACATGTTGAAAGTATTTTCTCAGAGGGTAAGATACAGGTATTTTAGTGGTTTGGTTCATTCACAGAAAGATGGGCGGAATTATTCATGGAACTGGAAGAAACAGGTTGATGGTTGTAGGTTAGCAACTTCTTTTGGTGGAACAAATGAAAAGGCTTCTGTGAACAGTGATAACCTGCTTGTTAATGTAGAAATGCAAAGCAACAATGGTTACTTCAGCATGAATGTGAAATGAGCTTAACTGTTAAAACAAAACTGGATGAATTTAAGCATTGTTAGGTGGTGTGTTACATTCCAAAAAAGATAATAAAATGAAGTAATATGAATTTGTGCTGTTATTATTTCAAAGTTACTTTTTTTCATTTTATAACTGAGGAAATTTAATATCTGAAAAGTGTACAAGACACATTATCCATATTAGGCATATGGCCAGATTTATTTCTCTTTGTAAGGCTCCCATTTTCAAGTCCTATAGCAGCAAAACCAGTAAAATATATATATGTAAGAGCAGTACTGGTTAAACCAATTGGTTTACCCAATACTGTTAAGCAATGGTTTGCTGTTATGCCACATATGGACTGGAAGAATGTAAGAGCAGCTTTACATGATTTGATACTCTCCTTCACTCACTCTCATCTTCAAACTGCCGAGAACTTTACCGTTTTTTCGTCTTGGGAAACAAGTGAAAATCATTGGGTGACAAATCAGGGCTATACAGTGGATGATCAAACAATTCCCAGTAGAAGCTGGAAGTCATCTCCTTCTGTAGCATACCAAATCAAAAATATTAACATGGCTCCCAACCTCTTTGATTTATGAACATCAGTCAGAAGCTTTAGGACCCATCATGCACAAAATTTGTGATAATCAAGCTTATCAGTTGCAAGTTTGTATACCATTGTCCACGACATGCAATGAGAAACTGACTAAGAATTCTGTAATTGTGAACCAACAATCATCTCCATTCCATCATTAATTTTTGGAACTTGTTAACTTGTCAAAACAAATGGCTATCTACTTCTAACATCACCACAGCATTCATCTGAGCTGCCCAAAACAAAAGGCACCATTACCTTACAGCAATATCGCTCACGTTGTTCTCTCTATATACTGCAGAAAGTTCGATATGGCTGTCTACAGCTTCCATGTTTTTCATACACAGAAAATGGATTATGGTATGTAATCCACAGACAATGGGAATTTTGATGATAGTGGCTCTTTTTATTTACAGTGTAAAAAGCAGTTCAATAATCTTTTCATGCCGCTGCCAGAGTTGTACTGAGCTGGGTGACACAGCTATGCTAAAATCACTCCGCAACCCACACACGAGACAGTAACGGAACTTGCTTTGCAAACAGCCTTCATATTTTCCCATGTCTATGACAGCTGTTGTTTGTCTAGCAGCATATTGTTACCATCTACAAATTTGTATATCATCTCTTGAACTACACTGCTTAATTTCTGCTTTATCAACAAATCTAACAATTGAAAATCTAGGATGACATGTAACAATATTATGAGAAAGAAAGTTACTACTCACTATACAGTGGAGATGCTGAGTCGCATATAGGCACAATAAAAAGACACTCACAATTATATCTTTTGGCCGTTAAGGCCTTCCTCAACAATAGACAGACACAGACACACACACACACACACACACACACACACACACACACACACACACACACACACACACACACACAGTTGTCTGAGACTGCAGTTGTGTGTGTGTGTGTGTGTGTGTGTGTGTGTGTGTGTGTGTGTGTGTGCATGCACTTATGTCTGTCTATTGTTGTCGAAGGCCTTAATGGCCAAAAGCTGTAATTACGATTGTCTTTTTGTTGTACCTATCTGTGACTGAGCATCTCCACTATATGGTGAGAAGCAACTTTCCTTCTCTTAATATTATCAACAAATTACTTATTTTCATTTACGTATAATGCCTAATAGTTTTATTTATTACTCTGTAATTTACAACTTTCAGGTTCTGTTTCTTTTTTCTCCCAATCTGTTAAAAAGGAACATCGCTGACTCTAATACTTTGGAAATGTAGCTAGGATGTCAGTGTTAGTCAAGAGATGTTTTGAAGGCAGCATACTAATGAAAGGAAGCCCCAGAGACTGGAACCAAATAAAATTAGGTCAAACAAATCTTCATATTACAAAATCTTGCTGTGAGCTCTAAGCTAACATCTACTACTAGTTATCATTCTTATTGTATTTATCATTATGAAGTTTAAATTTTCGTTCCTAGTGAAGTTTTACATCAGAAAATTTTTCACACTAGTGGATACTGTCATGTAAACAGAAAATGCATTTAATAACAAAAAGTAACATTCAATGTATTTTGGTTTTGTACAGTTCCAGTACAAATGTTATAAAACTCTAACATTGTACCAGTATCCTTTTATTATGATGCACTGTTCAATGTAGACATCAACAAATCCATTTGTTCATACTTACTGAAGTAAGTTCTCCTATGATTTTATCCTTCGCCTCTTTTATCTGCTGCAGCTGCATTTTCACACATCCCAAGTGAATGTCCTTTTCTTTCAGTTCTCTTTCTAGACCATGAAGTTTTTCTTCAGTGTCACGCATCTTCTGCTCAAATGCGGAACGAGCTGCTTTCCATCGACTGGCATCATCAACATGTTTCTCTCGTACATCCATCACTATACAACAAATGAAGACTTAAATAAGTTTGCATCATCAACATGCTTCTCTTGTACATCCATCACTACACAGAAAATGAAGACTTAAATAAGTTCTGCAATAAAGCTCATTTCACATCGTACAGTGGAAAACATTTTCATTAATTTTTATGATATAGTACTATTCTTTTAACACAACACAATAAAAAGGAATAATTTAGGCAAGAGTTGATAACAGACAGAGACAAAGTATTCTGATACTATTGTCAGAGCACTGAAGGTAAACAGAGCATTGGCAGACATCAACATCTACATCCATACTCTGCAAACCACTGTGAACACATCACTGAGGGCACTTTCATTGTATCACGTATTACAATTTCTTCCACTTCATTTGTGTCTGGTACACAGAAAGAATTACTGCTTATCTGCTGTTGTGCATGGTGTAAATAGTCTAATTTTATCTTCACAGTCCATATGGGAGTGATACTTAGGGGGCTAACGTGTATCCCTATACTCCTCACTTAAAACTGATTTCTAAAATTTTACAAGGAGGATTTCATGGGATAACTGGGATCTATTTCAAGCGTCTGGCAATTCAAGTTCTTTGGTATTTCCTTGCTGTTCTTTCAAGAATAAAAAAAACTGTACCTATTTGTATTGTCCCTTTTTGTATATGTTGAATACCCCATGTTAAACCTATTAGGATGGGTCCCACACAACTGAGCAATATTCTAGGATGACTTGCACAAATATTCTGTAAGCTGTCTCATTTGTAACTGATTGCATTTCCCCATTTTTTGAACAATGAGCTCATGTATGCAACCTGGCGTACCACCTTCAAATTTTTTGCAGACTATGACAGGGATTTCATTAGACCCTGGGGCCTTGTCCAACTTTATCATTTTCAACTGTTCCTCAATGCCACTCATCTTTGCAGGCATTAAGTTTGAACAGTGCTTGGTATCTCCCTTTTTAAAGCTATTGTGTCAAATATAAAATTCACTCTGAGAAAAAAAAGAAAAAGAAAAGAAAAAATGAAATCAAACAATGGAAAATCCAGGACAGAATAAGGACAATGTTATGGAAAGGATAGACTGCTACTCGTCATACAGATGAGCACAACTCACAAATACATGACAACTGTCTCTGGTCACTGAGGCCAGCCCCAGTGACTTAACAGACCTCAGACAGAATTTCAAATCTTTTCCAAATTTTTCTTACTGAGATCCCTAACAAAATAATGGACAGAACAATGTGTATTGCTCACTTCATTTTTACAGTTCATGCACTAAAACTTCACCGTCAGGCAACATGTTTTAACTTACTACTTCTTTATTACTAACTGTATTCCAAACACAGCCTTCTGACAGTATCAACATATACCACTGAGTGTTCGTGCAAAATTGTATCACTGTATGACATAAAGTTATGAAAGCCATAAACACTGGATGTATAAAAAAGAACTACCTGTTTTACATATGGGAGATCAACTGTTTAAAGAATTAGTGTGAGTGTTGGATACGAATGAGGGAAAAAGGGGTGACAGGTGCACGGGATAGGCATGTGATGCACTGTTGTCAGAGTTGGTGGGAAGCAGTACACACTCAGGGTTGCCACAAGCTTCCAAAAATGAAATTCCCTGAAAATTCCTTGATTTCGTGACAAAGTTTTGACGTTTTCCCTGACAAATTTTGAGATCTGAACAGGTAAGTTGACAAAAAAAGTAAAGACTTCTGGATATCTGAATGTGTTATTAACTCTAATTTTGAATGAACAGCAAGTTATTGTCTCCTTTACAGGATTTATTATCCGAAGGGTAAGTAAATATGTAAGTTGAGTGAAAAAGGATTTCTGTTTT
Source organism: Schistocerca gregaria (assembly GCF_023897955.1). Lineage (NCBI taxonomy): Eukaryota > Metazoa > Arthropoda > Insecta > Orthoptera > Acrididae > Schistocerca > Schistocerca gregaria. The sequence goes on along the minus strand of NC_064926.1, from coordinate 419,734,791 downwards.
TGATAATGAGTCAACTCAAATTTTGAATTAACAGCAATTCTTTGCTCCTTCTCCCATACAAGATTTATGAACTTTTCAGGCTAGATAATTCTTCCAATCAAACAAGGAACACAAAAGGAATATGTTATGTAACATGACCTCAAAATTAATAAAATACAAATGACAGCACTGGACTGCATATAGTGACATTTTCTCTGCCAAATAACATTCAGTGCTTTGTCAAACAACAAAAAGTCAAGCAAACAGTTAAAATCAATCAATGAAAACCAGACAACTTCCTTCTGAGAGAAATGATCTCTTCAACAATTCCACTCAAAAGGCAAAAGGGATCATTCCCATGTGCCAATAAATGATCTTGATGAAATGTGGTGGGTGTGTAGAGGAAGCAAGATAATGCAATACATATTTTTTGTTTGTGCCCAGTTTCAGTTTTAAGGATTCAAGCACACCCCAAAAGATAATTTTGCATATTATGTTTGGAGGGAATATCTTTGAAATGACAGTAAATAATAAAGCTGTTTTCTGAAGTACCATTTTGGAAAAATATGCTGTACATAATGTCCTGTTAAGAATATTTTCAACATACCTAATCAAAATATCTAAACAATTATTATTAGAGTAGTTATTTGCTTTACTTATATTTGAGTGATCTTAAGTCAGAATGAACTAAGCGACATTTCAAAAAAATTGAGTTCTTCACCATTTTAAAATTATAGGGTTTCATTTTGTCTTATGACATAACGAACTATCTGACAACTCACCTCATTTCGTTGCTGTAGCATGGGATTTCTTTGGCAGAATGTTGGTACTATTCGTTCTCTTATTCCAAAGTGAACCATTCGGCATCACAAGATGGCTACCACGGTATTTGCTCAGGCACACATTCCCACGCAATGGCAGAAAATGATGATAATTGTGAAGACGAATCGTTTAGTTCTAGTTCTTCTGATGTATATAAACCTAGTGCCTCTCAATCATCAAATGGTAAGTGGGTTTAATAACTAGTGATACTTTAGATTATACAATCAACACGTTAATTGGAGGTTATGTTGTTTACCTCACATGCCAGAATGAACCATGAACCCAAGTAGTAAATCTAAGGTTACTGCGCAATCGATAGTGAGTGTGTGTCGATATTTCGGCCAGTGCTGCCATAAATAATAAGAGGAGAGAAAAAATTGACCCCATGGAAACTAATACATCTTTATTTAGGGCAGGAAATGTGATTTAATGTGAGATGGTTCACTCTGGCATAAGAGTTCCTAAAAGTATTGTATTTTGCAAATTCACCAGCAACCAAAGTAATGAAATGGAATATCGTAACTTGGTCTCATGATTGGCAGTCTTAATCAATCAGTTTTGAAGTCGATCTAAGTAATATGTTTTTTCAGATGAACATGAAATTTCTGGCAATAAAAGAAAAAAAAGGAAACAGGGAACAATGGAAGAAAACCCTAAGGAAGAAGAAGCGAAATAGTGGGGAAACTTACATTAACAGTAAAGGAGAGTGTGTCCCAGGAAAGACGTGTTGATTTTAATTGTTAATGTAGGCAAAAATGCTGGCAAAAACTAAATTGTGAGGAGAAAATAAAGTTTTTTGACACATTTTATGGAAGTGGGTCTTGGGATGTGGAGACATCAATAATATATGGTTCAGTTAAAAATGTTCCCATCAAAAGGGAGCGTTCTAAAACTGACAAGAAAAAGTTTTCTAGGAACTATTATATTCCTAGTGTGGATGGAAATGATGTGAAGGCGTGCAAAGAAACTTATCTAAAGACACTACAGATTTCTGGCACCAGGGTGCACTGAGCCATAGCCAAAGTAAAGACAAGCTCTTTATGGGACCAGCATGGAAAACACATACCTCATAATAAAAGTACTCACTGAGTTGTTATTCACATTCATAATCACATTAATAGTTTTAGCAGTACATCGAGTCACTATTGCGGAAGAGAGTCATCAAAAAAGTACTTGGACAGTAGACTTAATCTTATTTTGATATGCAGATTATTCATTGATAAGCTGAAAGAAGAAGATCCCAATGTTAAACTTCCCAGCCAATCACTGTACGAATAAGTATTTAGACGAGACTTCAATCTAAGTTTCAATCCTCCTCAAAAGGATACATGTCAAACATGTGACAGGCTAAACACACTAATTACAGTGGAGGAGACACTTAGAGCTGGTGAGGCAGACACTGAGAAGCTATGAAGATTAGGAAAGGAGCAGGAATTGCACCACGGGGAGGCTGAAGCTGCAAGAGATTGTCTGAAAAGGGATATGCAGAACCCCAAGACAGAAGATAATCTTTCAGGTTTTTTTCGTTTGATTTGCAGAAAGCATTATTGCTGCCAAAATTAACAACAGGTGTTGCATACTATAAACATCAACACTCCCGCTTTAATCTTGCAATTCACGACTTTAAAAGTGGAAAGGCAGTAATGCACTGCTGGAATGAAAGTATTGCTTCAACGGGAGCTCAAGAGGTAGGCTCTTGTGTATTGTAGTATGTCAAATCTCATGATATTGGTCCAAGGGTGGTAGTATGGTCAGATTCGTATGGGGGGCAAAACACGGATTTTAAAATTATGACAATTTTGATGCATTTGGTTCAGAGTGATAAAACTAACACTGAGGAAATTACGCACAAATTTGCTGAACCTGGTCACTCGTATCCTCCGAATGACAGTGATTTTGGGTATATAGACAGGAAACCATGGCACTATACAGAAATATTTGTCCCAGAACAGCTTATTGTATTCTTGCGAATGCCAGAGCGAAGGAAGGTAAATCTGAAATTGTAAAAATGGATTGTAGTGACTTCAAAAGTACTATGCTACTTGAAAAAGCAATGACTAACAGAAAAGTAAATCTTTCTGGAGAAAATGTTGAGTGGCTTGGGATTAAGGAAATAAGATTTTCAAAAGAGAAGCCAGGGATAATGGAGTACAAATACAGCCACAATGTGAATTTAAATAAAAGCTTAAAAGCTTGCACTGTTCTCTAAGTCAAATTACACTACCTACACTGTATCCATTAGGGCGCACTCTATGCCCTGAGAAACTGAAAGATATTCAGAGCCTTCTAATGTATGTACCCCCAATATGCCATGAACTCTATAAAGGTCTCAAAATGGCTGAAGTATCAGAAATGAGCAGTGACAGTAATGAAGAAGATGAGTAATGGGGAAGCATAATCATCGCCTTTAAGTATATTCCAATGTTCTCTCCTAATTCCAAAAATTGCTTAATAATGCTGTATTACATAAATGCTGAAATTATATTTGTATGTTTTAGTTGCCAAATAGATCTATATATGAATATACTATAAAAACAAGAAAACTGTACTTTATCTTTTGTACTGAAGTGCATTAATGTGATGTGACAACAAAATAACCTGATGTACATGGATATTTTACATTGTTTATCTGTAGTTTTAAGTTTCAAACTGTAATTAAATAATGTGCTGCAAGGCTCAAAATGCTTGTAAAAGTTTTTCACACCCATTATGCACCAGACCATATGAATATTCATAAATATTTTTGAATAAATAAGTTGCTGTAAACTCAAAACTTCAGTCTTTTATTTCTCAAAACTGATTAAATGTCACTTAGTTCATTCTGCCAAAAGACCACTCATTTGTTGTAATGACATAAACTGTAATTTCATGTTTTCAATAGTTTCTTTGTTTTTTAGTTTACACTTTCACAAACATGCATTTTATTAATTGACAATAATTTTGTTTTTTGTTTACTCTTTCACAAATGTGTATTATATTAATTGAAAATAATAAGTAACTCATTATTAGGATCAAAATTCTTACAATAATCACAATGTGTACATAAGTGCTTAAAACAATGTTGTTTACACCATGCACATAAAATGAATGAACTTCCTTCACATAATGTACTCAACAGGAAATGTAATATAAAACAAAATTCAGCAGGATTTCAGAGTGTCACAGGTGATGCTCTAAATATTCTGATTTTTATCAGGCATATTTCTACATCTACCTCTACGTCTATACTCTGCAAACCACCATGAAGTGCATAACAGAGGGTATGTTTGCAAAGAAGCTGTTATTAGGGTTAATTCCTGTTCCATTCATGTGTGGAGCATGGGAAGGATGATTGTTTGAATGCCGCTGCGTGTGTGCTGTAATTATTCTAATCTTATCCTGACAATCCCTATGTCAGCAATATGTAGGAGGTTAGAGTACGTTCCTCGAGTCCTCATTTAAAGCCAGTTCTTGAAACCTTGTCAAAAGACATTCTCACTATATTTTACATCTGCCTTTAAGAGACTGCCAGTACAGTTTCTTCAGTATCTCTGTGATACTCTTTCATGGATTTCAACAAACCTGTGACAATCGTGTTGTCCCTTACTGTATAAGTTCAATATTCCCTTTTAGTCCTATTTGGTATGAGTCCCAAAGGTCACACGAGTAATTTGTAAGCAGTCTCTTTGTAGACTGACTGTTTGCACTTCCCCAGTATTCTAACAATAAGCTGAAATCTACCACCTGCTTTACACACAACTGAGCCTGTGTGTTCATTTGATTTCATATTCCTCCTACTTCAGTTAATTGCTAAGCATTGGCAAGAAGAACTGATTATGCACTAGACACTTCAGCTTAATTATATTGCTTCTCAAGTGGAGATTGACATCAAAACCATTCAACAGAAGTAGATGAGAAAATCTTCTCACACAGTGCTTCCAACATCAAAAGCCATGTACATCCCACAACTGCACCTGTGCAGTTTATCCCTTTGGGATCACCAGATGAACAAGTTCATTGTCTTCAAGTACAATGTTCTATACAGTTCTTTCACACTGACAGTCATACTACTCTAATAATGATACAGAAGTTTCTTCCTCACTGGGAAAGAAAACATCTTCAGATATATTGCACTGTCAGACATTTGTTTACAAAATACTGAAGCTGTCACAAAGATATTTATATTTAGGACTTGACAAAGAAGTTCTCGAATTTTTGGTCAATACTCACCATTAGTTTCTTTTAAAACTATGGAAAGGTGGGTGGTTAGTGAGAAAAACCCATTTACAGCATCATACCCAAGGAACAGAAACTTGATCATTTGGTGATCCCAAAGGACTCGATGGCACTGGTACAGATGTGGTATATATACGGCTTTTGATGTTGGAAAAACCTGGTGAGAAGATTTTCAGATCTAACAATGGGAAATCTAGGACGGAATGTAACAATATTATTAACAGGATAGTTGCTACTCACCATACAGCAGAGATGCTGAGTCTCAGGCACAACAAAAAGACTGTCACAAAATCAGCATCTCCATAATATGGTGAGTAGCAACTATCCTATTCATGATATTGATTTTCAGACCTAGTTCTGTTGAATGATTCTGATGTCATTCTACAGATGAGAAACACTATAATTACACTGCAGTCACTAGTAGATAAACAATTCTTTTCAACAAAGCTTACCAGTATCCTGAAATATGCCTGATACAAATCAAGACATTTAGAGGATCAACCGCAACAATTACAAATACAGATGAATTTTGTTTTATATTGTGCTCTCTGATATGTGTATTATGTGAAGAAATTTCATTCAAATGGCTCTGAGCACTATGGGACTTAACATCTGAGGTCATCTGTCCCCTAGAACTTAGAACTACTTAAACCTAACTAACCTAAGAACATTACACAGACCCATGCCCAAGGCAGGACTCAAACCTGCGACCATAGTGGTCGCGTGGTTCCAGACTGAAGTGCCTAGAACCGCTCGGTCACACTGGCCAGCAAATTTCATTCATTTTATATGCATAGTGTAAGAAAACATTATGTTTCAAGCATTTATATAAAGCTTCTCAGTTTTGTAATTATTTTGTATCATAATAATGAGTTACTTATTATTTTCAGCCAACAAAATACATGTACAAAAAATGGTAAAAAAAGTAAAATGTAAAATAACAATTTAAAACATAAAACAAATATCATTACAATAAAGAGTTAGACTAACAATGTATGTTAAGATATTTTAATTAGGTATGTTGAAAATATTCTGACAGCACATTGCTTCCGGCATATTTTAAAAGAATGGTATTTCAGAAACTGGCTTTATTACACATAGATGAACGTAGCAAGAAAGCTTCTTTAATTTATATTGTTACAAAAATTTTCATTTTTCAAAATTACTTAATGTGGTAGGGTATTCTGCAAATTTCATATTATTACAAAATTTGATTATAGTTTTCAAGAATGTTAATTACATATCAACTTTTATATGTGAAACTTATCCTTTTTTTTATCATCTTTCTGAAGATATTCCTCCAAACTAAATATGTCAAATTACCTTCCACGGTGTTTTTTAACCCTCAAAAGTGACATTGGTCACAAGCAGAAAAAAATATGTGTTGTATCATTACATCCTTTAATTAAAATCATTAACAACTCTTTAGTTGATTTACCTGCACCAACAAATATTTCATTTTGATGAAATTTTGGGTCCCTGCTAGGGTTGTGCTTGGTAATTCAAATGGTAACTGTACTATTTTTAGCTATACATTATACATCTAATATTGAAATAGCATTTAATAGTGTAGTACACCCCCCCCCCCCCCCCCCCCCATGAACCATGGACCTTGCCGTTGGTGGGGAGGCTTGCGTGCCTCAGCGATACAGATGGCCGTACCGTAGGTGCAACCACAACGGAGGGGTATCTGTTGAGAGGCCAGACAAACGTGTGGTTCCTGAAGAGGGGCAGCAGCCTTTTCAGTAGTTGCAGGGGCAACAGTCTGGATGATTGACTGATCTGGCCTTGCAACATTAACCAAAACGGCCTTGCTGTGCTGGTACTGCGAACGGCTGAAAGCAAGGGGAAACTACAGCCGTAATTTTTCCCGAGGACATGCAGCTTTACTGTATGATTAAATGATGATGGCATCCTCTTGGGTAAAATATTCCAGAGGTAAAATAGTCCCCCATTCGGATCTCCGGGCGGGGACTACTCAGGAGGATGTCGTTATCAGGAGAAAGAAAACTGGCATTCTACGGATCGGAGCATGGAATGTCAGATCCCTTAATCGGGCAGGTAGGTTAGAAAATTTAAAAAGGGAAATGGATAGGTTAAAGTTAGATATAGTGGGAATTAGTGAGGTTCGGTGGCAGGAGGAACAAGACTTCTGGTCAGGTGACTACAGGGTTATAAACACAAAATCAAATAGGGGTAATGCAGGAGTAGGTTTAATAATGAATAGGAAAATAGGAATGCGGGTAAGCTACTACAAACAGCATAGTGAACGCATTATTGTGGCCAAGATAGATACGAAGCCCACACCTACTACAGTAGTACAAGTTTATATGCCAACTAGCTCTGCAGATGATGAAGAAATTGAAGAAATGTACGATGAAATAAAAGAAATTATTCAGATAGTGAAGGGAGACCAAAATTTAATAGTAATGGGTGACTGGAATTCGAGTGTACGAAAACGGAGAGAAGGAAACATAGTAGGTGAATATGGATTGGGGCTAAGAAATGAAAGAGGAAGCCGCCTAGTAGAATTTTGCACAGAGCACAACTTGATCATAGCTAACACTTGGTTTAAGAATCATGAAAGAAGGTTGTATACGTGGAAGAACCCTGGAGATACTAAAAGGTATCAGATAGATTATATAATGGTAAGATAGAGATTTAGGAACCAGGTTTTAAGTTGTAAGACATTTCCAGGGGCAGATGTGGACTCTGACCACAATCTATTGGTTATGACCTGTAGATTAAAACTGAAGAAACTGCAAAAATGTGAGAAATTAAGGAGATGGGACCTGGATAAACTGAAAGAACCAGAGGTTGTACAGAGTTTCAGAGAGAGCATAAGGGAACAATTGACAGGAATAGGGGAAAGAAATACAGTAGAAGAAGAATGGGTAGCTCTGAGGGATGTAGTAGTGAAGGCAGCAGAGGATAAAATAGGTACAAAGACGAGGTCTGCTAGAAATCCTTGGGTAACAGAAGAAATATTGAATTTAATTGATGAAAGGAGAAAATATAAAAATGCAGTAAATGAAGCAGGCAAAAAGGAATACAAACGTCTCAAAAATGAGATCGACAGGAAGTGCAAAATGGCTAAACAGGGATGGCTAGAGGACAAATGTAAGGATGTAGAAGCTTATCTCACTAGGGGTAAGATAGATACTGCCTACAGGAAAATTAAAGAGACCTTTGGAGAGAAGAGAACCACGTGTATGAATATCAAGAGCTCAGATGGCAGCCCAGTTCTAAGCAAAGAAGGGAAGGCAGAAAGGTGGAAGGAGTATATAGAAGGCTTATACAAGGGCGATGTACTTGAGGACAATATTATGGAAATAGAAGAGGATGTAGATGAAGACGAAATGGGAGATACGATACTGCGTGAAGAGTTTGACAGAGCACTGAAAGACCTGAGTCGAAACAAGGCCCCCGGAGTAGACAACATTCCATTAGAACTACTGACGGCCTTGGGAGAGCCAGTCATGACAAAACTCTACCAGCTGGTGAGCAAGATGTATGAGACAGGCGAAATACCCTCAGACTTCAAGAAGAATATAATAATTCCAATCCCAAAGAAAGCAGGTGCTGACAGATGTGAAAATTACCGAACTATCAGTTTAATAAGCCACGGCTGCAAAATACTAAAGCGAATTCTTAACAGACGAATGGAAAAACTGGTAGATGCAGACCTCGGGGAGGATCAGTTTGGATTCCGTCGAAATGTTGGAACACGTGAGGCAATACTGACCTTACGACTTATCTTAGAAGAAAGATTAATAAAAGGCAAACCTACGTTTCTAGCATTTGTAGACTTAGGAAAAGCTTTTGACAATGTTGACTGGAATACTCTTTTTCAAATTCTAAAGGTGGCAGGGGTAAAATACAGGGAGCGAAAGGCTATTTATAATTTGTACAGAAACCAGATGGCAGTAATAAGAGTCGAGGGGCATGAAAGGGAAGCAGTGGTTGGGAAAGGAGTGAGACAGGGTTGTAGCCTCTCCCCGATGTTATTCAATCTGTATATTGAGCAAGCAGTAAAGGAAACAAAAGAAAAATTTGGAGTAGGTATTAAAATTCATGGAGACGAAGTAAAAACTTTGAGGTTTGCCGATGACATTGTAATTCTGTCAGACACAGCAAAGGACTTGGAAGAGCAGTTGAACGAAATGGACAGTGTCTTGAAAGGAGGATATAAAATGAACATTAACAAAAGCAAAACGAGGATAATGGAATGTAGTCAAATTAAATCGGGTGATGCTGAGGGAATTAGATTAGGAAATGAGACACTTAAAGTAGTAAAGGAGTTTTGCTATTTAGGAAGTAAAATAACTGATGATGGTCGAAGTAGAGAGGATATAAAATGTAGACTGGCAATGGCAAGGAAAGCGTTTCTGAAGAAGAGAAATTTGTTAACATCGAATATAGATTTATGTATCAGGAAGTCGTTTCTGAAAGTATTTGTTTGGAGTGTAGCCATGTATGGAAGTGAAACATGGACGATAACTAGTTTGGACAAGAAGAGAATAGAAGCTTTCGAAATGTGGTGCTACAGAAGAATACTGAAGATAAGGTGGATAGATCACGTAACTAATGAAGAGGTATTGAATAGGATTGGGGAGAAGAGAAGTTTGTGGCACAACTTGACTAGAAGAAGGGATCGGTTGGTAGGACATGTTTTGAGGCATCAAGGGATCACAAATTTAGCATTGGAGGGCAGCGTGGAGGGTAAAAATCGTAGAGGGAGACCGAGAGATGAGTACACTAAGCAGATTCAGAAGGATGTAGGTTGCAGTAGGTACTGGGAGATGAAGCAGCTTGCACAGGATAGAGTAGCATGGAGAGCTGCATCAAACCAGTCTCAGGACTGAAGACGACAACAACAACAACAGTGTAGTACACATCTGCTGAGACGTAAATAGTGGTTGAATTATTCAAACTTTACATGCAAATGGAGCATCTATATTCTTTATTTGTATTTATTTAAATGTAGGACGAGGAATTTACTATGGATCTTATATATACATACTCACCTGAATAATTGGAACAGTAATTCTGTTTCTAGTTATAGCAACTGCATTTATAGGATACGTTTTACCATGAGGTCAAATATCATTTTGAGGTGTGACAGTAATTACTAATTTATTATGAGCAATTCCATACTTAGGAACAGATTTAGTTCAATGGGTGTGGGGAGGATTCCATGTTGATAAAACAAAATTAAATCGATTTTTTACATTTCATTTTGTATTACCATTTATTTATGGCAGCAATTCATTTATTCTTTCTTCATCAAACAGGATCTAATAACAGACTAGGGCTAAACGGAGATATCGAAAAAATTCCATTTCACCCATACTTTACTTTCAAGGATTCCATTACATTTGTATTAATAACATTGTTATTAATTATACTATGTTTAATTAATCCTTATCCCCTAGGAGACCCAGACAATTTTGTACCCGCTAATCCATTAGTAACACCAGATCATATTCAACCAGAATGATATTTCTTATTTGCATATGCAATTCTACGGTCAATTCCTAACAAGTTAGGAGGTGTTATTGCACTATTCTTATCAATTAGAATCCTAATAATTTTACCATTTTATAATAAAACACCATTCCGAGGTTTCCAATTCTATCCTATTAATCAGATTTTATTCTGAATCATAGTAGTTGTTGTATGTTTATTAACATGAATTGGTAAACGATCAGTTGAAGAACCTTACATTATAACAGGGAAAATCTTAACAATTATCTACTTTACATACTTCTTAATTACTGTCCATGTTGCAAACGCATGAGATAAGCTAATTAAGGAATAATAAGTTAATTAGCTTAGGAAAAGCATATGTTTTGAAAAGATAAAACTAGAAGTTTAACTCTTCTGTTAACTTTTCTTTAAAAATTTCACTAAATAAATGAGATAAATAAAATGTTTAAACCAACAAAGAAAATAAAAAAATTCAAAGATAAAGGTAAAAAACTTTTTCAAGCCAAGTATATCAATTTATCATAACGGAACCGTGGTAAAGTACCCCAAACTCAAATAAAGCCAAAGGATATAATAACAAGCTTAATAAAAAATATAAAAGAAATAAAATCACCACCTAAAAAAATTAAAGCTAATAACATTCTTATAAAAACAATTCTAGTATATTCAGCTAAAAAAATGAAAGTAAATCCACCTGCACCATATTTAATATTAAAGCCTGAGACTAATTCAGATTCACCTTCACCAAAATCAAAAGGAGTACCGTTAGTTTTGGCCAACCAAGATGCAAACCAAGCTAAGGCTAAAGTAAAAGAAATAATAGTAAATCAACAATAAAGCTGATAATTTATAAAATCAAACATGTTAAAACTAACAAATTAAAATAATTAAAGATAATAAAATCAAAGCCAAACTAACTTCATGTGAAATTGTTTGAGCAACAGAACAAAGGGAACCTAGTAAAGAATAATAATCAACCAGCGATTATAATGGTATAGACACCTAATATAGTGCAAGGTAAAAAAAACATAAGAAAAATAACATATATAAATTAAGTAAGGGAAAATTACTCAAATCATTAAATTAAAAACAGGAGAAAAATAATAAAGTAAATAATTAGATATAATAGGAATTGGCTGCTCGTTACAAATCAACTTAATAGCGTCACTAAAGTGTTGTGGGATTCCTGCAAATCCTACTTTATTTGGACCCTTACGGTTCTGAATATAACCGAAAACCTTATGCTCCAATGAAGTTAGAAAAGCAACACTAATTAAAACACAAATAACTAATAAAAGAAAATTTAAAATAAACATAAATAAATCACAAAGTATCAATGCTATTTGTAGAAAAGAAAATACATAAATGAATTCTAAATTCACCACATTAATCTGTCAAAATAGTAAATTAATAAATATTAATCAATGTAATAAAAAATATTTTAACCATATGGTCCTTTCGTACTAATATGGATTAATAGTCTTAGGATAGAAACCGACCTGGCTCACGCCAGTCTGAACTCAGATCATGTAAGAATTTAAAGGTCGAACAGACCTAATCACTGGGCTCCTGCACCCAAAATTTTTCTTAATCCAACATCGAGGTAGCAATCAGCTTTGTCGATATGAGCTCTCAAAAACAATTACGCAATTATCCCTAAAGTAACTTAATCTTATGATCATAAATTATGGATCAAAACAACAAACATAAATCAATGATATAATAATGAAGAGTTTATTTATTCTTCATGTCATCCCAACAAAACATCATCATTAAATATAGAAATACAAACAAAAAACTGTATATAAGTAAAATGTTAAGATCTATAGGGTCTTCTCATTCTAAAGAAGAATTTAAGCCTTTTGACTCAAAAGTTAAATTCGAAAATTTATTAAGAGACAGTTGATTTCTCGTCAAGCCATTCATTCCAGCCACAAATTAAGAGAATAATGATTATGCTACCTTTGCACGGTCAAAATACCATGGCTCTTTAAAAACCCGCTCAGTGAGCAGGCCAGACCTCAAAATATTTTCAAGAGGACACGTTTTTGATAAACAGGGGGAAATCGATTTTGCCTAGTTCCTTATAATAAGTTTACAAGGTAAAAATTTTATACAAATAAATATATTAATTCTATCATTATTGCGAAAATTTTAAAATTAAATCAATAATCTTAATAAAAAACCTAAAATATTTACAAAATCAAAATATAAAATAATGAACTAAAATGTAATCTCAAACATAGCTGGTTTAAAGCTTACTATTATATTTTTAAAAACAAATTATAGGTTATTAACTTCAAAGCTTATCCCTTAAAGAATAAATAAGTTAGTATTTAAAAGTAAAAAATTAAATGAAAACAACTAACTTTAAAAAATTAAATTTTTTCTTAAGAAACTAGATATCTTAGGAAACGATTGACATCTCATTTCTATAAATAATTTAATAATAATTATGATACATTAACTATAAATTATTTATAAATCAACCCAAATTGAGACAAGTAAAATAAATATTAAAATTTTGATAAACCCTGATACAAAAGGTACAACAAATAAAATCTACTTTAAAAAATTTAAAATAATATTTCATAAAACATTTACATTACCAATACACTATGATTTAAAAAATCAATTCTATAAAATACACTAAGACAAAATCCAACAAAATTATTTATATTAAAGAATTAAATAAACAAAAAATAAATATAAAAAATAAATAATCGAGATATCCTGATTTGCACAGAAAAAGTTTCAGTGTAACTGAAACACTTTACTAATAAGTTATATCGTGAACCTCTTCCTAGATACACTTTCCAGTACATCTACTATGTTACGACTTATCTCATCTAAATTGAAGCTACTTTAAAACAATCAAAATAGAATAATCAATAATGAGAGCGACGGGCGATGTGTACACACCTCAGAGCCAATATCAGTTAAATTAAATAAATTAAATCACTATCAAATCCACCTTCATTAACAGTATTTCACCATCAAATCTGTTATAAACAAAAATCTATTTTAATCCACCTCCTCTTAACTATAAGCTGCACCTTAACCTGAAATATTTTATAATTATAAATCTTGAGAATTATAACTCTAAAAAGATTCTCTGATAACGGAGATATACAAACAAATAAATTAAGTAGAGTAAATCGTGTCTTATCAATCACGGGGTAGGTTCCTCTGAATGGAATGAGATACCACCAAATTCTTTGGGTTTAAAGACCTTAACTAATAGTACCCTGGTAAATATAATTAACATTCAAAATAATAGGTTATCTAATCCTAGTGTATTATTTAAATTTCACAGATTCATAAAAAGAGCTATAAATAAATTTTAACATGTCACCTTACAAATTTATTTTTTTTACATACCTACCAAATTTCATCAAGATCATTTCTTCACACTTGGGAATGTTCCATTGTCTGTTCAGTGGTCCTATTGCCCAGTATCCATGACATTTTGGCCTTCTGTTCACTAATTTGCTGGACAATGGGACTTCTCCCAACTAGAAATTGTAATAATAATATTCCAACAACTGTTATTTTTATGAATTTGTATTTAGGCTACCATTTTGACTCCTAGAGTCATCTTCAGGCCCTGTAGCATGGACAACAAAAGCATCCAGTCATACAAGTATACAACAGGGAACCTATATTTGTGCCTGGTTTCTATAGAACACTTCATGAGCTTGTACTCTTCATTCATATGACAACAATTAGTTAAAGAGTTTCTGTGTTTATTAACATGTTAACTCAAACTTTGAGTTAACAGCAGGTTTTTACCACACAGGATTTATGAGCTTTCCAGGGTAGATAATTCATCTGGTTGAACAAGATACACAAAAGGAATACACTGCTGAACAACAACTCAGTTGTTGTTACATGTGTGGAGATCACACAATGCTCATGAAGTATTCTATAATTTCAAGTGCAAATCCAGGTTTCCAGTTATGTACATACACCTGTGACTGGGTGTGTTTTCTCATTCACACTACAGAGCCTGAAGATGACACTACTGAGGAGGCAAAACTGGTACCATAAATAAAAAGCTATACAAATAATAGTTGTTGGAATTTTATTGTTACAATTCATCAACCAGACACAGCCTCACATTTCACAACTGTAAGATGGAGTTACGTTACTTATCTTCCATCTAGCTCTTCCAAATTCTTCATCTTCTCCACATTATTTTTTTAGTTAATGCCTCACTATACTAAACCCTATCATTGCAATAGTCCAGAACCATTCTCTTGTTAATGTCAGTCCAGAAGACAACACCAGCCAATTTCAGGCTGTCATGTACTTGACATATGGCTACCAATATCTGTTTCTTGGTTGACTGTCATACAATATTTCGAGGCACCAGTCTTCTGACTGGTTTGACATGGCCTACCCTAAATTCCTCTCCCGTGCCAACCTTTTCATCTCAGAGCATCACTCCCAACCTACTTCCTCAATGATTTGCTGGATGTTTCCAAATTACTGTCTTCTTCTGATTCTGCTGCTATTTCACAGCTGGAACACAAATACCTATGTATCTACAAATGCAATACTTCAAAGGTGACTTTAGAAAGAGGTTTGTGAGCATTCTGACCATAAAGTCCCTGCATCCAGTCCTGGAAGTTAAAATATCTTTGGCAGGCACTTTTACATTTCTCAGCTCAGACTGTATAGCGTGACCTAAGTCAATTTCTTTGGCAGGAATAGGACTAGCTTCATCATCAGGTTTTAGATTACATACTGATTTCAGAGCAGATAATACATCAGGCTTAATTACTATCGACTTACATCAGCAAGAGTAGGAGACAGGAAAGTTGCCATACGGGCAAGACATTGGAATTCCCTCAAGAAGGACGTGACCTGACCCAAAACAAAGGCAAAAAAGATATTTTAGCAAGCACTGAGGATCTTCAAGGTATCCATAAATGATACTGTGTGATGTCTTGATCTGCCCATGCTGCATATTACTGGCTACATTATCATTAGGAAATATGACCAGCAAAAAAGCAATCTGCTTCCCTGCAGTGGAAAAGGACACACGGTTTTTGACAGCCCATAGAGTTCATAATATTTTCACCCTTGTAATATCATCCTAGATCAGGTACTTCGAAATTTGACTTCAGCTTACACAGCATTAGTGGCAGTGGTGGAGGCGACATCAGGCTGCAGTTGCTGGGAGGACAATGAACTGGACTTCAACTGCAAAAGTCCCAATTCAACAGTCACTGCCACATCATCAAGCATTAAAGGATCATGCCCAGTTATCTCGCCAGACAATAGTGAGCATGATCCAGAAGTGCCAGTGCTCTGAAGACAATCCAATATCCCAACAAGATGATGACATCACTAATGTGATTCACTGCAACACCAATGGAAAGTTTCCATAATGAAAGCCAAAACTTGACATCAGAAAAGGAAAGGGCAGGTTACATCAAGCCATGCAATGGCAGCTTCAGAATGCCAATGTCTGGTGGTCACTTTGGAGCGCCACCCAGTTGGCAAGTATTCCCAGATCACCTGACTTTCCTATTTTCCTCACTTATATTTTAAACCAATACTGGAATATCCTTCTAATGGCATAATGTATCAACAAAACAGCAGTGTAAAAACAACATCATTGTCAAAAAATATAGTCAGTGGGGGTATAAAGAGCACTGGATAAGAACAGAAACATACTCTAGTGCTGGTGCAGGAAACCCTTAGACAGTGAGGTCTACACAAATTTGGTGGAATGCAAAGTGACAACATTACTCAAAACATGTCCACAAATGTTCATCCTGGTTTCAAATAACAGCTCTACAGTTTCATTTTTTGACCTTCTTTTACACTCACTAACTCTAGATCAGCCTCTAAGAGTCTATGTGTCACTTAACAATCATAGTACTTCATTTGCCAAGGACTGGCAAAGAAGACAAATGTCCACTGTCTTCCTGAGCACCGCAACTGCCTTGGAGTGCTTAGCTCCTTTCAAATGGCTGATGAGACCCATCTTTCCCATGTTGCTAAGAGTGAAATATTTGCTGTATACTGTGCAATATGCCTAGAACTCTGACATCTTATGGTCCTTGATGTTCTCAAAGCTCCAATCATTCAGCCATTCAGCAGTGAATTTGAACTTGCCTGGGTGCTGAATTTGATCTTGCCTGCTTTCACCATGATCTGCAACCTGAATGGTGCAAGAGCTGCCACAGGACTGAGGACAGAAAGTTGTCTGCTGACACTGTTTCTGCCGCAACCAAAAGCTGGTGCACCTTTGAAGGTGAACCAAAACATGAGTGAGTCAGCAAATAGTGCTTGTGTCGTTGTGAAGTGCAAGGGCACTGGTTCAAGTTACAATCTACTTCCACATTAGATCACTACACACAAGCAGATTTTCCTGACAAGCCACAAACATTCCCAGCAGAGTCTTGGAAACCTGTAGTAAACCTCTGTGCATTTGTAGACTGCACCCACAGTTCTTAGGACTGACAATCCACCCTCAGAGCCTGGTACACACAAGTGCGGATCTCGCAACAGGTCACAATCAGTCAGGAAGACTGCTACATTGTTTTGTGCCTGCTCACCAGCTTCTGTCATTCTTAAAGCACTGCACTCATATCACCTACCCTACAACCTTTCTCACACAGTTTTAAGGAAACTATTTGATGAAAAAATCATTGGTTTTAACATTAGTTATAGCATTATATTCAGGTTGTTGATGAAGTGCCTATGATTTTGTTAATGGTCATAATTACTATGATATTATGGGTACGAGTAACAACGGTGTAAAATTCAAATTCATTGCTATGAAACATAGGGATCGCCATGAATTTGCATTTAGTACATATTGGACCATATATTGCTGTGTATGAGATTTAGCTAATATATAGTTTTCTGTAAACTTGGAAAAAATCAATATCTAATTCCAAACTCAAGACTGAACAAAAGAGGATGAAATATTCACGATGTCCCTCATGTCTCATAAATAGTTCAAGATATTGAAATGAGATTTTGGCAAATGACAGTGCAGAAATAGGAGAGTATTGTGCTACATGATAAACATGGAATTTTCTTATGAATTGTGATATACGAGGAACTGTACACATTTGCAGTGGAATGATGCAATTTTTTGAGTTCTTGATAGCTGGTGAAATGAGTATTAATGTGGCATTGCAACAAGATAAGTAAAGAAGCTATATGTTTATTTTTATACTGAGAATGTGATTTTCAATAGCCTTTGCCCTGACTTGTCCTCGGTTCCTCATATAATAGACTGCTGTGTCAGTGTTCTGTACCAAGTGCAACTGCATCAGGATTTTAGTGAGTTGACATTGTACAAACTCCACTTTGTTTCACCAAAAGAAATAATTTTAACAAGGCAAGAAGAGAAATGTATTACTCGAAATTCACCACTGATGAGTGAGTGCTTTTCAGGTACACCAAGTTTAGTTGCTACAAGTATCCTTCCTTTCAATATTTGATGGTGTTTGGCTGCTGTCCACAGAACACCTCTCTAGCAGAGTATTCATATCTACCAGGTTACAGTGCAAGGTTCTATGCCTTCTCCACCAGGGCAGTTTTGCGCACTGAACTGTTAGCTAGGAGACATGTCTTTTAACCAGGGATTGATGGCAAAATCATCCATTTTCTTGGAGCTTGTGAGCAGCATACAAGCAACAGGCAGGTCCTAGGCCATCTCTGTGTCCCTCACCCACTCCATGCCAGCCATGGGAACACATTCATGTAGACTTTGCAGGTCCCTTCTTGAATTCCTATTGTCTCTTGGTTGTGGATGCATTTTCCTGGTTTCCTTACACTCTCCAGTGTGTGTCGACACACACCATTTGTACAATTTTGCAGTTTTTTTTCTATTGAGGGATTGCCTTGCACCTTAGTTTCCAATAATGAGCCCCAGTTCGTTTATCACACCTTTCAACTGTTTCGTTCCCATCATGGCATTCATCAAATTATGGCTATGCCATTCCACTCACAATGAAATGGTGAGACCAGATGATTGCCTTCTATGTTTTCTGAGCACCTATCATTTCACGCCTATGGGGAAACAGAGGCCAGCTTAGTTGCTTCACAACCAGCAGCACACATGCTCATTCACCTTCTGCAGCCTACGCCGCATCTGCTGCAGCTGGGTTTGTCTGGCCACTTCGCAACAGGATTGCCAGTGTAGGCACGAGGATTTGGTCACTGGCCCAAGTGGATACCAGCTGCTGTTGTCCACCACTGGGGATGCCATCCATGTAATGTCCATATGGCCAGCAGGCCTGTGGCAAGCCATTTTGACCAGTTGCACTCTTGCTCATTGTTAGAAACTACCAGTTTGCATGTGAGGCCTCTGTCTGAAGCCCACTCCACCACCTTATGCTTCGGGACTGTCATTGCCTGCTGTAGAGGTGCCCCTGTCCCATTGGCTACCCCCTCCACATGTGGTGCCATGAGATTCCAGCTTCCTGGTGCCAGTCCATCTCATGTTCATTGCCACAACCTGCTGTTCCAGTCAGGCCTCCTCCACCAACCCTCTCATCATCATCGCCAGACACTTGGACCTGCCTGCTGATGACGAAGCACAGATCGTGATGGCACCCTCCTCCCCAGCACTGTAGTCCGGTGCCACAAGGGCACCGCATTCTGCTCTTCTGCTGCAGTGCCCACCCACCACATCATCCAGACCCCGCTATTAACACTGGCTGCCGCTACTCCAGATAAGGTGAATGTGTCTCTCATCGGGCTGCTGGCATCTCTTGCATTGTCTGGGCAACCTCTTCGCATGAGGGAGAGGTGTGCTGCATCCTGCTACTGGTGCGTGTGATAGCATCACCACATGTGTTTACTTAAATCAACTGCCAACAGTAAAGTGCAGGTCAGTCACTAGAGGCCACCTGAAGGAATCTTGCACATGGCATGATCTCCACCGCACCGTCTACCAGTGGTTCGTGCCTACATATGTACTTTTCACCTCACTAGGTACCAGGTCTTTGTTGCAATTTCCTATGAACACATTTACTTTTTTCTCATGCTTTACTTAAAGCACTGTCTATAAAAATAGAGATACTGGTACTGTGTAAAGTTTTTCTGGAAGACACTACAGAATGTTATCATTTCTGTGTAATTTACCCATCATTATCATTTACAACAAACATTTAGCCTTTTCATTGTTTTGATATTTCATTCATTATTTGCCTTCCCATTTGCTTTTCAGTCTGCACACTCTGCAAGGGACCCTTATCTGATACCTGTTCAGTGTTCATTGTGCATCCATTCTACATGAGGTTTGCACTTCTAGTAATATTCCACATTTGTATCATTTAGGATGTAAATATTTAGTGACTGGTTTGTACTATTATTTCATATTCATTCTCTCCTTGTTAGGCCTATTATCAAATCCAATTCTGTCTGTTAGTGCATAACTTGACTTGTTCCACATCCATGAAGTTTCTTTTGCTTGATGAGATTTACTGAACATGATATGTGAATTACTACGTGAAAAAAATATATATCACAGCCTTGGAAATTATATAAATATATTATTTTCAAGTCCTGAATACTGTTTTGTCTTTGAAAGTAAGGTCTCATACAAATGTATTAGTACCACCACAACCTTGCAAAATTTCACCATCTTCACCTTAACCAAGTGGAAAGAGAAATTTAGTTAGTTTTCTTTTATTGTCATTGTACTTTTATTTCATTTATGAACAAAAAAATATCTAATGTGCCACATATCTGTATCTTTCAAATATCAACCCTTCTAGAAAGATAATTTCCAGTTGAATCTTAAGTTTACATGCCATACAGGTCAAACTAAATAATCTTTTGTTGTTAATTTATGTAATATTTTTCACTAAATCAGAGAAACATTTCAAGCAAATACTGAAGTACCAAATTGTACTGGTTACAAAAGTATAGCACATTCTTTGGTGCAGTACTTTTGTTATACCAAAAACAAAAATTACTGATATAAATATGGAAAAATATATTCATACATGATTTCTTATAATTGTCTATTATTTCAACATGTCTGTCATGCAGGTTCTCAAATTTTTCTGTACAAGTGCCATAATTCTCCATAATCATTTGATTTGTATGAACAAGATAATCTCTAATCTTCATAAATGATTGAAACGAAATACTCAAGTTTTGCAGATATTCTTGCAATGTTTCACAAGTCTTGCGAGTATTATGGATCCTGTAAGAGAGATAATTACCATTAAATAATTCTAAATTATTTATTTGTGATTATATCATACTGTTAATCACCAATATTGATACTAGTCATAAGTGATGAAAACAAATCAAAGTTGCCTAGCATAAATGACATATCATTCATGTAAAAGGGAGTAACATTTTCCATTACCCAATTGAGTTATAAATGTGTTTCAAAATATGGTATTTATCAAACTATTTCACATAAAATATGAAGTGTTACATTAAAGTAAATGGAAATTTGCAATACTTCCATAAAAAAGAAGGTTGGAGTTTAGTACCCAATCAAATATGAGATCATTAGAGAGAAAGAGAGAGAAGAGAGAAGGAGAGAGAGAAACCTGATGTTCCCCAAAAATTATTTAAGGAAGCTGTAAAAATCTAAACTGTGATGAGCAGACAGAAATTTGATCATTATTCTTCCCAAGTACAAATCCTGTGTCTTAACACTGGTATTCATCCTTTGCTGCAGTCCAGAACATACTGAAAAGGAAAGTGTTAGGAGAATCATGAGGTTAAAGAATCAACTGAGACAGTCAAATTAAGAACAATAGTCAGACATTTGAATGAAAAACGATGAAATTGCTAAGAATGCTAGTTGTAACTGCAGGAAAACAGTGAATATCTATCCACAAGTCAAAGGTATCTGCAGCTCTTGCCAACACGAACTTTATAGAGTTACTACAGTACAGCAACACTGTATCTAAAATACAGGGTGTCCCACTCAAACCTCCCAGATTTTAAGGATCCAGGCGAGAAAAACCACAGTAGAAACGAAACGACAACGAGAAATGCGCCACATTGTAGAGCATCTCAAAGAATTTATATCATCGCCAGAATGCAGCATGGTCCCATGAAGTGAAAATTGCAACTCCACAGCAGCACAAGCAAGCAGTAGTGTGTTTTGCAGAAACAAAATCGCCGATTATTGTGCAAAGAAATTATCGCCATGTGTATGAATTTGATCCCCCTGATGTGAAAACAGTTAAAGACGGTGCATGTTAAAGAGTTTCAGAAGAGACAGTGGAGGACATCAGACAAAACATTTCTCAGGAGGTCATGTAAGTCAATTTGTCAACATCTAGGCAACCTGATGTACCTTGATCAACACTGCATTGTGTAGTTTACCAGAGTTTCCATACGTGTGTCAACAAAGTGCAAATTCTGCCACATCTGACGCCAAACGACAAACCACGCCAACATCAATTTTCTGCAGATATGCTGCAGTGTATTGATATGGATGCCAACTTCCTGGAAAGATGTTTATTCTCAAATGAGGCAACCTTTCATCTGTCAGGAAGGGTTAATAGGCATAATGTTTGGATTTGGGGTTCAAAAAATCTGCACGTTGTCATTGAACAAGTTCTTGATAGCCCTAAACTAAATGTCTGGTGCGGGCTACTGCATGACAGGATTGTTGGACCGTTCTTCTTTGTGGAACAAGCAGTGAATGGGTCAGTGTATCTGGACATGTTGGAACAGTTTGTGTGCCCTCTGATACAAGACTTGCAACCCAACATCATTTTTCGACAAGATGGAGCTTCACTGCATTGGTCAACAGCTGTTCGCAAGTTCTTGGATAGGAAATTTCCCAATCCTTGGATCAGACGCAGAGGACCTATTGCCTGGCCACCATATTCACCCAACATTATGCCGCTTGATTTCTTCATGTGGGGATTCTTGAAGGACCGCGTGTATGCAAACAAAGTGGATGATATTCCTATGTTGCAACATCGTATCACTAATGCAACTGCAACAATAACAGAGGAACTGTTACAAAGAACTTGGCAAGAAATTCTATACAGATTCAGTATTATTCATGCCAAAAATCGTTCACATGTAGAGCGTATTGATGATAAATAAATAAATTCTTTGAGATGCTCTACAATGTGGTGCATTTTTCAGTGTCATATCTACTGTGGTTTTTCTTTCCTGGGTCTTTGAAATCAGGGAGGTTTGAGTGGGACAACCTGTAAGTCAATACCAGGTGTACAAGTTTGAAATGTGGATTTCAGATAACAGATGTAGCACCAAAGCAGTTTGTTCTACAAAGATATGACGCTACATCATTTTGTTGTGTCATCAACAAGTGTCAGATGCACATGAGTGATAAATTGGAAAAGTGTGTGCATAGTGCTGTATTCAATATGTCAAAATTTATACCGAACTAAGAGCATTTGTGGAGAGCATTAATTTTTTTCCCATTTGAAGAAAACTGCTGCTGAATCATACCAATTACTTCAAGGAGGTTATGGTGAACATGTTCCATCACAAGATGGAATCGTGTGAATCGTGGTTTTGGCATTTCAAAAATGGTGGCTTCGATGTTACACACAAGGAATGTGGAAACAGCCAAAAAAATCTGAAGATGTGGAATTGGAAGCATTGTTGAACAAAGATGACTCGCAAACACAAAAACAACTCACCAAGCTATTGGTCATTAGTCAAGAAGCTGTTTCCAATTGGCTGCAAGAGATGGGAAAGATTCAGAAAATTGGTAGATGGGTACCACATGAGTTGAACAACAGGCAAATGAAAAGCACAAAAACAAACCTTAGATTTTGCTCACTCGGTACGAAAGGAAGTCATTTTTGCATCATATAGTTACAGGGGCTGAAAATTCTATTTATTTTGAGAATCCCAAGAGCAAAAAATTATGGGTAGACCCAGGCACGCCATCCACATCGACACAAAACTGAATTGCTTTGGCAGAAAGACAATACTCTATGTTTCATAGGACCAGAGGGGCGTGAACTACTATAATCTGTTAAAACCTGGGGAAACAGTTACCAACAACATTTGACTGATTTGCACCATTCACTGCTTGAGAAAAGGGCACAGTGCCAAAGGAGGCAACATAATTTTTTAGATATTTAAAAAAAAAAAAAAAAACGCATTTCATACTTACACACCTGGTAATACTAGATTATAACTGAATACAATATACTATTACAAACACAGTATGGTACACATACATCCAAAAACTCATATACCAGTATGGTAATACATACAGAAGGTATACCATAATTACATTATAATGATTCCACATATGATGTTTCTATCTGTACTTGAAAACATGGGATAAAATGTTTCTGGCACTGTTTTCTTTTATGAGCTTGCATTTGTCAACTCATCAAGAGAGTAGGTATACACATCCAAGGAACAACCATCATTTAATTAGGTGTACGGATTCCCTACGTCATTTTTGTATCTGAGTCTATATCTACATCTATACTCCGCAAACCACTGTGTAGTGTATGGCAGAGGGTACATCTGACTGTACCAGTTATTACTGACAATATTATGAAAAGGATAGACTACTACTCATCACATAGCGGAGACATTGGGTCGCAGATGGCACAACAAAAAGACTCAACGATGTAAGCTTCTGGCCAAAAAGGCCTTCATCGGAATGAGACTACATACACACACAAACAGTCACACATATGCAAACACAGCTCACACACACACATGACCACTGTCTCTGGCTGCTGAGGCCAAACTGTGAGCAATACAGGTAGTTCATGAAGAGAGACGCAATCTGGGTATTGAGGTTGAGGAGCAGGCTAGGGCAGGAAGGGGGAGGCATTGCAGGTTGGGATGGGGGATGGTAAAGTGCTGCTTGCAGGGGCACATAGGGAAGAGGTAGAGAAAAGATAGGGCAGCTAGGTGCAGCCAGGAGGTTAGATGTGGGGGAGAGGGGGGAGGGGGAACAGCAGTGGAAAATGAGAGAAGTAATGAAGTAAAAAGATTATGGGTGGGTCTGCGGACTAGAGACGTGTGTAGTGTTGGAATAGGAACAGGGGACAGGTGGGTAAAGGATATGGGAATGTAGACTATACTGCAGGAGGAGTTCCCACTGCGCAGTTCAGGAAAGCTAGTGTTGGTAGGAAGGATCCACATGACACATGAAGCAATCACCGAAATGAAGAATGTCGTGTTGGACAGCGTGCTCAGCAACTGGGTTGCCCAGCTGTTTCTTGACCGCAGTTCATCAGTGCCCATTTGTACAGACAGACAGCTTGTTGGTTGTCATCCCCATGTAGAACGCAGTACAGTGGTCAAAGCTTAACTTGTAGATCACATGACTGGTTTCACAGATAGTCCTGCCTTTGATGGACTTGGTGATGCTTGCGTCCAGACTGGAGTTGGTAGTGGTGAGAGGTTGTATGGGACAGATCTTTCATCTAGGCCTATTACAGGGATATAAGCCAAGACACAAGGGGCTGGAAGCAGCGGTTGTGTAGAATAATGTGTAAGTTTGGTGGACAGCAGAATACCACTAGAATACCACTATGGAAGGGGTAGGAAGGATAGTGAGTAGGACACTCCTCATGTCAAAGTACGACGAGAGGTAGTTGAAACCCTGGCCGAGAATGTGATTCAGTTGCTCCAATACTGGGTGGTACCAAGTCATAAGAGGAATGTTCCTCTGCAGCCAGACACAGGGACTTTAGGAGGTGGTGGGTGACTGGAGAGAAAAGGCACAGGTGATCTGTTTTTCTACAAGGTTGGGAAGGTAATTATGATATGTGAAGGCCTCAGTGGAATGGGTGGCATCAATAGTGATTAGCAAGGCATCATGTGGTGAAGGAACAGAAACTTTGGAGAGTCGGTGGAGGAAATGGTATCTTTTCTATAGGATTGAATGTAACAGTAATAGGCTGAAGGTGTTGGTCTACAAGACCAAAGATTCTCTCAGTGTGGAGGACAGTAACCAGCCACAATGGGGTGTCCTGGGAGGTTGGGCTTATGGACTTAAGGAAGCATGTAGATGGTAGGAGTTTGGGGAGTGGTAGCAGTGAGGAAATACCGTATTTACTCGAATCGAAGCCACACTTTTTTCTGGTTTTTGTAATCCAAAAACCGCCTGCGGCTTAGAATCGAGTGCAAAGCAAGCGGAAGTTCTGAAAAATGTTGGTAGGCGCCGCCACAACTAACTTCTGCCGTCGAATATATGTAGCGCTACACAGACATGCTTTGTAGGCACAAAGATAAATACTGGCGCCAAAACCTCTGTGTCAGTAAATAAATTAAAAAAAAAAAAGTGGAAAACGAGCTTTTTTTTCTCCGCCCTGAGTTTTGACTACTGCATTTTCATAGATTATCCAACGAAGTAACTACAAATTCTGTATTGTTCATCTTCGAATGTAGCAGAATTTCAATGTACTACGAAAATCCGACTGGTGAGACTGTTTGGGATGATTGTCAATATGGCCAACTCAATGTTCTGAATTTTTTCGTACCTGTGGAAACAGATGGTTGCTAATAGGAACCTGATGAAATGTGAATCACATGCAGTATTCTCTTCACCATAAGAATAATATGAATATAAACATTTTGTCATGTATTCTTTCATGTTTGCTGCTATCTCATTTAAATCATGTCTGCCTAATAAACTACGAAACTAGAGTGAGGCAACAGCAAACGCGGAAGAATATATGTATCGTGTTTATATTCGTATTATTCTTATGCCTAATAGTGATACAGTCAGAAACGAAGCACGGCAACTGACTGGATTTTTAAATCTAAGATGACTCTAATTTCTGTGCAGAATTTGATGTACTAAGGAAGCAGCCGCAAAGATTTTCAAACGGAGAAAAATTTTCACCTAACTCTCGTTCAGACCATGTTCTATCATACGCAGTCTATTATTTGGTTCTTGTTGATCATTATCAAAGAAAGCAGCAGTGTAAGTAACAGCAAATAGCAGTCTGCATGCCGCAAGCGGCAACAGGCTGTAAACATGCACTATCAGAATGCGACAAACAATGAATGACACAGTACAGTAATGCATTTTCAGCTTAGAGTGACGTAAACACCTATAACAAAGAAGACGGCACTTATCAGATCAAAGCCAAATAAGCAGTTGATTCAAACCAGATGAAGCACGTGAAAAAGGAAGGGTACCCGTATAAATAAGGACGGAGCGCCTGACGCATAGCAACGGCTGCCTGGTAAAGCTTAACTGCTAAACTTACGACTCGAACCAAACTACTGTAACTGTATCATCATTCATTCGACCTAAATTGTGTCTCATATTACTATGGACCAACTTTGTTTCGATTTGGAGGTGCGGCCTAAAACTTTTCTCTCCCCATGAATTTTAAGTCTCAAATTTCAGGTGCGGCTTAGATTCGGGAATTTTTTTTTTCCTTTATTTCGAGTCTCATTTTTCAGGTGCGGCTTAGATTCGAGTGCGGCTTAGATTCGAGTAAATACGGTAGATGGATTCCAAGGACAGGTTTTGGGATTGGCCTAAGAATTTGAGGAGAGACTGGAGATCCTGCTGGATTTATGGAATGGGGTCACTGTGGCAGGGTTTGTAAGTGGATGAATCTCACAGCTGGCACAGTCCTTCTGCCAGGTGACCCTTCCAGTTCAAAACAACAGCAAGTAGGATTATAAGGTCAGGATCAGGTTTAGATGGTAGATTGTGGTTTTTATTCGGATGTAAGGATAGCTTACATGTGAGGGATTTGGGGAATGATGGTGAGACAAGGTTTGAGGTTAAGAAATTCTGGAAAGTTAATAGGGGGTGATCTGGAGGCAGTAGGGCTGAATTACAGTTGCATGGAGGACTGAACTGAGTTGGGCAGGGTTCCACATTGGTCTTTAGTTGAGTCTGGTGACAGGGTTGGTGGCAAAAAAGTTTTCCCACTGTAGGGAATGGGAGAAGGAGAGAGTCCTTTAACAAGTCCTGCATGATTGAATTTGGAAGTGAGGCAAAAGATGAGGGCTTTGAAAGGACTGATACTTCTGTGGGGATAAGGATACCCTCCTCTTCCCTGCCCCAGCCTCATCCTTACTCCAACCGAGCGATTTGTAAGCAAACCTTTTTGTAGACTGACAACATTTCCTCATATTCTACCAATAAACCAAAGAATAGCAACAACTTTACCCATGACTTAGCCTACGTGATCATTCAGTTTCATACCCCTACAAAACTACTACAGGAAAAATAATTCAACAATTCAGAGGCTTCCTTTACTAGGATACAGATTAGCTGGTTACTTTTCAGGGAGTCCCTTGCAGACTGTGGGAGTAGCCATGTACATAAAAAAAGTATTCCATTTGAGACCGTAGACATATCATGGCACTGCACTGAACAGATATTTGAATGTTGTGCAGGGGCATTTTTTTTTTTTAATTTAGTGGAACTAAACTTCTAATTGTTGTTCTTTATAGGTCCCCTAACTCTGACTTCAGAACATTTCTGCTCAAGCTAGAGATGGTTCTTGGTTCACGTTATAGGAAGTACCAAAAATTAGTTATATGTGGTGACTTCAATATTAATGGTTGTGCAAGATAAAGGATGTTGGTAGATCTCCTAAACTCATATGATCTGACACAGACTGTAGAGGGTGTAGGTGAACAGTACCACAGCCATAGACAATATTTTAATTCTTTTTTCATTACTAGATGGGCATTCTGTTAGTAACAGGATAAATGGCCTTTCAGACCATGATACCAAAATTTGACACTAAAAGGCTTTTGTACTCAAACAAATGTCACATATAATTACAAATGTCACATATAATTACAAATTGTGTAGGAAAACTAATCCAATGGCAATAGAGAGTTTTTTAAACCTCTTTAAGAAACAAGCTTGGTAGGATGTTTATAGCGCCGATAACATAGGTGACAAATATAATGCTTTCCTTAACACATTTCTCATGCTCTTTGAGAGTTGCCTTCCATTAGAACGTTCTAAACAGAGTACTAGCAGTAAAAGGCAGCCTGGGTGGCTGACTGGTGGGATAAGGATACCATGTAGAACAGAGCGGGAATTATGCCAAAATGTTAGAAGCAGTCACATTCATGCTACAGTAGCCCATTACAAACAGTATTGTAAGGTGCTTAAAACTGTTATTAGAAAGGCAAAGGGTATGTGGTACATAAATAGAACAGCTAATTTACAGGGAAAAAAATCAAAACCATTTGGTCAGTTGTGTGAAGGAAGAGTTTGGTCAGCAGCACAAGATCAACAATATAAAGTCAGTTCGTAGTAAAAATATTTCTGTCACTGATAAGTCAGATGTATGTACAGTATTTAAGAATAATTTTCTGAGCATTGCTGGTGAATTAAATAAAAACTTAGTTTCTACAGGGAACCATATAGCTCTCGTGGAAAATGCCTTTCCGAGAGTGACGTCTGAAATTCTCACCTCTGTGATGCTGAAAAGGGGGAGATTGAGTCAATAATTAAATCACTGAAGAGTAAGGACTCTCACGGGTATGATGGAGTGCCTAGCAGAATATTGAAGTACGGTACTGCACATTTTAGCCCTGTACTTAGCCATATTTGTAATTTTTCTTTTAAGAATGGTCAGTTTCCTGAACAATTAAAGTACTCAGTAGTAAAACCACTTTATAAAAAGGGAGAAAGCGATAAGTAGACAATCTTAGACCTATTTCTATGCCATCAATATTTCCTAAAGTTATTGAAAAGAATGTGTAAGGATAATTGATCATTTTATATCACATAATTTGCTATCAAATGTACAGTTTGGCTTTAGAAGTCATTTAACAACTGAAAATGCTATATTCTCTTTTCTCTGTGAGGTACTGGATAGATTAAACAAAAGGTTTCGAATGCTAGACATATTTTTTGATCTAAACAAAGCGTTCGTGTTGATTACAAAATATTGCTCCTGAAGTTTGACCATTATGGAATACGAGGAGTAGCTCACAATTGGTTCACCTCTTACTTCAACACCAGGCAGCAAAAGGTCGTTATTTGCAGTGTTGACAATGGCTGTGATGTGGGATCTGACTGGGGACAGTCAAATGGGGAGAGGGGTTCAGGGATCAGTGTTGGGGCCACCCCTGTTCCTTGTATATAAAAATGATATGCACTCTTAGTAGTACAGGTAATTCTAAAATATTTCTGTTTGCTGATGACACTAGCTTGGCAGTAAAGGATCTTGTGTGCAACACTGGCTCTGTTTCAAATAGTGCAGTCCATGATATAAGTTCATGGCTTGTAGAAAATAAACTAACACCAAATCACAGTTAGACCCAGTTTTTACAATTTCTAATACACAATTCAACAAAATCTGATGTTTTAATTTCACAGAATGGGCATATGATTAGTGAAACTGAACAGTTCAAGTTTCTAGGTGTTCATGTAGATATTAAATTGTTGTGGAAATCCCATGTTCACAATCTTGTTCAAAGACTTAAAGCTGCCCTTTTTACTATTCGAACTGTATCTCAAGTAAGTGACTGTTCAACACAAAAATTAATCTTCTTTGCTTATTTTCATTCGCTTAAGTTGTATGGTATTATATTTTGGGGTACTCTTCCGATTCTCAAAGGATTTTTTTGGCTCAGAAATGGGCAGTTTGGGCAATAAATGGTGTAATTTCACGAACCTCTTGCTGATCCCTGTTCACTAGTCTGGGTATTCTGACATTGGCCTCTCTCTCTCTCTCTCTCTCTCTCTCTCTATATATATATATATATATATATATATATATATATATATACTTCTGGGAATTGAAATAAGAACACCGTGAATTCAATGTCCCAGGAAGGGGAAACTTTATTGACACATTCCTGGGGTCAGATACATCACATGATCACACTGACAGAACCACAGGCACATAGACACAGGCAACAGAGCATGCACAATGTCGGCACTAGTACAGTGTATATCCACCTTTCGCAGCAATGCAGGCTGCTATTCTCCCATGGAGACGATCATAGAGATGCTGGGTGTAGTCCTGTGGAACGGTTTGCCATGCCATTTCCACCTGGCGCCTCAGTTGGACCAGCGTTCGTGCTGGACGTGCAGACCGCGTGAGACGACGCTTCATCCAGTCCCAAACATGCTCGATGGGGGACAGATCCGGGGATCTTGCTGGCCAGGGTAGTTGACTTACACCTTCTAGAGCACGTTGGGTGGCACGGGATACATGCGGACGTGCATTGTCCTGTTGGAACAGCAAGTTCCCTTGCCGGTCTAGGAATGGTAGAACGATGGGTTCGATGACGGTTTGGATGTACCGTGCACTATTCAGTGTCCCCTCGACGATCACCAGAGGTGTACGGCCAGTGTAGGAGATCGCTCTCCACACCATGATGCCGGGTGTTGGCCCTGTGCGCCTCGGTCGTATGCAGTCCTGATTGTGGCGCTCACCTGCACGGCACCAAACACGCATACGACCATCATTGGCACCAAGGCAGAAGCGACTCTCATCGCTGAAGACGACACGTCTCCATTCGTCCCTCCATTAACGCCTGCACGATGTTGGGGCGTGAGCGGAAGACGGCCTAACGGTGTGCAGGACCGTAGCCCAGCTTCATGGAGACGGTTGCGAATGGTCCTCGCCGATACCCCAGGAGCAACAGTGTCTCTAATTTGCTGGGAAGTGGCGGTGCGGTCCCCTACGGCACTGAGTAGGATCCTACGGTCTTGGCGTGCATCCGTGCGTCGCTGCGGTCCGGTCCCAGGTCGACGGGCGTGTGCACCTTCCGCCGACCACTGGCGACAACATCTATGTACTGTGGAGACCTCACGCCCCACGTGTTGAGCAATTCAGCGGTACGTCCACCCGGCCTCCCGCATGCCCACTATACACCCTCGCTCAAAGTCCGTCAACTGCACATACGGTTCACGTCCACGCTGTCGCGGCATGCTACCAGTGTTAAAGACTGCGATGGAACTCCGTATGCCACGGCAAACTGGCAGACACTGACGGCGGCGTTGCACAAATGCTGCGCAGCTAGCGCCATTTTACAGCCAACACCACGGTTCCTGGTGTGTCCGCTGTGCCGTGCGTGTGATCATTGCTTGTACAGCCCTCTCGCAGTGTCCGGAGCAAGTATGGTGGGTCTGACACACCGGTGTCAATGTGTTCTTTTTTCGATTTCCAGGAGTATATATATATATATATATATATATATATATATATATATATATATATATAAAACAGAAAGAAACTTCCACATGGGAAAAATATATTAAAAATAAAGATTCCAAGACTTACCAAGCGGGAAAGCGCCGGCAGACAGGCACATGAACAAAACACACAAACACACACACAGAATTACAAGCTTTCGCAACTGGCAGTTGCTTCGTCAGGAAGGAAGGAAGGAGAGGGAAAAATGAAAGGGTGTGGGTTTTAAGGGAGAGGGTAAGGAGTCATTCCAATCCCGGGAGCGGAAAGACTTCCCTTAGGGGAAAAAAAGGACAGGTGTACACTCGCACACACACACACACACATATCCATCCGCACATACACAGACACAAGCAGACATATGTCTGCTTGTGTCTGTGTATGTGCGGATGGATATGTGTGTGTGTGTGTGTGCGAGTGTACACCTGTCCTTTTTTTCCCCTAAGGGAAGTCTTTCCGCTCCCGGGATTGGAATGACTCCTTACCCTCTCCCTTAAAACCCACACCCTTTCATTTTTCCCTCTCCTTCCTTCCTTCCTGACGAAGCAACTGCCAGTTGCGAAAGCTTGTAATTCTGTGTGTGTGTTTGTGTGTTTTGTTCATGTGCCTGTCTGCCGGCGCTTTCCCGCTTGGTAAGTCTTGGAATCTTTATTTTTAATATATATATATATATATATATATATATATATATATATATATACCTCAACTTATTCACAAGAGTTACCAACTTTCACTCTGTTAATACCAGGCAGAAATCCAATTTGCATTTGGATCGCACTTCCTTGACACTTGTGCAGAAAGGTGTGCAGTATACTGCTGCATCCATTTTCAATAAGCTACCACAAGAATTCAAAAATCTTAGCAGTAATCTACACTCTTTCAAATTGAAACTGAAGAGTTCTCTCATGGGTCACTCCTATTCTTTTGAGGAGTTCCTGAAAAATTAAGCTGATTCCTATGTTATATTGTCAACTGCGTTTACTTAAACTTATGGCTTGACTTTTTTTCGGTTCATAAACATTTCACTTTATCTGTTATTAACTTTATGTTGTAATTTCATATACTGACAAGTTCCATGACCTTAGAGATTTGCTCCTCAATTTGGTCGCATGAAACTAGATGTGTAAATAAAATAGAAAGTGTTACACCCGGATATCTGTATGAGTTGACTGATTCCAACTGTGACTTATTGACATTATAGTTATATGAAAGTATGTTATTTCATTTTGTGAAGTGCACAATTTTCACATTTCTGAACATTTAAAGCAAGTTGCCAGTCTTTACGCCACTATGAAATATTATCAACATATGATTGAATACTTATGCAGCTTCTTTCAGACAGTACTTCATTACAGATAACTGTATCATCTACAAAAAGTCTGAGGTTACTATTAATATTGTCCCCAAGGTCATTAATACAGAGCATGAATAAAAAGGGTCCCAACACACTTCCCTTAGGCTCATCCAAAGTTACTTCTACCTCTGACAATAACTCACCATCTAAGATGACATGCTGTGTCCTCCCTATTAAAAAATCCTCAATCAGTCATCAGTTTTGCTAGATGCCCCATATGACGGTACTTTTGACAGTAAGTGTAGATTTGGTACCGAGTCAAATGCTTTTCAGTAGTCAAGAAAGACTTCATCTACCTGATTGCCTTCATCCAAACCTTTCAGTATGTTGTGTGAGAAAAGAGAGTTGAGTTTCACATGACATGTTTTCGGAATCCATGCCAGTTTGAGATACCTCATGTTTCAGTTCAGCGTATGTTCTAAGATTCTACAAGAAGTCGACATCAAGGATATTGGTTGGCAGCTTTGTGGATCACTTCTATTACCCTTCTTGTAAATGGTGTGATTTGTGCTTTCTTCTAACTACTAGTTGCTGTTTTTCGTTCGAGGGATCTATGATAGATTATATTTAAAAGAAAGGAAAGAATGATTATATATAATCGTAAGTAAGACCTCGATTTAATCACCTTTGCTTCAGACAAATGCTCCACCACTGTCATTTCACCACAGTGATTGCCTTATAGAACAAATTTGTCAAGTCTCT
This sequence comes from Schistocerca gregaria, assembly GCF_023897955.1. Lineage (NCBI taxonomy): Eukaryota > Metazoa > Arthropoda > Insecta > Orthoptera > Acrididae > Schistocerca > Schistocerca gregaria. The sequence continues at coordinate 419,701,122 of NC_064926.1, read as the reverse complement.
ACTTCTTACCTACAAGCCACAGTGGTACTATTCCAGTCACTTCTCAAATCCACTGGCCCATCCTATATATAAAAGAGTTGTCCTTTACACTGAATTGAAAATCGAATCAGAATCAGATATGTTAGAATAACAATAAATGCTTTCATCTATTCCCTTTAGTGAATGAATGAGCTCTACTTTTAGTGGTCATTTGTAAGCCTTTTGACACACTACATCTGTATGGTGACTTTAATCTTACTGTCAATGGCTGATTGGAAGCGGAGCCCATTTTATCCCAACCTGACGAACTCTTATCCAAATTACCAAGAGGCCAGTTCTTTTAAAAAAACCTATCTCACAGAGGTTTATTTCCAGCTTCTGTTGGCCGAGCAGCCTAATAAAATCTTCTCATGAATCCTCCAAAAGGCACACCATTTTTCATACCACGAGTGGGTACATGGCACACTTTGTACATAGGTACAAAATAACTGCCCTCTATGTTACCTAGGTAAACATGTACAAACAAAATCACACTTTAATCTTAGTTTAACTAAACAATGATAAAATAGACTAACATTATATGAGTTAAACCACTTTTAATTGAACAACAATAAAATAAACCTTTCATTGTATTACTCTGTTGCCGCACACAAGTGTTACCCCACTTGAAGCATTGAACAGTGCAGTTCCATCAGATCCCTGCCAACCGTTTATTTCATTACTAATGATATTGTAGATAACTGGCTCATTGTGGGATTGTGCTGCTAGCTGGAAACTTGTGTCATTTTCTTACACAGATTGTAAAGTTTTTCTCGTCAAACTTGCTGTTTATTTTATATTACTGCTGCTCACTTGGATGCATGACATTACATCTTATTACTGTGTTATCTGAACCTATAGTGAAGCAATAGGTACTAAGAAAGTTTAGCAATACAAAGCAACAATAAGTCGCAGGAGGCTGATAGTTGCTGCATTCAGAGAATACTTTGTACTTGTACTATAGCTGCTGTGCCAAGTCTATGGGTGCAGTAATCCACTAGCAGGGTTAGTTTGAAGTGCTTGATATAAGCCAGTGCTTTGAAGAAATGACTCTTGCACTCAGCGACAACTACGGTGATCATTAGTGCCCAGACTAAATTATGAATGCACTGCGAGGCACAATGTTAAAACAGCAACTAAAAAGGACAACACTAGAAAAGGCACATTAACAGGCAAGGGATTAAAAGAAAACAGCATAATCAAATGTCCTTAGACAGGTTTGTCAAGTGGATAAAACGAAGAACGCAAGCAGCTGCTTCTGGGTCATTTGCTAAAATTTCATCCAGAGGACATGGCAGGCCAAGATCAATTCGCAGTGTATTAAAATTTGGACCGGTCATTAAAATGTGGCGTACCGTCAGCAATTGCCCACATGGGCAGAACGGCGCCGGCGCAGTCGTCAACAGATGGCGGTGGCTGAACCGGTAGTGTCCAATCCGTAACTGGGACAAAACGACCTCCTCCCGCCGAGAAGGGCGTGAAGAGGTCGTCCAAGCCGTGAGGAGTGGTTTCAAGGTCCGAAGCTTGTTTTCAGTAAGTGTAGACCAATCGGCACGCCACAGCGATAAAATGCGCTGACAAATGACCCTGTTAAAATCAGATGAAGGCACATAACAAGAAGCTGTCCGAAGCTAGAGGACCGCAGCCTTGGCCGCGGTATCTGCAGCTTCGTTCCCAGGGATACCGACATGGCCAGAGACCCACATAAAGGAAACCGGAGAACTGTCGTCCGCCAGCTGCTGAAAAGAGCGTTGGATCTGGTACACAAAAGGGTGAACCGGATACAGATCACTGAGGCCCTGGACGGCGTTCAGGGAATCAGAGCAGATGACATAAGCAGAATGTCAGTGGCGGCGGGTGTAAAGAACAGCCTGATAGAGGGCAAATAGCTCTGTTGCGAATACCGAACAATAGCCATGGTGTTGGTATTTGAAACTGTGTGCTCCGACAATAAAAGAACACCCGACACCGTCATTGATCTTAGGGCCATCTGTATAAATGAAGACCGTATTAATGAACTTCGAACAAAGTTCGACAAACCACGAGCAGTATACTGAGGCTGGGGTAACCTCCTTTGGGAGCGAGCAGAGGTCAAGGTGAACGAGAACCTGAGCCTGGAGACAAGGTGCCGTTTGGCTCTCGCCCACTCTAAAGGTTGCAGGGAGCGGAAAATCAAGTTGCTGAATGAGGCGACAAAAGTGAACTTCAGGGGGTAGCAGGGCAGATACATACAACCTGTATTGACAGTTGAGAGAGTCATCAAAAACGGAACAGTAAGACGGGTGGTCGGGCATTGATAATAGCCGACAGGCATACTAACAAAGCAGTATATCGCGCCAGTAGGTTAGTGGCAATTCACCGGCTTCAGCATGAAGACTCTCGACGGGACTAGTATAGAATGCTCCAATCGCAAGACGTAACCCTCAATGTTGTATAGAGTTGAGGCGGCGTAAGATGGACGGCCATGCAGAGGAATATACAAAGCTCCCATAATCCAGCTTTGAGCGGCGATCGACCGATATAGGCAAAGTAGGATGGTTCGATCTGCTCCCCACGACATACGGCTGAAAACACGGAGGACATTGAGGGAACGGGTACAACGGGCAGCCAAATATGACACATGTGGAGACCAGCTAAGTTTCCTGTCAAATGTAAGACCAAAAATTTTGTTGTCTCCTTGAATGGGCGAGCAACGGGACCGAGATGTAAGGATGTTGGGAAGAACTCTTTGTAGTGCCAGAAGTTAATAAAGACCGTCTTCTCAGCAGAAAAACGGAAGCCACTGGCGACACTCCGGGAGTAAAGATGGTCAAGACAATGCTGAAGACAGCGCTCCAGGAAACATGTACGCTACAGTAGATGGAAAAATTGTCCACAAAAAGGGAGCCTGATACATCAGCTGGGAGGCAATGCATTATTGGATTGATCGCTATGGTGAAAAGAGCGACGCTCAAAACTGAGCCCTGTGGCACAACATTCTCCTGGCGAAAGGTGTCGGACAGGACAGAACCCACACATACCCTGAACTTTCGGTCCATTAAAAAGGCACGAATAAAAAGAGGGAGGCGACCGCGAAGGCCCCATGTATGCATGGTGCGGAGAATGCCCGCCCTCCAACAGGTGTTGTACGCCTTCTCCGAATCAAAGAACACAGCCACTGTCTGGTGCTTCCAAGGTCAACAAGGTAACCAGATGGTCAACAGCAGAGCAGCACCTACGAAATCCACATTGTACATTGATAAGTAGGCGTCGAGATTCAAGCAGTCAAACCAAATGAGAGTTAATCATTCATTCCATCACCTTCCAGACACAGCTGGTAAGGGAAATGGGTCGATAACTGGAAGGCAAGTGCTTATCCTTCCCCAGCTTAGGAATCAGGACAACAATAGATTCGCGCCAGCATGTGGGAACATGACCCTCAATCCAGATGCGATTATAAGTACGAGGAAAAAAACCTTTACCCGCAAGAGAAAGGTTCTTCAGCATCTGAATATGAATAGAATCAGGCACTGGAGCGGCGGACCGTGACCGGACAAGTGCTCTTTCGAGTTCCCACATGGTGAATGAGGCATTATAACTTTCATGATTCGAGGAGCGGAAGTTAGGTGGCCTTGCCTCCTCTGCCTGTTTTCAGGGGAGGAATGTAGGGTGGTAATGAGTGGAGCTCAAAACCTCTGTTAGAAATTGGCCGAAGGCATTGGAGACATCCTCAGGGGCTACAAAGATGTCATTCGCAACCGTCAAGCCAGAAACTGGTGAGTGGACCTTAGTACCACATTGCCGGCGCAGGCTACCCCAGACAACAGAGGAAGGAGTAAAACTGTTGAAGGAGCCCAGCTGGCTTTCTTGCTTTCTTTAACAACACGACTGCACTGCACATGTAGTCATTTATAATTAATACAATTCGCCATCGTAGGGTGGCGTTTAAAGGTGCATAAAGCACGTCGACGAGCATGTATAGCGTCTCTACATACTGCGGTCCATCAGGGAATCGGTACGTGACGTGGAGAAGTAGTAGTATGAGATGGAATATTCATCAGCAGTGAGAATGACTTCCATGAGGTGTGTGACCTGACTATCGCAGCTTGCGAAGTTTTGATCCTGAAATGTCACCGAAAGAAAAGTAGGGGCGCCAGTATTGAGGCAGACAAGATTGAGGTGGTTGAGAAGGTCTGCTAACAGGGAGCCTCTTGGGCAGGATGCTGGAGAGCCCCAAAGGGGAAGGTGGGCATTGAAGTCTCCAGTCAACAAAAATGGTGCAGGTAGCTGAGCAATATTTTGCATCATGTCTGCCCTAGTAACAGCAGACGACAATAGAGTGTAAACAGTACAAATGGAAAATGTGAAAGTGGGGAGAGTAATTCGGATGGCAACTGCCTGCAGATCGTGGTAGATGGGATCATAGTAGATATCATCCCGGACCAGCAACATAACCCCTCCATGAGCCGGAATACCTGCCATAGGGGGTAGGTCAAAACACACAGAGGTATAGAGTGCCAAGTCAATATGATCGCATGGGCGTAGCTTCATTTCCTGGAGAGCTACTATGAGCAGACAGTGCAAGCACAGTAGCAACTTTAAGTCCTCTCAGTTGGAGCGAATGTCGCAAATGTTCCAATGAAGAAGTGCCATGGTGAGAAGAAAAAGAAAAAGGAGAAGCAAGAAGGGGTCACCTCGAAGGCCGCTGAGGGCCTGGCTTCGAGCGAGCACTGTTGCCGCTATCAATAGGTGGAGAGTCATCGTCCATTTTTTCAATAGGTTCATTGGCCACCATGTTAAGATGGTCAGTAGGGGGAGCTTCCTCCACCAGCAAACAGCCAGATGTTCGACTACTAGCAGTGCAGCCAGGCGATATGGATGACGACCTGGGGCAGCAAACAGTGGGTGGCTCAGGAGAAGAAATGCGGAAAAGAAGAACTTTTCTTCCTATGAGCCTTCTTGGAAGGTCATTTAGTCGAAGTACTGGTCGATGGCTGGGAGTTCGGGGTACGTAAGATGTCTTTACGGGACGGTTCCTTCTTGACGGCCCATGCATCTGACTTCTGGGTCTGGGTCTTGGCAGAAGCTGATGAAGGTGCTTGTGTCTTAGGGGTGATGGGAGGAGGAGGAGACATTGACCAGGCGATCTTAGCACTGGCCGAACGAACAACCGTAGCGCTAAAGGTCAGATTGCATGTCTGCGTCGATACCTCCCTGGTAGGCCAAGGAGAGGCGAGGACGGTATTGTATTTCCCTGCTTGGAGCAGCGTGGGCTTCCTACTAGCAAAAAGCTTGCAAGCAGCCGAGGTGGACACTTTCTCTTTGATCCGAATTTCCTGTATACAGCGTTCATCCTTGTAGATGGGACAGTCGTGAGAGGATGCTGCATGGTCGCCCTGACAGTTCACGCAACGAGGAGATGGAAGTGGACAGTCACCCTCACGGGCATGCCTGCCACAAGTGACGCAATTAGCTGCATTAGAACAAGACTGGCGGGTGTGGTTAAAATGCTGACACTGGTAGTAGCACGTAACTATCGGGACATAGGGGAGAACAGAAATAACCTCATAGCCAACTTTGATGCGCAATGGCAGCTGAACACTATCAAAGGTCAAGAAAAGTGTCCGGCTTGGTACAAGGTCATTGTCGACCTTTTTCATGACCCTATGGACAGCTGTCACGCCCTGCTCAGCGAGGAAAGACTGAATCCCCTTGTCAGTCAATCTGTCGAGTGATCTAGTAGATACCACACCACAAGACGAATTCAAAGTGCGGTGAGCCTCAACCAGGACAGGGAATGTGAACAGGAGTGTGGCCCGAAGGAGTTTTTGTGCCTGTAAGGCAATCTCAGTTTCCAACAACAAGGTACTGTTACGCATCCTGGTACAAGACTTGACAGGTCCGGCTATGGCATCTACACCCTTCTGAATAACGAAAGGGTTGACAGTTGAAAAATCCTTTCCGGCCTCAGATCTAGAAACTACGAGGAACTTTGGGGCAGGCGGAAGCACTTTTGTCACTGGTGGCTGGTCAAGTTTCCGTTTTTGGACAAAAGTCGAGAATTGTGAAATGATTTGGGTGAAGGTCACGGTTAAAGCAGGCTCAGACATGGTAATTGGATGTCTCTATAGGCCCCCGGGCTCAGCAGCTGTTGTGGCTCAGCACCTGAAGAATAATTTGGAAAATATTTCGAGTAGATTTCCCCACCATGTTATAGTTCTGGGTGGAGATTTTAATTTGCCGGATACAGACTGGGAGACTCAAACGTTCATAACGGGTGGCAGGGACAAAGAATCCAGTGAAATATTTTTAAGTGCTTTATGTGAAAACTACCTTGAGCAGTTAAACAGAAAACCGACTCGTGGCGATAACATATTAGACCTTCTGGTGACAAACAGACCCGAACTATTTGAATCAGTTAATGCAGAACAGGGAATCAGCGATCATAAAGCGGTTACTGCATTGATGATTTCAGCCGTACATAGAAATATTAAAAAAGGTAGGAAGATTTTTCTGTTTAGCAAAAGTGACAAAAAGCAGATTTCAGAGTACTTGGTGGCTCAACACAAAAGTTTTGTCTCAAGTACAGATAGTGTTGAGGATCAGTGGACAAAGTTCAAAACCATGGTACAATATGCGTTAGATGAGTATGTGCCAAGCAAGATCGTAAGAGATGGGAAAGAGCCACCGTGGTACAACAACCGAGTTAGAAAACTGCTGCGGAAGCAAAGGGAACTTCACAGCAAACATAAACATAGCCAAAGCCTTGCAGACAAACAAAAATTACGCGAAGCGAAATGCAGTGTGAGGAGGGCTATGCGAGAGGCTTTCAATGAATTCGAAAGTAAAGTTCTATGTACTGACTTGGCAGAAAATCCTAAGAAATTTTGGTCCTATGTCAAAGCGGTAGGTGGATCAAAACAAAATGTCCAGACACTCTGTGACCAAAATGGTACTGAAACAGAGGATGACAGACTAAAGGCCGAATTACTAAATGTCTTCTTCCAAAGCTGTTTCAGAGAGGAAGACTGCACTGTGCTTCCTTCTCTAGATTGTCACACAGTTGACAAAATGGTAGATATCGAAGTAGACGACAGAGGGATAGAGAAACAATTAAAATCACTCAAAAGAGGAAAGGCCGCTGGTCCTGATGGAATACCAGTTCGATTTTACACAGAGTACGCGAAGGAACTTGCCCCCCTTCTTGCAGCGGTGTACCGTAGGTCTCTAGAAGAGCGAAGCGTTCCAAAGGATTGGAAAAGGGCACAGGTCACCCCCTTTTCAAGAAGGGATGTCGAACAGAAGTGCAGAACTATAGACCTATATCTCTAACGTCGATCAGTTGTAGAATTTTGGAACACGTATTATGTTCGAATATAATGTCTTTTCTGGAGACTAGAAATCTACTCTGTAGGAATCAGCATGGGTTTCAAAAAAGACGGTCGTGTGAAACCCAGCTCGCGCTATTCGTCCACGAGACTCAGAGGGCCTTAGACACGGGTTCACAGGCAGATGCCATGTTTCTTGACTTCCGCAAGGCATTTGACACAGTTCCCCATAGTCATTTAATGAACAAAGTAAGAGCATACGGACTATCAGATCAATTGTGTGATTGGATTGAGGAGTTCCTAGATAACAGAACGCAGCATGTCATTCTCAATGGAGAGAAGTCTTCCGAAGTAAGAGTGATTTCAGGTGTGCCGCAGGGGAGTGTCATAGGACCGTTGCTATTCACAATATACATAAATGACCTGGTGGATGACATCGGAAGTTCACTGAGGCTTTTTGCAGATGATGCTGTGGTGTATCGAGAGGTTGCAACAATGGAAAATTGTACTGAAATGCAGGAGGATCTGCAGCGAATTGACACATGGTGCACAGAATGGCAATTGAATCTCAATGTAGACAAGTGTAATGTGATGCGAATTCATAGAAAGATAGGTCCCTTATCACTTAGCTACAAAATAGCAGGTCAGCAACTGGAAGAAGTTAACTCCATAAATTATCTGGGAGTACTCATTAAGAGTGATTTAAAATGGAATGATCATATAAAGTTGATCGTCGGTAAAGCAGATGCCAGACTGAGATTCATTGGAAGAATCCTAAGGAAATGCAATCCGACAACAAAGGAAGTAGGTTACAGTACGCTTGTTCGCCCAATGCTTGAATACTGCTCAGCAGTGTGGGATCCGCACCAGGTAGGGTTGATAGAAGAGATAGAGAAGATCCAACGGAGAGCAGCGCGCTTCGTTACAGGATCATTTAGTAATTGCGAAAGCGTTACGGAGATGACAGATAAACTCCAGTGGAAGACTCTGCAAGAGAGACCCTCAGTAGCTCGGTACGGGCTTTTGTTAAAGTTTCGAGACAATACCTTCACCGAAGAGTCAAGCAGTATATTGCTCCCTCCTACGTATATCTCGCGAAGAGACCATGAGGATAAAATCAGAGAGATTAGAGCCCACACAGAAGCATACCGACAATCCTTCTTTCCACGTACAATACGAGACTGGAATAGAAGGGAGAACCGATAGAGGTACTCAGGGTACCCTCCGCCACACACCGTCAGGTGGTTGCGGAGTATGGATGTAGATGTAGATGTAGATGTAGAGAAGAATAAGAGAAATCCATTGCGGATGAATCCCCCATGATTGCCAGCGTCTCCGATGGCACGCTCCTTCCTTGTGGGGACCCTCTCAGAGGGCGCTCCCACCTTAGGTCAATATTTACACCTCAGGCCAAACCTCCCAAGAAAGGGACGGAGGGACCAATCGGCATGGTTGGAAGGTGTCAGCTCGAGCAATCACCCCTCCCTGGGCCTGGCTTTTACCAGGGGGTACGTACGGGCCCTACTTGTCTACCCAGGGCAAGGAATTACACTTCTCCCGTCACTGGCTATGCGTGCGAATGCATGGGTCGGCCATCAGGCAAGCACAGGGAGAAAAGAAGAAGAGGGGAAAAAAGGGAGAGAGGGAGAGAAAGGACAGACTGTCTCAAACATCGAGGCAGAGATCATAGGGTGGACAAGAAGGCAAGGAGAAGAAGGCAAGGTAAAAAGGAAGGAAGACAGTGAGAGAGGGAGAAGGACAAAGAAAGGAAACAAACAAAGAAAGGAAGAAACTGGAATAAGCGAAAAACCAAAATGACCACAAATGTAAGTTGTTGAACTGTCCATCTCCGGATGCAGACGCAAACTATCCCCTTGAGGGGAAGGGACTCCTTTTAGTCGTCTCTTATGACAGGCAGGAATACCACGGGCCTATTCTTACCCCGGACCCGCAGGGGGAACTCGGTGACATGTGTCCACATCGTACAACTATATTCAGGTGGTACAGAGAACTCCAAAGAAGAAATTTCACTCTGGAGGATGCTGAGAAGACGGGAAGGCCATGATCAGCAGTTAGAGAGGAAACCATTGATGCTGTGAGGAAAATGCTAGATGAAGACAGACAAGCGACCTATAAGCAGACAGAGGATACCTTAGGACTAAGTGCACCAGAAATTCGTTCGATTCTGCATGATCATTTGCAAGTAAAAAGCTTTGTTGTCTCTCTTGCTGTACAGACTGACGGAAGAGCAGATGACACCTGACATGTGACTTGGTGCCGGGAGGTATTAAAGAAGTTTTCTAAGGGACAATCTCAGTACGTGAATACCATCGTGACAGGTAACAAGATTCGGGTGTATTATTATGATGTGCCAACTACAACTGAAAACAGAGTTTGGGTCTTTCAAGATGAGAACACACCCATAGCTGTAAGAAAATCCTGATCAGTAAAGAAGAAAATGATAGTGTTCATTTATTTTTTCAAATCTACTTTGACACACAGAAGTCAGTCACAGCTAAATAGTATGCTGAGCAGTCCCTGCCCAAAGTCATCTAATCTTTGAAGATCCTGTGACTGAAGTCAAGAATGGACACTTGGTTCCTCCATCAGAACGTTGCAGCTCACCACATCAAAACATAGCATACAGTGAATATTTGTGGGGTACAGGACCTAAACTTCTTGAGCACCCTCCTTACAGACCTTGCTCCTTGTGACTTTTCACAGTTCCCGCATGTAAGATGAAGCTGAGAGGAGTGCAGTACAAAACTTGGGGTACCCTTTGTATGGGCTTGCAATTGTAAAACAACAATGGAATGGTACAAAACAATGTTAGTTGTGACTAGGGCACCTCATACGGAGGCGCACCCACTTGAGGGTTAATTACACCTTTTGAACTTCACCAGTGTAATAGGATGCAGTTTGGGGTTGCGTGTGCACTTGCTATTTTCCAAAACTTTTTTAAACAGCTTGTCAACTATCTTGATGATATACTGGTTAAAGGTCATAAAAATGAGAAACATCTACAAATTTATTACTCATGCCTCCCCCCCCCCCCCCCCCCCAACTTATGTTTCTGGGGACATGTCAATGTTTTTTATGTTTATGCAATATAATACAATATAAATCCTTTATTTGCTTTTTAACATACTCAGATGAAAAGAATTGCCTGATAAATATATCTCTGGGATGATACAATATCTGATGTTTCTACAAAGATTTACGTTTTGGTATTTCTGCTGAATATTCATTTTCATAAATAAATTATTACAGTTTTATTATTTGTAAAAGTAAATTACATTTATTAATGAGCCAAAACATTATGATTGCCTGCTTAATAGTTTGTTTGTCCATCTGTGGAATGTAACACATCACTCATTCTGCATATCAGGGATTCAACAGTTTGCTAGTACGTTTGTTGAGGTATGTGGCATTAGATGTCTACGCACAGGTCATTTAAACTTGCGCAGGTAACAGGCCACCATGTGTGCGGTGAAGGCACCCAATAGTGACCCAGATGGGCTCTACAGGATTTACATCAGGTGAATTTTGTCACCAAGACACCAACATGAGGTCATTATAATGCTCCTCAAACCACTATAGCACAATTCTGGCACCGAGACAAGGACAATTATATTGCTGAAAGATAACATCAAGCATAGAGGGATGAAGGTGCAGCTATCAGCATATCTTCGATTACTATCACAGGTCCCTTGCAAGCGATGGAGAATGTCTACCATAACATATTATTGTCCCCACCAGCCTGCATCCATGCCATTTTGAGGAGCTGTCCACCTCAATGAAGGTATGTGAAGATGACTGTCAACCTAGTGTAACAAAAATGTGATTGACAGTCAACTGATTGATGGTCGAATCCAGATGGTTCCATGCCCACAGCAGTCCTAAGTGATGATGTTGGGTCAACATGTGAACATGTACGGGTGGTCTGCTGTGGAGCTCTTTGTTCAACACAGTACAATGAATGGTGTGCTCCAAAAAACATCAGAGATGCCTTCCATCCGTCCTACTCTACAGACCAAACATGCCCCCAAACCCCATATTCTGTGAAGAGATATTGATGTCCTACCATTTACAGCCTTGTGGTAGTTTCACTGTACTCTTTCCGCAGATGCTCACGACAATGGCACATGAACATTAGACCAGCTTTGTCATTTTCGAGATACTCGTTCACAGGCTCTGTGTAATAATAATCTGTCCTTTGTCAAAGTCCCTTATCTCAATGATTTCCCCACTTACAGCCCATATCTCCACTAGGGTGATCCCCCATCCAACTCTGCCCAGCTCACATACTTTTGTTAACACATCACATGCCCGTAACAACAGCAGGTGGCATCCAACATCACAGTCGACAGAGGTAATAATGTTTTGGCTTAAATGTGTATACTAAACAAAATTACATATACTTATTATATTATTCATTGTCATTACATTTTTGTATTACAAATATCTTCCAGTTTTAGAAGAAAAAGCTTTATTACTCTACAAATTTACTTTGCGTACACCTCTAAAGCTCTAACTATCTGTTTATGCTTTTACATTGTTCCATCTCATTTTGTAACGTAAGGTTCAACGCAGGTGCCACAAAGGGTAAAGTTACGTTTCCTACAAAATGTCAGTGGTCTGCCTTTGCAATCAGCAGACTGATGTCTTTCAGAGTCACGTATTGACATAAAGTGGTCCTTCCCATCATATCTTACTTCAAGGAATGCTCTTCTTGGTGTTGATAAGGGATGTCCCATTCTGCGATTGGTGCCCATTTTCAGATACTGGACAGCAAAACATCATCAGAACTCCAATAAATCTATATATCTGGCCCCATGTACCATATTATCTTGCAGTTCACAACAGCCGTATCAATTATTCTTGTAAAGAGAGCCCGATTCCAATTCTTGCCGCATAAAGAAGCAGCATATTTACCAAAAAGGAAAACATGATGGTCTACTCCTGCCATATGTGTATTGTAATTCTTTACAGACTGTGGCTGCTGAATGGTGGTTTTCTGCTTAGCCATTCTATCCACCTACTTGCTAAAGTGATTGACTCCACAGTATCAAAATTGGTGCCAAAACAGACACATACATTATTTTATTTGACATATGAGATTTCAACATACAAGATTTCAAACTGCCTATTGGCTTCTGTCACGGGTTCTTCGGCCGACGTTCATCTAATGATTTTTCTGACGTTTCGCCAGCACGAGTGGCTGGCATTGTCAAAGCTTCACCCTCCATTGCCGGTGGTGAACTGGAGCCGAGCTCACGGGCGCAGACTATATGTACCTGGCGCGCCAATGTCCGAGGGCTTCTCCGCGGTCATTTCCGGTCTGGTTCTCCTCTTGCTACCTGCAACGGTAGATCGCTGCAGTACGGGAAGCCAGGATCCGTTGACCTTAAGGCTTTCCTCTTTCTTGTTCAAACTGTTCGCGTGTTTTTGTATTTCTACAGCTTCTCTGAAAAAGTGCGTGTGATAGTGCTTCTCTACAGCCAGAACTTCCGTGTCGGCGAATTTTATTACGTGGTCGGTCTCATTCAGTGCGTGCTCTGCCACGGCCAATTTCTCCACCTGTCCCAACCTGCAATGTCGCTTATGCCCTTTGATCCTGGTGTTGATGGATCGTCCAGTCATTCCGACATAAACTTTTCCGCATGTGCATGGTATACAGTATATTCCCAACATTGCAAGTGGGTCTCTTTTCTCCTTCGCCGATCTAAGACACTCTTTGATCTTCCTTGCCGGTTTGAAAATCGTCTTTATGCCATGTTTGCGCAATATATGGCCGATTCTGTCCGTCACTCTGGGAATGTATGGCAGAAAGGCCGTACCCAACATTTCTTTTTCTGGTTCCTTACTTCGCTGAGTGTTTGGCTCTGTTACACTTCTAATATAATTTTTGGAGTACCCATTGCTCCTCAGGACAGTTTCCAGGTGTTGCATTTCTCGTTTGAGGTGTTGCGGCTCACATATTCGTCCTGCTCTCGTTACGAGCATACTAATCATGCCTCTTTTCTGGCTCGGGTGGTGGTTTGACAGTTTGTGTAGGTATCAGTCCGTGTGTGTCGCTTTTCGATAAACACTGTGTCCCAGGTTTTCGCCGTCCCTTGTGCCCAGCACATGTAGAAATGGCAGTTTCTTGTCCTTCTCTACTTCCATTGTAAATGTTATGTTGGCATGGAGGCTGTTCAAGTGTCTGAGGAAGTCACCGAGCTGTTCTTCACCATGGCTCCACACCACGAAAGTATCATCGACGTACCTGTACCACACCTTAGGTTTGCAAGTCGCCGAGTCCAGTGCCTGTGCTTCGAATTGTTCCATGAAGAAGTTGGCCACCACTGGACTGAGAGGACTGCCCATGGCGATGCCTTCCAGCTGTTCGTAGAAATCTCCATTCCACGTAAAATAGCTCATGGTGAGACATGCATGGAAGAGCTTTCTGATGTCCTGCACGAAAATGGAACCGATGTGCTCCAGAGCGTCACTGAGTGGCACTTTCGTAAATAACGAAACAACATCAAAGCTGACTAAGATGTCGTTTGGTGCAAGTTTCAGTTTCTTCAGCTTCTCAATGGAATGTCCTGAGTCCTTAATGCATGTGTAGGTCTTCCCCACGTGTGGCTGGAGCAGAGAGGCCAAGTGTTTTGCCAGTTTACATGTCGGTGATCCAGGAGCGCTAACGATCGGTCTCAGTGAAACGTTCTTATGGATCTTGGGTAATCCATACAGCTGAGGTGGTAGGGCTTCTGTGTTGCGCAGGTTTCTCTGTATGTCCGCCGGCAGAGAAGACGCCTTGACTAATTGATTTGTATTCCGTGTGATACGCTGCGTCGGATCTGTGCTTAGTTTTCAGTATGTCATCGGATCTAATAGGTCTCGGATCTTTTGCTCATGATCTTCGGTCTTCATTACGATGGTCGCATTCCCCTTATCAGCAAGCAGTACCAATATACTCTCGTCGGCGTTGAGATTCTTAATGGCTTGTACCTCTTCTTTCTTCAGGTTGCAAGCTGGTGGTTTTGCTCGGCGCAGTATCCTGGCTGTTTCCGTGCGTATTTCCTCTGCCCTTTCACAAGGAAGGGTACAAATGGCTGCTTCAGTGTTGGCAATGATATCCTCCATAGGTATAGTTCTCAGGATGATAGCGAAATTCCCTCCTTTTTGAAGAACAGTCACTTCCTCTTCAGTCAATTGTTGTTCAGTGAGGTTGACCACTGTGTGTGACATGTCGGGAATCGCCTTGTCGGTCTGCTTCCGGCATCTTTCAAACTTTTTCTTCTGTCGCTCGGTGCAGCGCTCGAGTTCGTTCTGCATGCTCCTGTGGGTCCCAGTCGTCTTTCAAACTTTTTCTTCTGTCGCTCGGTGCAGCGCTCGAGTTCGTTCTGCATGCTCCTGTGGGTGATGCTGTCGATCTTGTCCCAGTCGTCTTTCAAACTTTTTCTTCTGTCGCTCGGTGCAGCGCTCGAGTTCGTTCTGCATGCTCCTGTGGGTGATGCTGTCGATCTTGTCCCAGTCGTCTCGATGCATTCTGCTACTCAGTTGATAGAAAATGTCCAGAAGTTACTGATCCGTTCTTGCCAAGTCTCTCTGTGTTGTATGTATTCGCTCACAAAGAAAAGCTCGTTCCATTCTGTCGTAGATACGATGTGCTTGGGCGGTGGTGAATAGGCACTTACATCTCAGGAACTTCGGTGTAGCACATTCATCTCGGCACCGTGACAGAAAGGCGAGAGAGGACATCAGTCGCGCTTTCTTCTTCCGTCGTTGGTCAAGGTGTCGGTACAATATGTAAATCTCCTCCCCGTAGAGGCGTAATACAAAATTGTTAAGGCTTTCGTGGCCACTTGTTGACAAACTGCCTATTGGCTTCTGTCTCGGGTTCTTCGGCCAACGTTCATCTAATGATTTTTCGGACGTTGGCGCGCCAGGTACATATAGTCTGCGCCCGCGAGCTCGGCTCCAGTTCACCACCGGCAATGGAGGGTGAAGATTTGACAATGCCAGCCACTCGTGCTGACGAAACGTCAGAAAAATCATTAGATGAATGTCGGCCGAAAAACCCGAGACAGAAGCCAATAGGCAGTCTGTCAACAAGTGGCCACGAAAGCCTTAACAATTTTGTATACAAGATTTCCCCATTTGTATCAGAAGTTAAGTCGTAAACAAAACACGGCAATTTTTCCAACAGCTTTGTTTCGTGAAGAGGACACTTTTCAGTTCTGTTTTCTCACACTATACTTGTTACACTAAATTCAGTGTTTTGTAGGTGCAGCAAGAGATCTCAACTAGTGAAACATTACCAGATACATATAGTCTCCGCCCGCGAGCTCGGCTCCAGTTCACCACCGGCAATGGAGGGTGAAGCTTTGACAATGCCAGCCACTTGTGCTGACAAAACGTCAGAAAAATCATTAGATGAACGTCGGCCGAAAAACCCGAGACAGAAGCCAATAGGCAGTTTGTCAACAAGTGGCCACGAAAGCCTTAACAATTTTGTATACAAGATTTCACCATTTGTATCAGAAGTTAAGTCGTAAACAAAACATGGCAACTTTTCCAACTGCTTTGTTTCGTGAAGAGGACACTTTTCAGTTCTGTTTTCTCGCACTTTACTTGTTACACTAAATTCAGTGTTTTGTAGGTGCAGCAAGAGATCTTGACTAGTGAAACATTACCAAGGTCCAATACTAGAAGTGAATGCTTTTATTGTGTTACTTTTATTACAGCTGTGTCAACAGATGATACTGTTTCTCCCAGTGAACTAAAAATGGATCTGTTGTCTTAACACTTGCTAAACAACAATGTAGGCCAATAATGGAAAGTTATTTACTTGCAAATATTATTGCATGAACCTTCTCCTGCACAACTAAAGCCAACAGAAATTAAGAAGTAATTGATAAGATTGTTACGACTACAGAGGTATCTCTTTAATCAGTGTTGTGGGTAAAATCTTCTCAGGTATTGTTGAAAGGAAAGTGCGAGTATTAGTTGAGGACCAATTGGATGAAAATCAGTGTGGGTTTAGGCCTCTTAGAGGCTGTCAAGACCAGATCTTTAGCTTACAGCAAATAATGGAGAAGTGTTATGAGTGGAACATGGAACTGTATCTATGCTTTATAAATCTAGAAAAGGCATATGACCAGGTTCCTAGGAGGAAGTTATTGTCTGTTCTACGAGATTATGGAATAGGAGGCAAACTTTTGAGAGCAATTAAAACTCTTTACATGGATAGTCAGACAGCAGTTAGAGTTGACAGTAAATTGAGTTCATGGTTCAGAGTAGTTTCAGGGGTAAGACAAGGCTGCAAACTGTGGGAAAGAGATATAAATGTATTGAGTGCCAAATAGGAGGAACAAAGTTAGAACAGGTGGACGGTTTCAAGTACTTAGGATGCATATTCTCACAGGATGGCAACATAGTGAAAGAACTGGAAGCGAGGTGTAGCAAAGCTAATGCAGTGAGCGCTCAGCTACGATCTACTCTCTTCTGCAAGAAGGAAGTCAGTACCAAGACTAAGTTATCTCTGCACCGTTCAATCTTTCGATCAACTTTGTTGTATGGGAGCGAAAGCTGGGTGGATTCAGGTTACCTTATCAACAAGGTTGAGGTTACAGATATGAAAGTAGCTAGGATGATTGCAGGTACTAGTAGATGGGAGCAAAGGCACAAGGGTGTCCACAATGCAGAAATCAAAGAAAAACTGGGAATGAACTCTATAGATGTAGCGGTCAGGCAAACAGGCTTAGATGGTGGGGTCATGTTACACGCATGGGAGAAGCAAGGTTACCCAAGAGACTTATGGGTTCAGCAGTAGAGGGTAAGAGGAGTCGGGGCAGACCAAAGAGAAGGTATCTGGATTCGGTTAAGAACGATTTTGAAGTAATAGGCTTAACATCAGAAGAGGCACCAATGTTAGCACTGAATAGGGGATCATGGAGGAATTTTATAAGGGGGACTATGCTCCAGACTGAACGCTATTAGTAATAAAATAAAAAAACAACAGAGCCTAAAAATAGATCAGTGGGAGATGATGGGTTATGCCAAGATGAAAAAAAAAAAATAGGTTGGTTCCCAAACCTGTACAGTACCTGCAAGTATCTGCCACCAAGATTCCTAATTATGCCTGATTTATTCCTCTGGAAGCTTCCACTATCTATTCTTTGGATCAGTTGCACTGCAAGGGCATTCCATTTCCATGGTCCATAGTTGGTCAGTAGAGTTTCGAAGGTTCAATCACTTGCTTTTAACAATGTATCAGCTTCATTTACCATTTGTTTTCACAATGGATGCCTCTCCGCTCAGCATCAGGGACATAGTTTCCCACACCACACCCACAGCATTAGTTTTCAAAACTCAGGCTCAAGAACATTATTCACATAAAAAAGGGAAGCACTGGCTATCATTTTTCAAGTGCATAAATTCAGCATTGCCCTTTATGGAATAAGTTTCATTTAGGTCCTGACCACAAGCCTCACCATGAGCCTCTGCTCTCTCTCTCTTTTTTTTTTTCTTCCCCCCCCCCCCCCCCCTTCCCCCCAATGGTGCCCTCTCAAATGAGTTGCACTTTACAGTGGCTACATTCTGGTAATGCTCCACCCATAATTACATCAAATTACGTCATGACTTCTCCATTTCATGCCACCCCCAACAGTTCGATAGAACATTTTGTACACGCTTGCAAGACCCAAATGTTAAGCACTATGAGGAAAGCCATATCCTAAATGGTTCTCAGTGCCTTCCTAGCTTCTTGCACAATTGATGCCCATACACAGCCACAGTCAGGCATAGTTGCTGTGTAGATATCCTCACTGGATGATGCTCTGCCTCTTTCATAACACCATCAAGTTGAGTCAAAGAAGCAATGGTTTCTAATGCGGACACTCCTATATGGATGCCTACCACTGGGTGACCATGGCTTAGATCCAGGGGTCGATTCTGGTGCAACAAGGCTGTACTGGCGGTAACAGCATGGGGGCTGTCCTCCAGGTATTGGAATCAATTTCTCTTGTGGTATCCCAGACAGATGTCTATGCCATCCAAGGAGCTACTGTAGTAGCAGTTGCCTGAACACCATGATCACCAGTGATAATGAGCATTTAGTCGTTCCATCTCCTTCATAACTGCCACTGGAGATCTCTATGAACTTTTTATCACATTCTCCACTGGCAGAATCACTGGTGGTTCAGGCATCGTAAACTGGGAAGCTAGTAATTGCTTCTTCACCTCCTCTCCCACACCAGAGCATCAAAGCTCCAGAACTGCCACCTGGGACCTCATCTGGCACTGGTCCAATGCAGCTACCCCCCCCCCCCCCCGCCCCCCCCCCCCACACACACACACACACACACACACACACACACACATCATTCATATCGTTTTTGGATCTATGCATCAATCCAAGAAGGGAGGGATCATGTAATCCCAAAGGACATATCAATTAATATTATTAGTACACCTCATTACAATTATACTGACAAGGTCACTGTGAGTGGAGAGCAGCACCGACTTTCGTCATCAGGTTACATGGGCCCATCAGTTGGCCAATTAAGAATCAAGCAGTCACTGGCTCACTCTCACTTTTGTTTGATAGCTAATGTACTCCTCTCCAAGGCCGACTGAAGTACTGATGATTACCCTGCACAATACCAGTTATATCTGGTTTTTTTTTTTTTTTTTTTTTTTCGACTGATCTTGTTATCTGTCCATGGCAACTGAGCCTGCTTGTGATATAAATGTAGTAATGTCAACCTACTGCTGTTAAGTACTACTTAATTGGCCAAGTAATGGATTTCAGCCTCACCTAATAACATTTTCTGCCACCATACATTACACTGTATTGATTCCAATAGTTTTCATTTGTAGTCCTGGAAAGATTCACCTGATGAGTATCTCCTATCAACTATACTTCATTAATTCTGTATTTCAGACTGTTCAATGCAGTGTTAATAAATGACTTTTGTGATCTAAATTGGAGACTATAAAAAAAGATAATTGTAAATAAGTTGTCAGAAAAAATATTACCTGTGTAATTCAGAGAATACAAATGTTCAAGGGCGAATTTCCAGATGGAACAGGCTGTGAAGTAGTCAAAGACATCAACCTTGTTCTGCTCAGTAGTATATTCTGCAAATGGCTGATCAAACTTATCCTAGCTCGCAGACTGATGGTGACAATCTATGTGAGTGAGCGACTGGTTAATGGTCATGCTGTGTAACAGTTGTAACACAACTGATGGATGTCATGGCTCTGGGCCTATATCTGATGATTTTGGATATTTCATGTCCTCTTATAGGCAGGATTAACTGTGAAAGCAGTTACCCGACCTATAAAAATTAATATTTTTTCCAGAGTGAAATGTTTACTCTGTAGCTGAATGTGTGCTGATATGAAACTTGCTGGCAGATTAAAGCCTTGTACTGGACCGAGACTCAAACTCAGGACAGGTCGTGATTGGGCAGCTTTGACGGTAAAGTGTTTGCCCATGAAGGCACAGTTCCTGAGTGTGAGTATCAGTCTGGCATACAGTTTTAATTTGCCAAGAAATTTGAATACCGTTTGTTCATTCACCTTTTATTTTTCCAATACCATTCATCTGATTATGATGAGATTTTTGTGAGTTGTGCTCATGTCTCCAAAGGTTTCTATTGCCAATAGGGAGGAGAGGTGAAAAAGATGTGACATAGAAGCTTAATTCTGTAAATGCATGACACACTTATGTGTACAAATACTGCACAGTAACACGTAAAATAAGGGAAAAGCAACCATTCACGTACATCAGGATGATGTGTACAGCACAGAAACACATAATAGAAAACAGAATTCAAGCACTAGCTCTTTTTCTTGCAATATCACACATATTCACAAACACAATTACACAGACACCCAAACACACACTTTCGTGTCATGGCAAGATTTGAGACTGAATTAGTATTAGCCTCTTAATTACCGTTTAACTTCCTCCTTCTTACCCTACGTATCACTTTTATCTTTCTCGTTGTGATAAAAAGAACAGCCTGTGCAAGTCTACCCATGTATTTAAATCATGTCGCCCATTACATATGTCACACTATAGCACAGGAGAGTATATAGCTCTCCTACACACTTTCAACTTTTGATATGCGAAAAAAATCGTTACCAATGTAATACAGTTTTAAAGAAGTAACAACAACATATCAATGGAAACTGAAATGGGTGTCTTTCACAAGATAACAACTTTTTTTTTTAATAAATAATATTACTACACTAGTGGTCTCTATTGACTGACTTAACTAAAAATGCTATTATGTGCGGATGCAAAATTTAAATTAAAATCTCTTACTTTGTTTCTAATTCTTCTTGCTGTTTTATTTCATTAGCACACTGCTGAGACACTTGTTCACAGTTCTTTTGTTGCTCTAATAGATTTTTTCTCTGTCTTTCAACAAGTTCCTCTAGTTGCTGTACCCTTTTTTCCATTTCTTTGCACTGTGAATCCTTCTGGGTTTGCCATTCTATAACTCTAGCTGACTCGGCCTTCAATTTTGCTTGGAAATCATTCATTCCCTGTGATACTGACATAGATCCTTGCTGCTTTGATGTACTAGAGGGTATATTACTTTCAGAAAGTGTCTGCTTTTTGGTAGTCCTTGAGTGCCTCTGTTGTTGCACTTGGATTCTACTTAACTGGTTGATACGTGTTTGTTGTATTGCTTGCTGCATTTTTTAACACTACAATGTCTCTGTAGAAGTAATAAATGAAAAAATTATTAAGTCAAAAACTCAGTTTTCATGAAAATGTCATATGTTTGTTTGCTTACACCAACTTAGTCAAGCAAGTAAAACATAAAAAACAGATTACACTGATCCACACTACTTAAAGCATTCATATTTGCAGAGATACAAGGGCACAATTTCATAACAAAGTTTTTTTGTTTCTTTTCATGTACATTTAATTTTTAGTGTATCTTTTACTATGTAACACTGTATCTTAATAAACAAAGTAATACAGGCTGCCTCTGACAGAACTGAAATTCATTTGTTCATTTGCCTGATCTTCCATAAGCCGCTTTTGAAAGGAGAGCTTTCAGGGCAGTAGAATGTCAAGCTATATGTTAAAAGGCTGAAGCAGGCTTCACAGGCATTTTCGGTAAAATATACTATGCAGCAATCTGGTAGTGGAGGGAATTGTGGAGGGAGGGAAGGGTAAAAATTGTAGAGGGAGACCGAGGGATAAATACGGTATGCAGATTGAAATGGATGTAGGTGCAGTAGTTAGCGTGGGGAGCTACAACAAACCAGTCTTCGGAGTGAAGACCACAAGAGCAATAATAATAATACTATTAAAGTACTATTTCTTTCCATGCAGGCTGCTACAAGAAGAAAGCAAGTTACGACTGTGCCTACACAGGAAGTGTGATAACTTTTTATAGGGATTTGCATCACTATATGACAAAATGAGGACGTTTCTGAAATGTTGTAAACACTTAATCCATTCAGGTAATAAGTTCTCCAGGTCCCCTAAAACTGTAGGTAACAAAAAATGTATCAAGTAATTATTAGTAACATAACCAAATTTAAGGTAGCAAACATACAAATAAAATATGTAATTATATACATAAAACTCTGCTATGCATCAGTAATTTATTTAATTCTGTGACTATACATTTCACTTATTTTTAAACCACATAATTAAAAATAATGTCTGTGGAAAAGTACACAGGTCCCTAGTATTGACTGCATGGTGTGTTTCTACATGGGCCTGTAATGCCTGTCAAAAAAAGTTAAGTACCTGGGAGGAGAAAACAAAACTTCACGAGCTGAGAGGGTATGTGATGTTATTGCTGTGATCAAATTTACAAATGACTTTGCAGTATGAGCTCAGTTATCAGTTTGGCATTTCACCCCTTCTGACCTGGACCTACACACTGATTCGAATCGGAAGATGACGTAAGGCCATCAATTCTCCCCTAAGACAAGTTGGCCCACAACTGTTGTAACTAGTCCTTGATACCTAGGATATTTGGTATTGACATACAATCTGGTCCCACATGTTCTATTGGCGACATCACACAGATAGTTTGTGAACACATGTGCATGTGTGGACGAACATTGTCCTGTTGGAAACACACCATGATACTGTCACATGAGAGCTAACACTTAAGGATGCATCGTGTCTGTGACATACTAATGTGTTGTCAAAGCTCCCTTAACCAGTACCAGTTTTGATCTAAGTACAGACCCACTGGCTCCCCACACCATGAAAAGAGGAAAACTGCTGTGCATCTCCAAAACATTGGAAGAATGGAAAATCTCCCATGGTGGCCACCATACTAGCCAATGATTGTTATCTAGCATAAGGCAGAACTGAGATTCAGTTGCTGAACATAATGTGAGGCCATTCATCAACAGTCCATACTTACACGTCACAGCATCACTCCTTTCCCTAGTCCGGCTACTGCTTGTCACTGAACAATTGTGCAGAATGACACAGAATGTTGTAGGGAGTCCATTACTTGTTCTCAGATGGCAGGCTCATATGTGAAGGGATTCTGACATGTTTGGTGCACACTGCATATATCCTTCTTTGTGGTGGTCACTTAGGATGGCAGTTATCCAGGAAGGTTATCCACTGGTGGCCATCACCTGGCAGCAGGAGGAACTGGTACAGATGGCCCTCTTTGAAAAGAGTGGAGGGGATGCTGGCCCAGTTCCCAATTTCTGGAGGGTCTATCTAGATCATTGTGCACTCATTTTTGTCTGTGAGGGGGTGCACATGGTAGAATGGCTTAAGGACAAGGTGCCCATGATATCCCCATGGGAAGATGCGAAGCTGCTTGTTAAGACCGCAAAGATATCATTATGGGTACCTATGATCCTTAAGTAAGTCTCTCCCAAGACTCTGTTCAGGAAAATAGGGGCCCAGAGCCCAAAGGTCTCGACAGAAGAGTGGAGAGAGATTAACCAGAAGGTTGCTCCGGAAGAACGAACCCTGGTGGTGGAGGTCGAGGAGAAGTCCCTGAAGGCGATGCGGGAGCAGGACCTGAAACTGGATGACACCTTTATAGCATGGCCTCATCACGTGGACCGTCTCCAGGAATTTTTACATCATATGAATTCCATCCATGAAAATATTAAGTTCACAATGGAAACTGAAAAAGATGGTTGTTTGCCATTTTTAGATGTTTTGGTACGGCGCAAGAATGATGGCACACTTGGTCGTTCGGTGTACTTGAAACCGACCCATACAGATTTGTATCTGCAAGCTACCAGTTGGCACCATCCGGAACAAACAATGGGTGTCCTTAAAATTTTAATCCACCGTGCCCATACTATTTCTGACGTCGACAGTCTCCAAGCGGAACTGAAACACCTGCAAAAAGTATTCCTGATGAATGGCTTTTCATCTAAGCAAGTGAACAGAGCTATGCAGTCCTACAAACGACGCAACAAGGAAGAAGTAGAGGTCTTCAGGTCAATGGCTTATTTGCCTTTTATTGGGAACATCTTGTCACAGATAGGTAGAATATTGAGGAAGCATCAAGTTAGAGTCATATTTCGCCCTCCTCCTAAAATATCATCACTGGTGGGATCCGTTAAGGATGACCTGGGCCTACGTAAATCAGGTGTCTACAAGATCCCGTGTGATTGCGGCAAGTCATATATAGGGCAGACAACAAGAACGATGCAGGAAAGTATTGTGGAACACCAGCGGCATACTCGCCTTCTCCAACCCACCAAGTCCGCAATCGCTGAACATTGCATTTCTACTGGCCATTCAATGAATTACAATGATACAAAAATTGTGGCTCAAACATCACATTTCTGGAGTTCAATTATAAATGAATCCATAGAAATAAAATTGTCAGACAGCGAGACTCTTATCAATCGAGATAGCGGTTAAATTCCGCTTGGAATCCCATTGTAGAGAAACTTCGTAGTCAACGTAGTTATCAGTATAAAGATGAAGATCGATCTGATATCGAAATGCCAAGTTTTCACCGCGAAGGGCGCCAGGCGCAGCACACGGAGTTGTGAACGCGCACGCCTAACAGTACATGCGCAGCGCATGCGCAATGCAGCCGCCTTTGGCTTTAAATAGCAGAGCTCAGCTCATATTCACCAGTACTTCTCCAGCTGTACTCACCTGAAGATGGCCAAAAGACTTTTTGCCGAAATATCGTAGCAAGATGTTACTGACTTACGGCAGTTCTCCTGTGTTTTTATGGAACAAACAGTACACCGGAAATATTTCAAACATCACAGGACCTGAAATTGCTTTTAGGGTTCTCGCAGGTCACCATCAGGGTTCTCAAAGACCTCAAAGATTGCAGCAAGATGGAGCCTGGAGGTGCTGCAGATTAATCTGCAGCACAGTATAGGGGCCTCTGATGCCCTGAGCCGCTGCCTGGGGAGACAGGAAGCGGATGAGGCCCTGATACAAGAACCCTGTTTATACAAAGGGGGTGTACCGGGCCTCGGTGGCAGTGGAGATCTATGCTAGAAATCTAAGAAACTCCAAACATACATCTATGTAAGAAATGGCATTTCTTTCATGCCAATGATGGATTTCTGCTCTACGGACTTAGTGACCATTAAAATGCAGTAATATGAGGAAGGTATCACGAGGAAAATTATTTTGGCCTCAGCATACCTTCCTTATGAAGACAACTCTCCTCCTCCCTTGGAGGTGAGGAGACTGGTAGAGACTTGCCATCAGCACAGTGATCAACTGCTGGTGGGATGCAATGCCAATGCCCACAACCTAGTGAGGGGCAGCAAGAACACCAACAGTAGAGGTAAGTACCTTCTTGAATTTCTTTTAGCTAACAGCTACATTCAGGAATATCAGAAGGGAAGAAGTAATTGACATAACCCACGATAATAGGTAGCTATGTCAAACAATGGCATGTGGTGTTGGAACCATCCTCATCGGATCACATGTACATCAAATTCAAGGTTGAAATGGGAATCAGACAGACCATGATCTATAGGAATACCAGAAAACAGACTGGGAGACATATAGGAGGAACCTTGACTTAGGCTTATCGGAAGTTAAAACCTCAATGAGGAATCCAGTAGAATTTGAGGAAGTAGCAGAGGCTGTTACCTCTGCCATAGTGACCTCATATCAGGACAACTGCACAATCACCAGGACGTGCACAAATAGGAGTGTTCCTTGGTGGAATAACAAACTGGAAATGCAAAGAAAACAGGTATGGATACTGTTTAATATTGTGAGACATAAAGGACAATGGGCTAAATATCATGAGGCCTTTGTCAATTACAATCTTGCAATAAGACAAGCAAAGGAGGAAGTGGAGGGCACGGCTGGACAAGCCACACTTCACAAGGTTCTCACTAGAGTATCAACCAATCCACAAGGTATGTTGAGGAAAAAGGATGGGGAATATACAAAGATAGCACATGAGACTGGAATTGCTCCTCCAAACTCACTTTTCTCAATATGCTCTGCCGGACAACACAGACCAGTATGTGACCTCAGAGAGACAACGGTTCTCAGGTACTCGAAGAGAGAACTGGGAATCGGCCAAGGAGTGTGTGAATTTCAACAAAATCCAGTGGGCGTTAGGAACATTCCAACCGTTCAAGTCACCTGGCACAGATGGAATTTTTCCAGCTCTCCTGCAACAGGCATGAGGAAAGCTCATATGTGTCCTATGCAAGCCATTCAGGGTTAGCCTAGCAATAGGAATCATTCCCAATGCTTGGAGGGCAGTGAAGGTTGTCTTCATTCCAAAGCCAGGGAGAATTCATACCAAGGCCAAGGATATGAGACCAATCAGTCTGTCCTCCTTCATTCTCAAAACATTGGAAAAATGGTTAATGTATACGTTGGGGAGAGGAGGCTAAGTAGGGTCCCTCTACACCCGAACCAACATGCATGCCAACCAGGTAAATCATGTGAGACAGCTCTCCACCAACTCATTGGGAAGGTGGAAAAAGCACTTCACTTACAAGAAATAGTCCTCTGCATCTTCCAGAACAGCGGGTTGTTGCTAAGGAGCTTGCTAAGGTGCCGAGATTGGCCTGCTTAGCCATAATGGGTGGAATTAGCAGCACACCAACAGCTAGACCGGAAGCCATGCTAGATATGCCTCCACTTCACCTTTGGGTCAAGATGGAGGCAGCAGCTGGGACACACAGACTCAAAACTGGCAAAAACAGGGTCTCATTCGGATATCCAGAATCACACACTAACACAGTGAGTGAGGTAAATATAGGAATGGCTGGGGAAATGCCAGTTGACTATATAATAACTTCCTTCGACAAGCTTTACAGCATAATAACAGGAAGTAGGGAGCAGTGGGAAAAAACAGTTCAACACTGTACGGGGGATGTCGTTTGGTTCACCAATGGGTCGAAAACAGACCAAGGCATTGGGGCAGGGGTGTAGGGGGTTCAGCCAAGACTGGAGAACATCATCTCTCTAGGGAAACTAGCTTCTGTATTACAGCAATCAGGACATGTGTGGAGGAGAATATGCATAGGTGTTACAATGACCATAGCATCTACATCTATTCAGACAGCCAGGCAGCCCCGAAATCATTGGCAGCTCCTGCAACAAGATCTAAGATTGTTGCAGATTGCCACAGGGCTCTGGTGGAGCTAGGGGGAAGCAATAGGGCGAACCTAGTGTGGGTCCCTGGCCACTCAGGGATCTGTGGCAATGAACAAGCCGATAGATTGGCTGGGTGGGGGCAACAACTTCATTTATTGAACCGGAACCTGTGCTGACAATCACCAAGGCTATGATCAAATTAGAACTACGGAACTGGCTTAGGAAACAGCATGTAGGATATTGGACCAAGGTCCATAAACAAAAACATGGTAAGGTAATGATGCCCAATCCATGTTTTAAAAGAAGCTCTCTAACCCTGGGATTGAACAGGAAAGAGATAAAACTCATGACTGGATTGATGACCGGCCATCGGAATTTCAAAAAACACCCACACACAATGGGTATAATGGAAGAGGACCCTAAATGTAAGATATGTGATGCGGGTGGAGAAACTGCATCACACCTAATCTTCGAATTCATGGCATTGGAGAGTAAAAGATACAGAATCTTCAGGACAACTAGACCTGAAGAAATTGTGTCTAACAAAAAACTGGTAGAGGGACTCCTTGCACTATTTAAGGGCACTGGTTGGCTTTACTAGGTATTCAGGGAGTGATACCGCACAATAAACCTAGTTTCGGTGCAGGCAGTGGCGGGTCAGACCTAAGCTTCCCTGTTAAAATCATGCAAAATTCCCATGCAGTCCAACACTGGGCCACTGTCACATCTGAATGCCCCAAAAATCTGAATACCACACGATTTGACCAGCCAGCCAAATGGGAAACCACAGTGATGAAACTCTTTCAGGTGCTGATAACGCTGTCTCACATGAGTCTGAGGCATTTCCATGTTCTTCACAGCGATCACTCAACACCCAATTCCATACATGCCCCTTTTATGCCCTACCAGTCCTAGCAACAACACTAAATATGAGGAACACTAAATATGAATAACACTAATGCACCCTGTTGACCGTTCTACCTGTCAGAGAACTGCTTCTTTTAGGTACCTGCCGATGATGCATTCATATACAAAGTTACACTGATATCCAACCATGTTTTTTGGGTGCTTCATTTTCTGTCAACGAGTGAATGAAATACAATAACTTAACGAACACAGTAGTTGGCTATTGTCAGAATATGTACCTAGGTAGAGGACAAACAAGTTAAATAAACTCCCTATCAGATTGAAACTGTATGCCAGACAATGACTCGAACCAGAGAACCTTGTCTTTTATGGGCATGTACCCTATCAACTGAGCTATCCAAACACAACTCATGACTGACCCTCACAACTTCACTTCCTACCTTTACAGAAGTTCTCCTGTTTCAAATCAGCACACACTCCACTGTAGAGTGAAAACTTGATTCTGGAAACAATCCCCTATGCTCTATCTGAAGACAGAAGTAAAGACATGATGGTGTGTTGTGAGCTGTGCCTGGATAGCTCAGTGTGAGCAATTGCCAACAAAAGGCAAAACTTCAATGTTTGAGTCTCAGTCTGGCACACAGTTCTGATCTTCCAGAAGTTTCAAATCAGCTCACACTCTGCTGCAGAGTGAAAACTCGTTTTGAAAATAAATACTCTTTTGGCATCAATCATATAATGAAGAAAAGCACTTTTTAATAAGAAATCAGAATTTTTTTACTCCATCATATAATGCATAAATTTTTTTGCTCTACAACGGAGTGTATAAGATATAGAAACGTTGTTTCAGACTATGGCCAAATCCCATACTAAACAAAAACTGAATGCCATAGGGTGGCCACATTCTTACCAATGGAATCATCTGACGATGCCTCACTAACCAGTTCCTCGTATCCTCTTTACCAAACACCATGCAGCTTCTCCATTATAACTTGTTACATGAATACTGGTATCTCCAACTTAAAAAATGTGGGAGAGAGTAACATTCACAGACTAGGGTTCTTTTCGGAACAAATCTTTCACTTTAGAATAGAGACTGTTTACACTGTAACTATATTCAGTGCAGGGAACTGGGCCCAGATATTTGCTGTGTTTCTAATAGTTACCCAAACTGATGCCTTCCATAATCACCATAACGATCAATGTTCTGCAAAGAAACTTTTCCATGCTCTTTGACATGTACTAGTTGTACTGAAAATTAAAATAACTACACAGAATAAAACAAACAATGGAAGTCCAGGCTGAAATAACAAACATATGGAACAGACCGACTGCTACTCACCAGACAGAGGTGGCACTGAGTCACAGAGATGCACAGTGGGAAACTCTGCTACAATATTTAAGCTTTCTGACAATGTCCTTTTCCCAAAATAGTAACCACACATACACACAATTCCACTGTATCCATATGCTGGGACCCAAGCTATGTGATGGATAGCAATCTATCCTTTCCATACTGTTGTTATAAAGATAAAAAGCTATGTATCAAATCCAAGGTAACATATATGACACAGCATGAGTCTTCTTGCAACATTCTTGGACTAGGACATTTCACAATATTTTGGATAAGGAATGTGTCTTTCAGTTTTCAAGGAACTAATGAAAGTGGTATATGAAATGAAAAGTGGCTATAAACAGAGAGAAAAAATTGCAACATCAAGAAGAAGTTGTGCGAAGTAAACGAAAGTTAGTAGGCATGTTTCTGCATCTGAAAGATAATGTCCATTCAGATTTTACACCAGTCACATAAGAGTGATGCTGGTAGTGTTATTATGAGGATGCAAATCAGGTTTGCGTTAAATAAATGATTGAACCATTGTGTGCATTAGCTATCTTAGAGACTATATGTGCTGAGTTGTTGTTAGTCAAGAATGCCTTTACGATAACAAAGATGAGGCTGTGCATTAGGGCTACAAAAGAAGCTGGATGTTCCTTTGCAATACTGTGGGAAGACTTGACAGGAATGTAATCACTATATGTGATTGCTGGAAGCAGTGATCACGAGAATGTACAGTCACAAGAAGACAGGGCTCCAGGTGGCCAAGTGGCACTACCAAGAACGAAGACCGTCATGTTCAGCATATGGCTTTAGCGCATCAAACAGCATCTGCAGCAATAATTTGAGCAGCAGTTGCCACCACTGTGACATAATAAACCGTTACATCATGGACAGCTCAGAGCTAGACATCCTTAATGTGCATTCCACTGACCCTAAACCACTGCCATTTGAGAATTCTGTGATGTTAAACGAGAGCTCACTGGAGGGCAGGGTGCCGATCTGTTGTGTTTACTGATGCAAGCAGTTTCTGTTCGGTGCCTGTGACGGCTGTGTGTCGGTTAGGAGGAGGACCATTGAGGGCCTGCAACCAAACTGTCTGTGTGCCTACACAATGGACCTACACCTGGAGTTATGATTTGGGGTGCGATTTCCTATGATACCAGGAGCAGTATCAGGAACAGTTACCCCAAGCACCCTGATTTCAAATTTGAACATCTATACGGTGATTCAACTGTTGTGCTGCCATTCATGAACAGCATTCCAGGCGTGTTTGCAAGAGGGTAATGCTCATTTACTTACCACCATCGTTCTACAGAGTGTAAACATGTTGCCTTGGCCTACTCAGTCACCAGATCTGTCCCCAATCAAGCACATATTGGACATCATCAGACAACAGCCCCAGCATCATCCACAAACAGCATTTGCTGTCTATGTACTAAAAGATCAAGGGCAACAAGCATGAAACTCCATCCCACACAATGACATTCAGCACCTGTACAACACAATGCATGCATGTTTGCATGCCTGCATTCAACATTCTGGTGATTACACCAATTATTATTAATGTACCAGTGTTTCATTTTTGCAATGGCTTAGCTCACAGTTTCAGTAAGCTGTAATCTTGCAATGTTAATCGCTTAAATATGATACCTAGACAAATGTATTTCCAAAATTTCATTACTCTACACTAGTGTCTGAATGGTTTACCAGAAACAGGCTAATAGTTAATCCCCAAAAAATGGTACTCATGAATTTCCATACTGATCAAAATAAAAATCCGGCACAACCTGTAATATGTATAGATAACCAAAACATTAGTTCTGTCAATGAAACTAAATTTCTTGGGATTCATATCCAGGAAAATCTTAAATGGAACACTCATATGACAGCCATAAATTCAAAACTAGCAAAAATGAGCTATGTGGTAAGAATTCTCTGCAACAGTACTAGTGCAGAAACAGTTAGGGCTGTATACTTTGCTCGTGTACATTCAATACTGAAGTACGGTATCATTTTCTGGGGAAATGTACATCAGACCATAACAGTTTTCAGGAAACAAAAGGCAATTATAAGAATAATGAAACTAGTGAGCAGCAGAAAATCATGCAAACCTTCCTTTAAAGATCTAAAGGTCCTACCCCTTCCCTGCATTTATATACTGGAAGTAGGCACGCATGTCAAAAAAAGCATACTGAGAAAAGGAAACCTTTTTCCTCAAAACAAAAGTGTCCATGATTACAGTACCAGGTCAGACAGTGACATACATGTCAATCATTGTAACACCACATTATGCCAAAAAGGTGTATATCATGCAGGAACAAAACTTTACAACAGATTACCGAGACATATAAAATCTCTTACTGAACTACAAAGCTTTAAAAAGTCTGTGACAGCCTACCTTCTGAAAAACTGCTACTATTCAATCTCACAGTATCTTATGCCAGAAAAATGTAATTTGTATCTTTAATTGTAGAAATAAGTTATAAATATACAGTATTTCAAAAATTTGTAATTATTAACTGTATAGATCCAATTTGCCATAAAAATTTATAAAATTCATGTTTGACATTTGAAAATCCAATAGCTAAAAAGGTTTTCCGTCCAATATCCTGTGTACAATATATGTACTTAAAAAGAGATTTATATGGACAAATAAATAAATAAATAAAATTATTTTTTAGTATTGCAATCTTTTTTCTGTCAGTGTTTGTATTTTCCAAATATAACAAAGTTAACCATAAATTCATGTACTGGTGTAACAGTAAAAATGAAAATTTTAATATTCCTGTTCAAAATATGTGACATCAATTTCTTTTTCTTCCCAGAGCAAGAAGAATGTATTTTCCAAAACTAGTACCACTGACAGTTGCATCTGTGAATCATATTGGCAATACAGTCCAAACTACTGAAAATGGCTGTCACCAATGTATTTGGACATATGGTTCTGATCACACACCTAGCAATCTATACAATTACTTCTGTGCTGAAGCTGTGAAACAGTTCCTTCTGGCTTGAGAACTTCTATGCTCTAATTTCATCACCAAGTGAGTCTTCTTGAACAACCAATTCTAATTGAATAATGTCAGTTTCTGAAATATGACATGCAGCATTCTGTATCATTTTATTAGGCATGTGACAAGTACTCTGACTCCAAAATACTGGCTAAATCTAGTGGCCATGTCTCGTACACCTGGGAAAGTTAGCTGGCTAAACTGGAGAAAAACAATGAAAAGTGAAACAGTAATATGTATTCAGAGAATACCACCAAAATAAGAAAGTAATCCGACTTTGGCAGAAAATGAAGAGCAATGCAACAGGGTTGCAGAACAGAAACACTGTCAGTGAGAGCAAGAAAAACTTAAAATGCAGCAACAAGACTTCATAAAATTTCTCCTCAAGCATTGGGGAAAACAGTCTTCAGAGCTGAGAAAACACTGCCAGTCACCCAGTAAACAACAATGGCACTACAGAAAATGTATTGCAAACCATCACCACCAAAAAACATAGTTGTTGCTGAAACATTACGGAAGAAGAGATCTGATATCATTGTACATTATGTCAGTGATGTGATTAAGGCTTTATTTCTATGTCCACGATGATAACAATTATCAGTTCTGACTGTAGTATAGGACTACATGATGAAAAGACTAATTTTCTAGAAACTGACAATGTCATCTTTATGTGGCCAGGTGACAAGAATGAATATGTTCTGACTTATGATACTGACAGTGTATGTTTTACCAGAACCAATGTCCGGCAAGAGGGATGAACTAAATTTTGCTGTTGGGTTTTCAAGATGTACAATGTGTTACATAGTTGGTATAATTATACTGTTGGCTTGTTTCATACTTAACACCTGTTTATGAATATAGCCTTAAGTATACTATTACCTTAACATTTAATGTCTGTTTATAAATGTAGCCTTGCAAAGTAATTGTGGACCTCATTCCAACACCTTTTTGTGAAGTGTGGGTATCATTGTGGGGTTTACTAATCAATTCATAGAATAAGTAAGCCTTTTCTCTTGTATCAAGGTGTCCTTGTGGTATATTTAAATCATTTTTAAGTTCTATGGCCATTAAATTTGTTATGGGCAAAAGTCACATGCCTAAAAGTCATATGCCAAATAGGTACTAGCATCTATAATGATACATAACAAGTAGTAGAAATATAGAAATAAAGTCTCGTTACCATGTAATCATAATGAAAGGTTCCGGCTACCAGTAAAATTTTCCAGAACCAACATCTGGCAAGACACACTAACTAATTTTTGCTGTGTGTTAAGTAGTTGGTATTTATTTATTTATTTAGTACCCATATTATTACATCGTTATATTGGGCTTGTAAAAGTACAACAGTATAAAATATTACATATTTGCATCATGTACAAAATCTTATCATCGGTATCAACACATCTTTATAATGAAAACATTATTCTGCTTAATTAGATTATAAAATTATTTATGTAAATACAATAGAATAAAAGCTAGCGTAACTCCTTGGTTGATTTTCCTAAAACTATTAAATACCATTACTTCAGTTAACTAGGCATAGCAACATACAGCACAAAAGTGCGGTGCATAATGAAATACATGCAGGGCTGAAAGAAGTTTGGTTTTATCTAGGAATGGTTTGACAATTATGAATTTTTGTTTAGAGAGTTATGAAGCAGACCTACAGATCTGAGCAAAATTCCAGGTATTCATTAATGCTGCAGAAGCTGTTGTTTATTAGTAGATTTTTTAGTCCTTTTTTGAATGTATTAATGCTTGGTATTTTTTTGATGCTATCTGGCAATGCAAGGTACAGAATTTTTGGTTTGTAAACAGCACTGTCACGATATATTGATTTTCTGTGAACATCCCTATTATAGTCATCCCAGTCGCTTGTCTGATAATTGCAGATCTCACGATTCAAAGCTGAAACTTGATGGTTTTTAATGAAGCAGATGCTTTCAAATATAAATATAGATGGCAAGGTCATTATTTTTAATTCCTTAAAGTTACCTATACATGGTGCTCTGTAAGCAACATCACTTATTAATCTTACAGCTTTCTTCTGGAGCCTAAAAGACTGCTTTGCAAAAGAAGAATTTCTCCAGAACACTATACCATACTTCAGTAGACTATGTATGTATGCGTAATAAGCACTTACCACTGTTTCGGTATTGCAGCAATCTTTAAGCACTCTTTAATATGTAACAGTACTTGCTTAATTTTTTGCTAAGCATTTCTTAGATAATCCTAAAAATTTTATGTGATTCTTTTTCTGAATTTGGCTATTCGATAATGTAAATTTTACATTGGTCCTATTTTTGTTCTTTATATGGTTGAAGTTCATCCATACAGTTTTCTTGTCATTGACAACTAGACAGTCATCTTTAAACTATTTTTCTGCCACTTCTGCTGTTTTGGCAATTTTTGCTGCATCTCATAATCATTCTTCCGTTTTATAATGAAACGTATCGTCAGCAAATTATATGGTATCAGCTGTTGAAAACTGTTGTGGTATGGCTTAACTGTTTTATATTCAGAATGGTACACATTTCGATCCTGAGAAATTTGCACTCTTTGTTTCCAATCAGTTTAATTATACTCTTAACCTCTTAACTTGTTTCATACTTGTCTAACAAAACTTCTGAATATTTTCTAAAATTACCACAGTGATCTTTTCCCATGTCTTTTCTTGGTGACATGACTCACAAATGTAAACTATTTTATATACAAAAATATGGTTCTAACTTGAAATGAGTGATTATTCTAACTGTACTAGTTGTCATTAACTTTTGTAAATTGAAAGGTATATGACAACTATTAAACAGCAGGAGCAATGGTACATTTAACTTTTAAATGTCACATGCATAACGGAAAAAAATGCTGTGAAATGCCTCAACTGTAGATTAGAGTTTAAGAACAGGTAATACTTGAAAGTCCTTAACTTTTTAAATTGTAATTTCCATTTCTTGGTGATGTTATTTCATCTTTGTCTTTCGCAATACCTCTGTCACCCTGTTAAGAGTTACGTGCAGGTCAAAAGACAGCCAAGTGATATTTTCTACACTGAGAGAGACAGACATCACTTTGAGGTGTTATCAGTGTGCTCTCCGCTTCTGCACAACATCACACACTTCGAATGTTCTCTCCCGTGGCAGCTGATACCAACAGGGTAAACTGTTCAAAATGTCTGTTTACACTGAATACTATCACTATTGTTTATTAATGTAATAATCATGCAGCAGTTACGATAGACAATAGTTAGTATGATGATAATGTAGCTGTTGCATACATACACTGCCACAGAAATTATCATAAAATGTTCTACATTCTAGCCAAAGTGCACACTACAGACAGATGTGACAGAATTATGCTGCTGGCTGGTAATTCACTTTGTACACTTCCTCTTATTACTGCCTATCACCGCTTCAAAATACATGACTCTCATTAAATCACTTCCACATATGATTACCACTTTAAAGATGAGAAATTACTGAATCACTCCAGAGAAATACTTACACTCCATTATAGTACTAGTATATTTCTGTGGGTGAAATCAGTTACAAATATTCTGCTTCTATTTATTCTGTACTGTTCAAGTACGTAAGGTGGTCAAGCTGCTATCTAATATTTTTAATGCAATACACGGAAGTCTATCCAATTCAAATTATGCAGACCTCCATAGAGAACTGTAAACCTCTCTTCAAAAATTTATAAGCACTGGCAATGCCTATCACAGACATGAAATAAATACTGAAATCTTGCAAGCTACTACATAAACAAACATGACATGATGGTTTGCAAGCGTAGGTGTATATGTACATTGTCATCTCACATCAATAAAGAAATTTAGAGCAGAATCAAAATTTTTCATTTTTAAAAATGTTTTTACACTTCCCCAACTCAGTATATTAGCTCATATTAATACTAGCCTCTTAACAGACTTTGTTGGTGTGATCCATTAAATTTCAGGACATGTAATCACTTAACTTCTACTTGTTCTTCTTCTAATATATTGGGTGTATGCCTTCTGGGCATCTTCAGAGTGTTGGCTCACAAGAAATTGTGAGAGTTGCTACCACAAAATTCTTAGATGTACATATAGACGAAAATTTAGACTGGAAATCCCATATCCTGAA
Organism: Schistocerca gregaria; assembly: GCF_023897955.1. NCBI lineage: Eukaryota > Metazoa > Arthropoda > Insecta > Orthoptera > Acrididae > Schistocerca > Schistocerca gregaria. The sequence goes on along the minus strand of NC_064926.1, from coordinate 419,664,892 downwards.
TCTGTTGCATAAGTTAAGCTCTGCTCGCTTTGCTTTACGTGTTATTAGTTTTGTATGTAGTAGGGAATGTAGCAGAACTGTTTACTTTGCTTATATACATTCTGCTATTACCTATGGCCTCACC